>NC_056570.1:4756383-4967708 GCF_013358625.1 Macadamia integrifolia
AAAAAAAAAAAAAAAAAGATACCATTATGCCTTGTTTTTTATGATTGCTTAGTGCTCTAAAACCCTAGTTCATGGTCCCTACCTTACAATGTGGTTTGCCTTAGGATTTGTCGTGCTTTAGAAGATACAAGGATCGTCCCTATTTGAGATGTGTGATTGTTCCTAAAACTAGATGGAGTATTAAAGTTCAAGTGGAGGGGTTCCTCGGTTGATATGCTCTAATTGAAAGAGAGTGTGTGTTTTGTAGTTATTGGAAACTTTAAATGGTAATTTTTCAAGTTAATTTGAATTTTGGATGTATATTCAATGCAAACACCCACGAGACACAACTCGTCCACTAGGGTAACTTAGGGGTTTAAAGGCTTGTTGCACGTGCTAAATGCAACCTTGATTCCTACGAAAGTGAGTTAGGCTTTTTTTCTTTCATTTCTTTATTTATTTGTCTTGCTCGAGGACGAACAGAAGTCAAGTATGGGGGAATTTGATGAGCACAATAGTGTGTGAAATCTTAGGGATATAAGTATACATTTTGCCCTACTTTGGATAGTACTACTTTTATTTTTCTTGTTTTTTTTTTTCAGTTTTCAAATCTACAAGAGAAAGTGCTTAAAGTGAATCAAGAACCAGTCCAAAAGTGGGACCCACTCATTGGCACCACATCCTCTCTCCTACAAAATCCTGAAGATTATTCTCTCTCCTTGCCACGTCACAAGATCTTGAAGATGCTATGCAAAGATTCATTTTTGATTTAATCAAGATTGCAAGATATTGGTTAATATTGCAAGGAAGTAATAGAATTTGTTAATTTTGGAAACATATTCTCTCTTTCCTCACACAATATCTCAGAGAATGAGGATTTTTACTAAGATTTAATTTAATTTTATTTTCTTTCTTTTCTTAAAGAAGACTTGTAGAAGGAAGGAAGGAAGGAAGCAATTGATGTAAGGAAAGGGTATTTTTTTTTTTCGGGAGCTTTTTGTGAGCCTGATTGGGAAGGGACGATTGGGAAGGTGATTTTCTGCCTGATTTCTCTTTTTTTGGACGGCGGCTACGTCATGGCCGGTAGTCAAGGCCTAGCTAGGAGGGTGGAGGTGATGAGACTGACAATGGTGAGGGATCTGTGAGGGAGGTGAATGAGAGAGTGCCTCCAAATCAAGCTGCCGCTACTGATGGTGTCGCTCCAAGAAGATCATATGCAAGGGCTGTGGGGAATGCCTCATGGCCAGCGATGGACTCTCTCCCAAAACCAATCCAAGCAGGTAATATCCGAAGAATCATGATCCCCCAGTGCAACTATGAGTTAAAAAGGCAAAAAATCAGATTTTCTCTTATAGGGAGGGTTGATTTCAGATTGATCTCCCTAGATGCACTCAGACAAGAAGCAGCAGAAAAATGGAACTTGAACCAAGGAGTGGTGACGCACCCTCTTGGCAAGGGGTATGTAATTTTTCAATTCGGATGTGAGGGAGATAAGTCTGCCGTTTGGAAGAGGAGCCCTTTGAAGATCGGGGGTCAGTTAATCCGCTTCCAACACTGGAAACCGGACTTTAACATCCATGAGAAACAGGTGTGGACTAAACTGGTCTGGATCCATTTCCCTGACCTTCCCCTAGAATATTGGCATGAGAATGTCTTGCTCTCAATAGCAAAAGCAGTTGGGTTCAATTTCTTGGAAAGTCACTCATTGCTACCGCGAAGCAAATGTGGTAGCCGATTTCTTAGCGAAAACAGCAGCAAGATTTGAATCAAATTCCCCTGTCGAAACCTGGCCCCTTCTCACCTCCAGGGAGCTGGAATTGGATGGGGCCCAACGGCCAAGATTCTGATTCACTTAGTTATTTGTTTTTAAAAGTTTTTGTTAGACTTAGGTCTGAGGTCCTCTCCTGCTGATGGCAATGCCAAAGGTGGGGTTGATTTCATTTCCTTCGTCTAAGTATTGTTGAGTGTATCATTCCTCTTGTATATTCTTTCTTTTTATTAATACAATTGATCTTTAGCGAAAAAAGGAAGGAAGGAAGCAAGACAAAAGCCCTATAAAAGCCCCTTCCTCCCCCCTCCTATTTAATATATTATTCCTCTTAGTTTATTTTTTAGTTTATGCTTAGTTTTCTTCTCTCTCTCCCTCTCTCACTCTCTTTAGTTTTAGTTCTTCTTTATTTTTGCTTTAATCACTTTTGTAATATTTTTTTTATGTCAATTAATGCAAGCACTCTTTTATTTCTTATTCAGCCTTTTATGTTTATGATTTATGCAATTGAGTTGTAATTTTTAAAGTTATAGTTCTAGGCTTAGATCTAGGTGACAAGATCACAAGCCGTGGAGCAATTTTTTTTTTCAAGTTCAGTTTTTTTTTTGTAAGATTTGTTTTCTTTAGTACTAGAAATTTCAAATTTGGTTTATTCCAGATCTAGTTTTTAATATTGGTAGTATCTCAAATCACCGAAGCTTTCAAGTTCAAACATTGATTCAAGTAAGTTGGCTCCTTCAGTAATCTTCTCTTGCCCCTCTCATTCCTTCTTCTGACTACCCTTTCTTTCTTAATTTAGGATTTTAATTTCAGTCGTTACATTATTGCTATCCCTTTCCCCCAAGGTTCATGGCTAATGTATATGTTGGCTTTATCCCTCCTAGCGATAGAACCATCAATTTATTGCTTTTATTTTAATTGTCTCCCTTTCCCTAAAGCCAAGTAGAGTAACCCTTGTAAGAGTGACTCTCTGGTCAAGTAGGGAAGCTCATATTATGATGCATCCCTCGGGCTAAGTAGAGAAACCTACTCGTGAGTCTCTCTCTAGCTTTCTCCCCTTTCTTTTACTTTATTTTTATTTCAGCATTTTTTTTTAATTACGTGGGTTGTTTATTTTCAGTTATTTATTTATTTAATTTTAATTGTGTGGCTTGCGTCTTTAAATTTTTAGATGACGAATGGTTAAGACATTATTTTAGATACATATGTTTAGGACGGTAATTAGAATTAGATCACAACCATAAATTAGTTCACATTCGCATTATTGAAAGAAAAAAAATAAAGTGGTTGCTCTCCCTGTGTTCGACCCGTAGCTACACTGATCTGTCCACTTACGGTTATATTTAAAATCTCAAACAGTTGCTCTTTAGGAAATCTTGGAAAATCTGGAACATGAGGCGTCCTCAGAGATCACAAGGGAGGTATCATTGGGTCATTTACAAAATTCCTAGGTGTTCAAACAAATTACGTTGCAGAATGTAGAGCTCTTATTGAAGAGATTTTGATGGCGAAGGACAAAAAGGCGATCTCCCTGTGGATTGAAGCTGACTCTGCAGCAGTTGTACTGGCAGCTCAGACACGATCCATTCCGTGGTATATTTATTAGGACTAGATCTTGTGTATTTCTTTCCTTGAGTCTATTCCTTGGAAAGTTACTCATTGCTTTTGGGAAGCTAATGTTGTGGCAGACTATCTAGCCAGAGAGGCGGCTAAATCAGAGACTTCAAGCTACCCGGCAACTTTCCCAATGCACATACATTCTGAAATTGCCTTGGATGCATTATCTAGACCTAGATTTAGATTAATTTAATTGAGTTTTTTCTCCCTACTGATGGCCATGCCAAAGGTGGGGAAAAAATCTCTTTCGCTGATTTTTTATTTTCCCCTTTATTAATGAAAATTTTTCGAGCCTTTAGCGAAAAAAAAATTTCTCGGATTTTGTGGCTTTGCACACCTCCTTTCTCTATAAAAAAAACATCTTAGATGGGGTTTTTCCTGTTTGTGTTTTTGAATAAATTATTTGGCTGTTGTTGGTCAGAAAAGATTTAAAAAAAATTTAGCTCATCAAATGTGTGATAAATTGACCTGATTATAGATATACATGAATCCTTTTTGTTGGATTTGTCTTTTAATATTTATGGGTTCATCACTCTAAAATTTGTTTATAATCTTACTAAGATTGAGCATAGTTTTTTCTTTGCCATATGTTGAACATCATGGTGTGATTTAAAAGTCAGAAGTGCCACCTCCCCCTTCCCCTCCCATCCTCTCCCAACCCTCAGGTGGCCTAGATCCCCCGAGGTGAATGGATTCCCATTCACCATGGGTGCAGGGAACTCGGTCCATTATGATTTACACTTAAATTTGTATAAGAAAATATTTTTATTGATGGAAAGTGGCATTTCATGCATATTTTGTTTCATCACTAAAGAGAATAGGTTCTGAGCCCTTGTGAGAGGGCTTTGGCGCGTTCATATAAAACCTATCATCCTCCGCCCATGGACTCCACAGACTCCTTCGAAGAGATCTCATTTAAATCCATTCCAATCTGGATCAATTTACCATACCCCCCCTTCACCTCTGGACTAAGGATGCCCCCTCCGCCTGTTGATTTCTAATAAATGGACCTAGTCCAAGGAACACCTCTCTTTTGCAAATCAAGGTGAAAGTTCAGAGTTGGATATGTCTTGTATCCTATGATGGTTTACATAATTATTATTTGGCTTGTACTAGTAATTGGTGGGTACGGTTTGGGATCCATTACAAGTATAGGATAAAAGTGTATTATCGGGGAATTAATGTTTTTAGATTTCATATATATTGTTTATATGGAAAAACCCTATCACTTCGTAGCTGATCGTTTAGCGTCTTTAGGTTCAAAAAGTCAATTTAATTTATGCTTGTTGGAATATTGATCCTCCCTTATAAATATCTCGTCGTTTTTTGGTTGTTGTTAAGAGTGTTGGGAAACTTGGTCCGTACGTTACTCATAATTTCACCGATAATTTGACTTTTTCTTTTGTTTTATTTTTTTTCCTTTTGAATTTCTTTCGTTTAATCATTAATATGTGCACTCTAAGTTCTTCGTCGTCATAAACAACAAAAAATTTCTTTTCTGATAAGTACAATTGAAACCATCAGGAAGTTGCCGGTGATCAAATTTTCTGAAACATAACTTCATTTTCTTTCTTCATCTTTCGATAAGGGAATCAGTTCGATTTGGTTTGATTTTTTGGTCGGTCCCATCGGTTTGGGTTGGATTGTGACACACCTCCAACCAGGAAAAAAAATGAGGAGTTGAACCTTGAGATCACTTGTGGATATGAATGGATCAGTTCTCTTTATTATCCTTTCAACCCTGACAATCATCATTCTCTATTATTTCCAAGAACGCATTTTTATCCAAATAGTCTTCCATTTTTGTTTCAAATCTAAACAAGGTCAAGCAATAAAAATCTAAGAACTTGGTATTACAGAAAACAATTTTAATTCCTACTTCCATGGCCATATCTAAATTTACATCTACTTTGTGTACATTGATGGGTAACTTCAAACAAGAGCTAAGAACTAGTTGAAGTGCCTAATCTTTCAATTACTAGAGGAAGAATACTTTGAAGTCCAATATTTCTCAATCTCCTCTGCTGTTCTACCTGGGATTCTTCCAGCTATCAGAGACCACCTGAGAACCACAAGACCAGACCTTCAGAATCAAATTGACTATACATTGAATGAGGGAAAACAACAACAGAAACTGCAACAAACCTCTCTCCAACTAATCGAAACATCCGAGCAATGAGATCTTCCTCATCCTCTGAGAATTTCAGCTTAGAATCCTCAGTTGTACCCTCTGGAATTAAGAAACAGAAACAAAGTGAGAAGGGTTGGCCCAGAAAGAGATTTTCTTGAACCCAATTCAGGATTAGAAGAGAAACTTAACCTCTTTGTTTTAATTTTTCTCCAAGTTCGATCATTTTGTCAATACTTTCACCTACACCCTTGAGATTCCATTCCCTTAGCTACCATGGAGTTGCAACTACTTGATTGTAACCTAGGTAATAATAAGTTTTGTTCTTATACAGAAATACTCAATTGACCCTCCAGCACTCTAAGTCAATAGTGTCCTGACGTGTGTGTTCTTTCACTTCAATGAGGTAGTTGAGCCTGCCTTTGGTAGAAGATATTTGCTGGAAGTCAAAGATGTCTTTGATTTTTGGGTAATTATAGTCCAATCATAGAACCCATCCAATCAGCATCTGATCTTGAAGCTGAAATCAATGGTGAGATATCAATTCAAGTTGATTCAAACGACTGTGATTTCTTCCCATTTGTTTATAAATAATCATTATCCAAGTAAAAATATTCCAAGCCCAAGGCATGAAACATCCATTAATGTCAATCCCTTATCCATTTGAAGCTATTAGAGTGGGGGAATGGATAAGCCCACCCCGGATACAACAGTGTAGAGCAATGGGAGTCATCAGATCACTTCACTGGGTGTTGGATTTGATAAGCTTATAGGAGTCATCCCACTGTGAGCCCTTGTGGATCTTCATCTCCAAGTAAATAGAAAATTGGGTTAATATATTTCCATGTTATGGGTTTGCCTTATCAAAAAATCCCGGCATGGTTAAGACCTAAGGGCGCGTGCTTTAGCTAACTTGGCTCAACCTTCTCTAATAAAGTTGTAAAGTAGTCATTAATCTCTACCCAAAAAAAAAAAAAAAGCCACTAATGGTAGGTCGGAGCTTTGCTGCTAAAATTGGAGGAAAGAGCAACTGCTCTAACATGAACAATTGGACAAAAGAATTGTTCAATTGTTTAATTTGCAAGTAAAGGATTATCCGCATCCATTTAAATAGATAACCCTTTTGAAATCATTCTCCCTTTATGCATTAAAAAAATATCCCTATGTAAGTGGGATTATTGGCTTTTGACCATTGCCCAGAAGCCACGACCACAAAAATGTCAAAATATGCATCATTAATGCCACAAATATGTATCGTGTAAATTCTCAGAAATTGTCGTTTTTCCTTATCAATTCAAATGATGATGAAGATGAATATTATATTTTCCATGAATGCGGAGTAATTGGAACTTTTTTTTGTTTTTTTTGCTAAGAGTCAGCAAATATATTATATTAATATAGGAGAAAGAATAAATTTACAATAAAAGAATTGTAAGCCATTGAACCGCCATTCCACCTTGAGCAATTGGAACTTGAAAACAGAGAAATGAAGAAGAAGAAGATTTGAGGAGATTTAATGAGAAGAGTCCTTTGTAAAATTTTCCAAACTGAAAAATAAAAGAAAAGTTGATTTTACGGTAAAATTTTACAGAGAAAAATTTCCAGGCCAAAAAAAATGGAATCAATAATTGATAAAAATATGACTATGCACCTTATTCTACAAAAAAATAATAAAAATAATAAAAATAATAGTAAAAAATTAAAATATATCATATAAACAGTCACGCTAATAGGTCAGGCCAAGTCAGGCTTATAAACATGTCAAGTCTATCGGGCGCTCGTCAAGCATATGCAGTGCATCATTACTACCTATTTATAAAAGAATTGTGTCAGGCTGAAATTGACACCCCTAACATGAGTTCCCCCACTACGAGGTCTACCATTCACAACAAATAAAATTGAACCTACAATTTGACTTTTTTGTTATCTGATTATTTGTTGATTATTTATTGTGTGCACTCAATTTTCAAGTTCTTGGTCTTCATTCACAACCAATAACATGAAACCATTGGGAATGGTGATGATCATCTTCTCTAAAGCATCTCCATATGTCTTTTTCTTTGTCTAATTTTTCTCCAAGTTTGATCTCTTTTTTTCAGTTTGATCATTTTGTTTTCAATCTCTTTGAAAGTATACACCAAAAATTAATTTCTTGAAACCACAAGAGAGTTGCTGAAGGGTCTTGTTGTCCATACCATGTCAGTGGTGGGAGCTGGCATCCATGCATGCTTTTAAACTTTCTCCTAAACAAGAGATTCAATACGCTTGTGGCCATTTATGCTTTGAACTTTCTCGTTGGGCTTGAAAGAGATCTTGGAATTTCTTAATAACTAGCTTCCTTCATTATCTTCTGATCAAAAAAGGTATAGTCTTGCCATCATCTATTGGATAAGGTCATGGGCTTTGAAAGTGCTTTAACACAAAGGAGACAATAGGGAGATTTCAGCAACGCCTGCTGGAAAATTACAGTTCTGAGGTCTGACTAATCTCACTAAATCCAATTCAGTTGTCAACTTTAATCTCCTTAGTCTGAACTGTGAATTGCGAGAAATCATGTGAACCTTAGCCACCCCCTCCAACAGAGTGACAAGTTGCAGAAGATAACAGAGGAAGAAGTTGATTTGGGCTGGGGTTGGGTTCGGGTTGGCTGCAGATGGGTCTGGGGACAAAGATGGTGTGGAAAGGGGATTTACATGTTGGGGTGAGAGGGGATTGTGACAGGGTGGGTATTGGGGGAGGAAAAAGAGATGCAGTAGGGGATGGGTGGAGGTTGTTGTAGGAAAGAGGAGGGAAAGGGGGCCAGTGGTTGCACGAGGAAGAGGAGAGGGTGGGGGAGTGCGGTTGCACTTGGGGTGGAGTGGTGGCGGTAGTGGCTGCATGGGGAAGAGAGAGCATTGGGTGGGTGCAAAGGGGTTGAGTTGGGTGCAGAGAGCATGGTGGGGGCCAGTGGTCAAGCAATGAGAGCGTGAGAGGAAGTTGATGCGGGGAGGTGGTGATACCAGTGGTGGTAGTGGCGAGTTGTGCAAAGCTAACGGTGAGGAGATTTGAGGGGTAAAATTGGAAATATGTTGGATTTAAAAAAAAAAAAAAAAAAAAAAAAAAAAAAAAAAAGGAAAAAAGGGGCTCACAAGGTATCTCAAATGTCACTTTTGAAACTTGAGGTACCCTTCTATCAAAAAAATAAAAATTGTGGTACCCCATTAGGTTTCTACAAAAGAAAAAAAAATCGGGGGTGTTTTAGCATTTTGACAAGGTGAAATCAAAATCAAACTGAATAGGAATCAACCAAAATTAGAATCGCTTTGCATTCGATCTGTTTTTACCGGTTTCTATTAGTTTTTAAATTCACAATAAATTTATATATAGTTTGTACTTTGTAGTGCTAGTTTTGGGAAATAGTAATGAAGACAATCTCGACTTTTCAAATCCTATTTATTCACATGTTCCACATGATTTCCCAGTCTCCCCCACTTATCCTATCTCTCACTAATATATATATATATATATATATATATTTTGCAAGAAAATCATGTATATTAAATATAAAGGAGAAAAAATTACAAATTATAATACATCAAGAAGAGGAAGAGCAGAACAACCAAAGCCTTTCAAAATAGGAAGAGAAGGGAAAGTACAAGTTCCACCTTCGACATTGCCATCAGTAGAACAAGACTAACCACAGACTCAACCAACCAAACATAGACAATGAAATCACCTAACTGGATCTAGAACGAGAACGACTAGATGCATCCATTTCTAGATCCATATTCACCAGCGACGGCCGGACTGAGACCAACTAAGAGACTTCAAACCGAGCTGTTGATTTTGACAAGTAATTAGCGACAGAATTTGCTTCCCAATAGAAGTGAGTAATTTTCCAGTCCACCGCTTCCAAGAAAGACAAACAATTTAACCATCTTTGACAAGCTTTCCACGGATGTTTCCTCTTAAGAAAAAGAATAACAACTGCAGCAAAGTTACACTCTATCCACAGGCGCTAGATTCTCAGATTCTGAGCAACCTCAATCCCAATCATCAACGCCAAAACCTCTGCCTCAAAATTCGTTTGCACACCAAGAAAATTTCTAAAGTAAGCAACTACCTCAGTCTTATCATTCCTAATAAGACCACCTGCTCCAGACTTCCCTGGGTTATCAATTGAGCATTCGTCAATATTTAGCTTCAACCAGCCAACTTGAGGGGGACACCAGAAAATTTCAAAAATTTCTCGAGGTCTTCTCCTAACCCTTGAGAAGCCCAATCTTCTAGCACTCAATAGGTCCAAGACTGAGATGGCCGACCCTGTGTGAATCAGAGATTGTAAACTTATTTCACTTCTTAGAGCACCAAAGCATTGCTCAACTGATTTTCTTATATCATCAAACTTTCTTCCATTCCTCTCCAGCCAGAGAAAATAAGGAACCAGGATAAAACCCTTCAGCCAAACCCCCTAAAAAACAATATTCTTCACCTAGGCCTTCCACCACGCCACCAACCTCTCAATCCCATCAAATATAGACCAATTTATTTGAAAACAGCCACGGAATTTCTGCCATAGAGAAATCGCTAAAGAACACTCATAGAAAGAGTGGTTTTTGGATTCCTCTGCTCTACCACACAAAACACATAGCGAGGGAACTGCGACCCCTCGCTTTTTAGCATTGTCCTCCATGGGAAATCTATTTTTCATCATTCTCCATCCAAAAACTAATTGCCTAGGTTGGAGTTGAGATTTCCAAATCAAAGAAAACCAACCTACCTTAGGCGAATCCCGTCTCATTTTCTCCTAAGCTGAGTTAATGGTAAACACTCCAGAAGAGGTTAAACCCCAGTGACACTCATCCTCCAAATTTGAAATAACAATATTTTTTTGCTTGCACAAAAATATTTGCAATAAAATTAGAATCCACTTGGGGAAAATTCCACTCACAATGAGAAATTAAATCAGCAACCTTTGTGTGCATCGAATCAAATAGATCCGATTGAAGCCTTGAAAGCTCTTCAATTGATTTATTTCTCAACCAGTTTTCCCTCCAAAAAATGATCTTCCGACCATTCCCAGCAGTCCACTGCTCCTGAGACTCAACCCATCTCCAGACCTTCTTAATACCCGGCCATACCGATGAAGATAATTGACCTATTTTCAGCGACCCATCTGACTTGAGGAAACGAGCACAAAGAAAATTGCTTATTATCGAATTTTCATACCTTATTTGCCATGTTAATTTGGCCAAACCAGCAAAATTCACACCCTAACAGGTTTACAAACCTCTTCGCACTTCACCACTATCTTCTTCATTGTTTCTAAGTATCCTAACCATATGAAATTGCGCATCCATTTTTCCACCATTTTAATAGAACTCTCTGGCTACCAATAAATCCCAAAATTGTGGATAGGGATACTAGAGATCATTGATCTCACTAGTTCCACCCTACTAGCCATTGATAGAAGCCTCCCCTTCCAACCCGAGAGCCTTTTCTTGATTTTACCTATCAACGGAAGCAAATGATCCTTCCTTACTCTCCCCTTGAATAACTCCACCCCCAAGTATTTTGTAGGGAGCCTCGCAGACTAAATACTCAAGAATTCATTTATATATTACTTCCTGTGAGGAACCACAGTCCCAAAGAAAAGGTTGCTTTTTTCTAGATTAAATGTTTGGCCTGAGAAAGCTTGATATTTAACTAGAAAATCATAGAGATTTTTCACATACTTAGCAGATGCATTCATAAAAGATAAAATTATCGTATGCAAATAGTAGTTGAGAAGGAGAATAAACACCTCTCGGACCTGGAAGAGGCTTTATCTACCCTTTCTACACCAAACTCCTTAGACCTCTGCACAGCACTTCCTCCGCCAGAATAAACAACATAGCAGATAAAGGGTCACCCTGCCGCAACCCGCGACCAACCTCAAAAAAACCCATTGGCCCATTGTTCACCAAAACTATTCTAGATGAAATCAAAAGGTGATGAACCCAAGAAATCCACACCGAAGAAAAGCCAAACTTTTCCAGGGTAGCAAAAAGAAAATTCTACGCCAATGAATTGTACGCCTTCTGAACATCCAGCTTCAGGCCCATGCCACCACCTCTAACCATGGCATGCATAAGATTTGATAATTCAGATGCTAAACTGATGTTGGCTGAAATAATCTTCCCCTTCTGGAAGGCCCCCTGTTCTTCAGATTTCAATCTAGGGAGTAAGAAAATAATTCTTGAAGGCATGCTTTTTGTTAAAACTTTAGAATAAAAATTTCCCATACATATAGGCCTAAACCTGTCTAGAGAGAAGGCTCCCTCCACTTTAGGAATGAGAGAAATAAAGCAATTATTAATCCCTTTAGGCAACTTCCCAATCATAAAGAAATTCTTCACAGCTTTACAAAAATCACCTTCTATTGTCTCTCAACAATTTCTGAAAAAACTACCTAGGAAACCATCAGGACCTAGCGAGCTAGCAGGGTCCAACTCCCTAACAGCTTTTTTAATTTCTTCCCTTCCAAGAATAGCCTCCAAAGCTTCCACATCCTCCGCCACCAGCACCCTTGGAATGCAATTCAACAGATCAGAATGAACTGAGATAGAAGAAGCTTCATGAAACTTTTGAAAAACGTCAGACACATAAGAAGCAATTCCCTGATGATTTGAGACCATGAACCGTCTTCCTTTTTGAGAGATGAAATCTAGTTATTTGCCCTCCTCAGCTTCACTCATAGGTGAAAGAACTTAGAGTCACAGTCACCATTTTTCATCGACCTCAGTTTAGCTTTCTCAGACCAGAGTTTTTCTTGCATCTGAATAGCCTTCAGTAGCACTGTCTTTCCATCAGCTTCCTTACTAAATAATTCATCTAACATTCCCACCATCTTTATCTCATCATGCACCTTCTGAAGCTCCAGTTTAGCTTCCTCTACCTCTAAATTCAAATTGGGAAAAGTTGCCTTTGCCCACACCTTTAACCTCTCTTTGACCCACTTTAACTTATGAGCAAGAACAAAAACTGGGTCACCCCCTACATGATCAGCCCAAGCCTCCTCTACAATTGATTGAAAATTAGCATTTTCCATCCAGAATCCATGAAACCAAAAAGGGATATTTTTTCGTTTAGGAACTGAATCAGAAAAAACTAATAATGAGGCATGATCAGATACCGATGACACCAAAACTCATTGCTGAATATTCTTAAAAACATCCAACCATTTTTCATTACAGAAACTCCGATCTAGAACTGCTGCCATGTGGCCCCTTCTCCTATTATTTGTCCATGTATATTTCTTTCCCTGTGAAGGAATAGGAAGCAACATGCAAACGTCGACCATGGCCTGAAACTCTGCAGCCAAACTAAGATTAAACACACTAGGCCCTCTCTTTTCATGAGAGAGAAAAGTAGCATTAAAATCCCCCATTACTGACCAAGGGACCAATACCGAAACATGCGTCTCCAAATCCAATCACAATTGGCGACGAAAAACATTAAAAGAACTGGCATGCACAAAAGACATACGCACCTTACTTCCAACCCATTCGAAAACAACGGAGATGTGCTAATCAGACATCGCAGTGACTACAGGGCAAGGAATCCCAAACTTCCAAATAATCTATAAATTAGGGACTTTATCCTTTCTTTCATTATAAATAAAATCCACTGACATATCTCAGCTTACTAAAAAATAAAGCAGGAAAATTACATACCTGAACCATTGGTTCAGCCAAGCATAACACATATGGAGCATGCTCCTTCAACATCGATGGTAAGGCTTTGGTACAAGCAGCCTTCCCAACACGCAAATGTCCCAATGTAGAACACGCAGTGATCACTTGTTGGATGATTGGCCTTTGTCAAGACTTCTTTGTCTGACCTACTAGCTTCTTCTTTTGTTTGCCTCTTACCACCGTACCACCACCCACGTTTTCCCTCGCCGCGGCCGCCTTATCCACCTTATTAATTTCAGAACGAACAACCGACACCATGCCCCTTGTAGACTCCACCACGGGCAAGGAAGAGACAACATGCTCCTCCCTAAACACAGCCATACCAGGGCGCAGAACACCGCTGATCCCATCTCCCCCACGTCAAACGAGAGGGATAACGAGCCTCAGAGATTGCAGGAACCTCAGAGGCGTCCTCAGCCTCAAGCCTCGAGCTCCCACCACCGTGTGGGTCTTAGTCGGGTCAGAAATCTGAACTGGACGATCCAAATGATCATCCGGGTATGGGTCGGACTCATATCCAGACCCATCGTCCGAGTTAACCTCTACATTAGTAGCGTCCTTCTCCTTTTCTGAAAAAAATAGGATTCAAAATTTCAGTTTCCAAAACAACCTGGATTTCCCCTCCTTCCACCAAACCGTTACTGGGGGATATAATAGGAGAGTTTGCCACACGATTGGTAACAACATTATTTTGCTGATGTGGCAAAGATCGCCCCCCACCAGAATTTGAATTTGAAAGAGATGTTGCAACACAATTGGAAACTTCCTTTATGGGCTGAGGTGGCAAAGATCGCTCCCCAGATTCAACTTCTTCCAACAAGTTAACCCCTTCCGATTTGACTCTATCTTCCTCAGACACAGCCCCTAGAACCTTTGCAGCATTATCCCTGGCACTCTGCCTTTCATCCTCCATTTTTTTCTGCCTACAAGCAGAAACTTGATGGCCATATCACTTGCAGTAGCCACAATGACTCACATTGTCCTCGTAAATAATTTTTTGACGAAAGACGTACACTTGAGACGTGCCTGGTTCAAGCCTCTCAACTTGCACTTCACCAACTTTCACAGCCAGGTCGGAGATATCGATCTCCACCAGGACTCTTGCAAAATAGCATAAAAGCCCTTGCCTCGTATGCTTGTCTAGGGCCACGGGCCCCTACTACCTTTGCTATTGAAAACAGTACATTATCATGCCAGTAGTCAAGTGGCAGATCTGGAAAACGCATCCAAATTAATTTTGTGAAGGACTGCTTCTCATGGATGTTGAAATCGGGTTTCCAGTGCAGAAAACGAATCAGCTGCTCTCCTACCCTGAGCGGACTCCTCCTTCACACCGCTGCCTTATCCCCTTCACACTGGAACTGGAGAATGACAAAACCCTTCCCTAGAGGATGCATTTTCACTCCTTGGCTAAGGTTCCATTTCTCTCGAGCCTCCACTCTCAGCATCTCCAAAGAAATCAGATGGAAACCAACCCAACCAATCAAGGCAAACCGAAAGTGTTGCCTCTTTACTTCATAATCTTTCTGTTGTATAACAATTCGTTGGATATTCCTAGCCTAAATAGGTTCGGGAAGGGAATCAATGGCTGGCCAATCTGCATTTCCTACCCCCTTCTCATATGAACTCCTCTGTCCTACTTCCTGATTATTCCCAGGGCCAACACGCCCTGGTCCAAGATCCAAAGCCTCTCTAGCACCCCATCTGCATCCTCCGTGGCCAATGCACCACCCCCTTCCAGAACACCAGACTTTCTCTCTCTTCCACTCATTTTTTTCCCGTCTTCAAAAAATATCTATCTCTCACTGCTATAAAAATAAAAAGAAATCCTAAAAAATCCCTTTTCACCTATGATTCTTTCCTTTCATTTTCCTGTTTTCCATTTTTTTCCTTCTCCACTCTCACATAATAAATAAGTTAATTCTTCCATTAGGAAGTAGGGTTTTTTTAATCCATTTTAGCATGACCCATAATTTTTCAATTTGTATTTAACATGTATATTATGGGAAAAAGAACCCTATCAATCTAGCATAGAAAATGCCCGGAATGAGCCGGGTACAAAATGATCACGTTTACCCCCCCCCCCAAAACTACTATGCCTTGGAGATGCTCCCATGCACTCTTCCATTGGCTCGCACATCTGACTTTTCCTACACTAGACGGCAAGGTCCTTGCACCTTTTTTTTTTTTCGCTAAGAGATAATTGCATGGATTAAAATAATAAGAAAAGAAAAAAAGAATGTACAAAAAGAACACTCTCAAAAGCTTAGTGACCTATGAGAGCTTGCCCAGCTTCTGCATTGACACCAGCAGGGAAGCTAACCAAAGGACTCTAAACTCGAAAACAAACAACACATCATATTATTAGAAGCGAAATCTCAGACGACGCAAAGCATCCATTTATAAGTCCATCCTGACCAAGGCATGCCAGTGAAGAATTGGAGTAGAAATGGATAATTTCGCAGCTGACTTAGCAAGGAAGTCTGCAACTTGATTTGCATCATGGTAGAAGTGAGTAATCTTCCAGGCTGTAGCTTGAAGGTAATTAGCTAGATTCTCCATCTTTGCCGAAGATCCACGGAATGATGCCTTTTTGAATCAAAGAGACCATAGAAACTGAGTCACATTCAATCCAAATGCGCTGGATTACTAGAGACATAGCTTGCTCTAGACCAAAAATAACCCCTGAAAACTTTGCCTCAAAATTGGTTGTCGCCCCAAGAGAGACCCTGAAATTTGCTATTATCTCTTCTTGATCATTCTTGAAAATTTCCCTAGCTCCAGCCCTTCCCGGATTGCCCAGCAAGCAACCATTTGCATTGAGTTTAATCCATCCAACCAGCGAGGGAAACTAGAAATCTTCAAAAAGGTCTCTAGGCCTGCGAAGAGGAAGAGTAATTCCAATAATTCGAGCACAAATAAGCTCAGAAATAGAAAGGACCTTACTTGTGTTAATCCTCATAAATTTTATATATTTCATGTTTCACGTATAAATGCAACAATTATTGCTTATTAAATTGAGAAAAGTATTATGTTAGGGTAGTCTAGATATAGCTGGGTGTGAATAGACCCAAATGGGTATTTTCACGCCCGACTGTATTTGGGAATGGAAATGTTAGTCTGACAGTGTTCTTTTCGCCTTAAATTAATTATTATTGTATCAATTAATTGAATTCATAAATAGGTTAGTATTCGAGTGAGTGGTACTAGTTTCTTTTTCTTTTTTTTTTTTTTTTCTGTTCATATTCGATTTAGAACTGTCAATTTTTTAGTGCAAATCAAAATCAAACCAAAAAGAGAATCTTTGAAATCAAGATCCTCTCTAGCCATTGGACATTGGACTTTTTCATTTCTTGATTTTTTAAACTCCTTCAAAAATAGATAAGAGCTGACGAATCGGAAATAATTAATAAGAATTAAAAATTTTAATTTTCTTATAAAACATACATATCACTAGGCATGGATCATACCATTGCTTCCACTTTGAATTCCTATGTTAATAGGAATAGGATTTCTCCTTATTCCCATGGCAATAAAAAAGTGAGGCATCTGATGACTGAAAGAACCCGACACTCACCTCAACACAAGAACACGTGCCTCAAGCACCCCTAGCCATTGGATGCTTCATTTAGTGTCCCAGCGGGTGGTGACGATTTGTTTACCCTTTTCTTGTGGATTGCTATGGAGATGGGTGTATGGGGTAAGTTTTATGTCTTTTGACCTGAGAATTCAACATTTCCAAACGTCAAACATGTGAAGTAAGGAAATGTGAAACAAATGAAGAGAAAATAAATAAATAAACAAAAGGGGGATGGGATGGAGATGGGGAGTTGAGAAAGTCTATAAAATTGCTCGAGAACTGCCACTCCCACGCATAAACACTTTTGCCTGTCTCAGCCATAGCTAAAGAAGGGAAGCTTTATCGCAAATAGCTAGCAACTTCATTTCCTTCCTTTGTTGGGTTCTTGTCCTTGAAACCCAATGGAGTACTCTTGGTTCAGGATCCTCTTTTCTCTTTGTCTCTGTGCAGCAGCTACCAAAATTTTCTTCATTCTCCTCTCTCAGAGTAAATCGAAGAAAACCAAACTCCCTTTACCACCAGGCCCTCCTTCACTGCCCATAGTAGGCAGCATCTTCTTGCTCAAAAGATTGTTAATCGATGCTGAATCACTCCTCCTTGACCTGTCCTACAAATACGGACCAATCATCACCATCCGTATTGGCTCTATCCTCGAAGTATTCATTTCCAGCCATTCATTAACCCATCAAGCTCTCATCCAGAATGGTACCGCCTTTAACTACCGCCCAGGAGCTGTCACACCCGGCTGCCTCCTTGACAACACCCATCCCGATATCGGTTCCTCCTCTGGCACTCGTTGGAGGTTCCTCCGTCGTAACCTCACTTCTGAACTTCTTATCCCTTCTCGGTATAAGTGTTTTGGTTGCGCCCGCAGAAGGTTCTTGGAAACAATTGATTCGTTGCTCAAATACCATGTCGAGTCAGGCGAGCCTGTGCAAGTGGTACATCCCTTCCGATATGCCATGTTTTCTTTGTTGCTTTTCATGTGCTTTGGTGAGAAACTTGATGAGAAAGTCATCAAAGATATTGTAGAAATGGAGAGAAATGTCTTAGCCAATTTTAGAAGATTTTCTGTGTTCCAAGCGTTCCCCACCTTCGGGAAATTCATCTTCAGAAATCGTTGGCTTCAACTGATTGATATGCGCCACAGACAAAAATCTGCTCTACTTCCTTTGATCAAATCCCGTCGAGAACGAAAGGAGAAGATCAAACAACAAAACCAAGATGAGAATATTGTCTCCTACATCGATTCACTCTTTGATCTCGAATTCAAAGATGGAGGAGGAAGGAAGATCAGTGATGAAGAAATAGTGACTCTCATCTGTGAGGTTATGGATGCAGGGAGTGACACAACATCAACTGTGTTTGAATGGATCATGGCCCACCTTGTGAAGGACCAAACCATCCAAGAAAAGCTTTATTCTGAGATCCAAGAGGTTGTGGGTTCAGAAGAAGAGATCAAAGAAGATGATTTGCAGAAGATGCCATATCTAAAGGCAGTGGTATTAGAAGGGCTGAGGATACACCCACCTAGTCACTTTGTGCTGCCACATACTGTGGAGGAAGATGTTGTGTTGAATGGCTATGTCATCCCCAAGAAAACTATTGTGAATTTTATGGTGGCAGGGATGGGGAGGGACCCACAAGTTTGGAAAGATCCTATGGAGTTTAAGCCAGAGAGGCACTTGGGTGAAGGGGAAGTAGTTGATATCACAGGGAGTAAGGAGATTAAGATGATGCCATTTAGTGTTGGCAGGAGGATTTGCCCTGGCCTTGGGTTAGGGACATTGCATTTGGAGTATTTTCTGGCAAATTTGATCAGAAATTACAATTGGATGGCTGTAGATGAACAGGATGTTGACATGTCAGAGAAGCAGGAGTTCACAAGGGTGATGAAAACCCCATTGCAGGCCCATGTGTTCCAGAGGGCAAAGTAATTAGGGAAGAAATTAATCCTAATCGTCACTAAGAATAAGTGGGGATCACATCTTTTACCATGTTTCTTTAGTAGGATCGAAATAAGATATTATCATCATTGTACTAGTTTTGTCAATTCTACTAGTTATGATTTTGTGTTTCGTCCCTTGATTGGGCTGCTAGGATTGTAGTTGATGATATTGTAACTCTTTGTAATAGTAATTCTTGGATTTTGTGGTTTTGCCCACCTCCTTTCTCCATAAAAAAAAACATCTTAGATGGGGTTTTTCCTGTTTTAGTGTTTTTGAATAAATTATTTGGCTGTTATTGGTCAAAAAATATTTAAAAAAAAAAAAAAAAATTAGCTCATCAAATTTGTGATGAATTGAACTGAATATAGATATACATGAGTCTTTTTTGTTGGATTTATCTTGTAATATTTATGAGTTCATCATCCTAAAAGTTGTTAATTATCTTACTAAGATTGGACATAGTTTTTCTTTGCCATATGGTGAACATCACAGTGCGATTGAAAGGTCAGAAGTGCCACCTCCTCCCGCCCCAACCCTCAGGTGACCTAGATCCTCCGAGGTGAATGGATTCACCATAGGGATAGGGAACTCGGTCCATTATGATTTGCACTCAAATTTGTATAAGAAAAGATATTTATTGATGGAGAGTGGCATTTCATATTTCGTTTCATCATTAAAGAGGATAGGCTCCGAGCTCTTGTGGGAGGGGCTTTGGCGCATTCAGATAAAACGTATCATCCGCCGCCCATGGACTCCACAAACTCCTTCGAAGAGATCTTATTTAATTCCATTCCAATCTGGATCAATTTACTATACCTCCCTTGCACCTCTGGACTAAGGATGCCCCCCTCCCCCTGCTGTATTCTAATAAATGGACCTAGTCCAAGGATTCGTTGCTCAAATACCCTGTTGAATCAGGTGAGCCTGTGCCTGTGGTAGAGCCCTTCCGATATGCCATGTTTTGTTTGTTGCTTTTCATGTGCTTTGGTGAGAAACTTGATGAGAAAGTCATCAAACTTGATGAGCCCTTCCGATATGCCATGTCTTATCCAATTTTAGAATAGTGATGAAAAAATAGTCTCTCATCTGTGAAGTTATGGATGCAGGGAGTGACACAACATCAACTGTGTTTGAATGGATCATGGCCCACCTTGTGAAGGACCAAACCATCCAAGAAAAGCTTTATTCTGAGATCCAAGAGGTTGTGGGTTCAGAAGAAGAGATCAAAGAAGATGATTTGCAGAAGATGCCATATCTAAAGGCAGTGGTATTAGAAGGGCTGAGGATACACCCACCTAGTCACTTTGTGCCGCCACATACCGTCGAGGAAGATGTTGTGTTGAATGGCTACGTCATCCCCAAGAAAACTATTGTGAATTTTATGGTGGCAGGGATGGGGAGGGACCCACAAGTTTGGAAAGATCCTATGGAGTTTAAGCCCGAGAGGTTCTTGGGTGAAGGGGAAGTAGTGGATATCACAGGGAGTATGGAGATTAAGATGATGCCATTTAGTGTGGGGAGGAGGATTTGCCCTGGACTTGGGTTAGGGACATTGCATTTGGAGTATTTTCTAGCAAATTTTATCAGAAATTACAAATGGGTGGCTGTAGATGGACAAGACGTTGACATGTCAAAGACGCAAGAGTTTACAAGGGTGATGAAAACCTCATTGCAGGCCCATGTGTCCCAGAGGGCAAAGTAATTAGAGAAGATTGTCAATTCTACTAGTTATGATTTTGTGTTTCGTCCCTTGGGCTGCTAGGATTGTAGTAGATGATATTGTAATTCTTTCTAATAGTAATTCTCGGATTTTGTGGCTTTGCCCACCTCATTTCTCTATTAAAAAAACATCTTAGATGGGGTTTTCCCTGTTTTAGTGTTTTTGAATAAATTATTTGGCTGTTGTTGGTCAAAAAAGATTAAAAAACAAAAAAGCTCATCAAATTTGTGATGAATTGAATTGAATATAGATATACATGAGTCTTTTTTGTTGGATTTATCTTGTAATATTTATGAGTTCATCATCTTAGAAGTTGTTGATAATCTTACTAAGATTGGACGTAGTTTTTCTTTGCCATATGGTGAACAGCACGGTGCTATTGAAAGGTAGGAAGTGCCACCTCCTCCTGCCCCAACCCTTGGGTGACCTAGATCCTTAGAGGTGAATGGATTCACCATGGGGGCCGGGAACTTGGTCCATTATGATTTACACTCAAATTTGTATAAGAAAAGATTTTTATTGATGGAGAGTGGCATTTCTTATTTCGTTTCATCGTTAAAGAGGATAGGCTCCGAGCTCTTGTGGGAGGGCTTTGGCGTATTCAGATAAAACCCATCATCCTCCGCCCATGGACTCCACAAACTACTTTGAAGAGATCTTATTAAGTTCCATTCCAATCTGGATCAATTTATCATACCTCCCTTGCACCTCTGGACTAAGGATGCCCACCTCCCCCTGCTGCATTCTAATAAATGGACCTAGTCCAAGGAACGCCTTTTTTTTAAAGATTAAGGTGAAAGTTGTTAGAGTTGGATATGTCTTCTATTCTATGATGGTTCACATAATTATTATTTGGCTTCTACTTGTAATTCGTGGGTCCAGTTTGAGATCTATTACAAGTACGAGATAAAATTGTATTGCCTGGGAATTAGTGTTTTTGGGTTCCATATATATTGTTTATATAGAAAAACCCTATCACTTTGTGAGGTGAAAAGTGATGTATGAGGTTTTTCAGGTTAATATAAAATTTCAAGTTCTCTCACATATTGGTAAATGTTCTTGCCGAACTATATTAAATTGTTCTATATTTTATATGTAATTATTTACTTAATTTCTTTTTTGTTGTTACTCATTCATTCCCAACAGTCAAATTCAATCCTATAGAAGACTTTAGGCCTTATTGGTTATTGTTTTTTTTCTTTTAACTCCTCAGTTCGATAGATTTTTTTTTTTTTTTGTCATGTCTTTCAACAGGCTAATTACTTTGTAGCGGATCGTTTAGCATCTTTAGGCTCAAAAAGTCAACTTAATTTATGCTTGTTAGAATATTGATCCTCCCTCATGTATATCTCTTCTGTTGTTCTTAGGCTGTTGGGTAACTTGGTTCCTTCGTTGCTCATAATTTGACCTAAAATCAGACTTTTTTTTTTCTTTTGACTTTCTTTTGGTTAATCATTTATATGTGCATTAAATTTTTAAGTTCTTGGCCGTCATAAACAACAAATAATTTCTTTTTCTGATAAGTACAATTAATAATTTCTGGAAACCATTAGGAAGTAGTCGGTGATCAAATTGTCTGAGACATCACTTCATTTTCTTTCTCCATCTTTCGTCCTCTTTGTTTTAATTTTTCTCCAATTTCGATCATTTTTTCAATTCTTTCAAGTTTGGTCATTTTGTTCAATCTCATCCATGCATTTTTTTTTTTTTTTTTTTTAATGCACTAGTGTCCAACCTCATCCAATGTTCTTCTTTTTTTTTTTTTTTTTTTTTTTTTTTTATATAATTTCTGGCACCCCCCCTCCCCCCCCCCACCCCTCCCCCCCCCCCCCTCCCCCCCACCCCTAAACACGAGAAAGTCATTACGCTTGCCCCATGAATTATTCTTGAATGATTATTGTAGACACGAACTCTCACACATGATGGTAATATTTGCAAAATACTGGTGGTGATTTTGTAAGAATATTTCGCATATAAGAGAGAACGCCCCAATCCTCAATATGTCGGGCCATTTGCTCTAACAGATCCTTTTTTCTTTTTTTCTTTCTTTTTTTTGGGGGGGGGGGCAGCGCTAAAGATAGCAAAGAATGTCATTAATAATCAAAGAATTGAGATACAAGAAAAATCAAAATCCATTGAACTAAATTCCACCTTCGGTATGGCCATCAGCAGATTTTTAGCCCAATCACAATCTAAATAAACCGAAATCTAGGTCTTCTCTGAAAGTCACAGCTTACATCAGATAAAACAAAAGGATTTGTTAACCATGAAGCAGAAGATTTTGATCTTGCTCCATGCTTTGCCAGCTTATCTGCAGCGATGTTAACTTTCATGTAACAATGTGAAATTACCCAATTTATCTCCAATGATTTTCAATGCTCAAGATCTCCGCATGATGCTGGCCATGAAAGAAGGCATCGAACTCAGCCATAAAACTAGTCCAATGTCTTCATAGTACGAATAGCAAAGGAGAGGGTTACCTTTATTATCTCGCAAAATTCCTCCTGCACTAGAACATCTCAGGTTTCCAAGGGAACAACCATCAATATTAAGCTTGCAATAAAGGGGAGAAAGAAAAGTCCAAAATAATTCCAAAATATTTTGAGAGGGCACTCTTGAATTAGTAATTTGGAAATTTTTTTTACAGAACTAGATCAGCCATAGAGGAGACCTGGATAGGAGCAAGGATTAAGAAATCCTAAAGATCCTTTAAAACTTCTTGATCCACACAAGAAGGAGGCCTGTGTATATCATCAAAATTTATTCTATTTATTTCATTCCAAATATGCATGGGAATGATAACACAGAGGTACTGCCATAATCCATTACAGGACACAACGCCAGCTTTTCTTTTCCACTGAAAAAAATAAATCCTCCATAGTACTAGACCCGCCTGGGAGATTGGTGAGGTATCCCCACTAAGAATACAACAAGTACCAGGGGTTTGAGAGATCGGTGAGGGTGTACAAACTTTAGTCCCAATTCACTTAAGGAGAGATTATTGGATTAATTAATAACTTTTAGCTTCCTTCACATGGCACAACGTCTTTCTATGGGCCAACAAGGATAATATTGTCTAAGGTTAATGGGGCCGGGTGTTCCAAATGGTATTGGAAAACTGGCCCCAATATAAAGGGAGTGTCTAAATGGCACCGATATTAATGTATTTAGAACTTCACACCTTTTAATTGCCCTTATCTTATTCTGAAAAATATTTAAGATATGAGTATAAAATGGTTTTCAAAAATAAGTTGAACGATGTCATCATCAAAAGGTATCATTATCATACATATTTTTTTGAATACAAGTGTGAAATGAAATTATTACCCTTATTATACAAAATCATGTGTCATACTAAAATGACAAAGAGTAAAATTACAAATTATTTGACACCTTCAAGGGTGTCAATAAGAAAATCCCATACATATGTATGTGTGTGTTGACTGTAGTGTAGGGTAGGTTAAATCCCCTTTGGTTGTATTGTCTCTGTGAAAGTTCCTTGTGTCAAGTGCCCTCGGTGATGCTGAAGATCATGTCTATCACTACTTGGGACTCGGGAGTGTGAGAGGGTTGACTCACAAAGTGTTAGAGGTCATAAACAAAAAATGAGAGAAATTCCACTAAGGTGCACCAGTTATAGAGAAGGACCCTTCGCCACACTAAGTCAATAGCGTCTTTTCGCGTGTGTTCATTCACTTCTATCAGGTGGTTGAGCCTGCGTTTGGTAGAAAAATATTTGCTGGAAGTCAAAGATGTCTTTAGCTTTTTTATTTTTATTGTCCAATCATAGAACCCATCCAATAAGCATCTGATCTTGCAGCTGCAATCAATGGTGAGATGCCAATTCCAGTTGATACCAATGGTTCGATTCAAAGGAAAATTATATAAATATGCTACACTCCTTGCTATCCTTCTTCCATTCCTCGAGCATCAATATATTATATAAAAAGGGCATACCAATGCATGAGGTAGGGGTGTCAAATAGCACGGCTTAGTTGGTTTTGTCAAGGTTTGGTGGGACTTTTGACTTGCACCATAAATTGTCTATTTAAGAAATTAGTCAAGCTAGAACTTGATCAAATTCTAGATTTTATCAATCTTCTACTAATCAAGCCTTAATTGGACCTTAAGCCGACTTAATTTTCTTGTCTTAAACTTTAGAAATTTAATATTTATTAAATTATCAACAAATTAGAAAATACTTTACACTTAATTACATTCCATAATTAATAAAAATATCAATATACACCTTATTCTAAAAAAAAAAAAATCAAAATATACCATATAAACAGGCTAATAAATTGGGGCAATTTTGACTTGTAAACATGTCAAGCATATTAGGTGTTCGTCGAGCTTACGCTGTGCACCATGTATTATCTATTTATAATCCAAATGTGCCAAATCGGTCATGAAATTGACATTTCACCAGTGCAAGGTCTACGGAGGATCATAATGTACGCAATTTATTATATGCATTTAACTGTGGCTTAGCAATTTATCACTTATTTCCAGAATATTGTCGACACCTCATAGACATACAATTTGACTTGTCTTTTGTCTGATTATTTAATGTTTGCACTCAAATTTTCAAGTTCTCGGTCTTCGTTCACAAACAAATAACTTGAAAACCATTAGGAATGGTGATGATCTTCTCTGAAACATCACCATCTTTCTTTTTCTTTGTCTATTTTTTATCAAAGTTTGATCTCTTTTTTTTTTTTTTCAAGTTCTCGAAGTTTGATCATTTTGTTTTCAATCCTTTTGAAAGTAGACACCAAAAATTAATTTCTTGAAACCACATCAGAGGTGCTGAATTTTCCTCTTATCCATACCATAACAGTGGGAGTTGGCATCCATGCATGCTTTTAAACTTTCTTCTAAACAAGAAAGTCAATACGCTTCTTCGAATTTCTTGGCGGTCTCTTGTTCTTAACAACTACCGGTCTATTGGATAAGGTCATGTGCTTTGAAAGTGCTTTCATCGAAAGGAGACAATAAGGAGATTTCAACCACACCTGTTGAAAAATTACAGTTCTGAAGCCTGACTAATCTCACTAATGCCAATTCAGTTTTCAACTCTAATTTCCCTGGAAAATTTTCTACCACCAGCTTATGAGGGGGAAAAAAAAATCCAAATCGCTTTGACTTTTGAGTCCATATCCAAGAAAGTGGTCTGTTTCCTTGGTGCAACGCCATTGTTTTATGTGTATGCTGTGTTGGACTAGTTAGCTGCAGTCATTGTCTTGTATTGAGTGCCTTTTTTATTGTTATCTTGTATAATCAACCTACTGTGTATAAGGAAGCTTATCTTGTATAGGGTATTTTTTGGGTGTCAAAAAAACCTAATCCCGCTCTGAGGTCGGACAGGGCCTGGCAGGCTTGTGCTAGGATTTTGAAGTCTGATGCTGGGCCTAGGTTGATGCATTGGGCTGAGCCTAGCCCAACCCACCCCGACCCAATCATATTTCCATTATATTTATCCTAGTCTACAAATATAATCTTCAGTCTATAAATTGAAGATAACCATCAAGGTTTTTTTTGTTTTGGAAGAGTGTTTGGTGTTGTATTCCATCACAGTTTAATCCAGGAAGTATTGGTGCAGGCGCCTTGATAGGTAGGATGGCAATCCCGCTAACCGGTTAGTGGGCCATGGGGGTTGCAAGGGGGGCAGAAGGCCTCCCTGCATAGCGCTCGAATTTTTTATTCACTACAAGAAAACACATTTTTTAAGACGGAAAAAAAACATTGCAAAAAATTAAAAACCGTCGCTAAATATAGAGGTGATGATTAGTTTTCTGTCGTCAATTCCGTCGCCTATACTGCCGCAGCTAAAAATAGGTGATGGAAAAACATGGGATGTTGGGAAAAATAATACTAGCGACGAAAAATATAATTCCGTCGCCAAATATATTTTTAGTGACAGCAAATACCATCGCCTATAACTATATAAATAATAGACAAAATTTATTTATAGCAACAATATAAAAAAATCCGTCGCAAAAAATGTATATGCCAACAGTAATTATCCGTCGCCTAATCCTCATAATAATTTATTTATAGCAACAGTATAATAAAACCGATCGCCAAATATAAATAAAAAAATAAAATATTTATATTAGTAAATTTTACATATTATCGGTAAATTGTCCCTATTATTACATCAATATACATTGTCCAATTTAGAAAATGAGATCATCCTAGGCATCCATATAAGAATAAATTAATTTCATTCAACTTCCAAAAAGTCTTTCAATCATAATAAAAAATTCATTGTTTGCATTTCACTTTCAAAGAGTCTTACAGCCATAATTAAGAAGTCATTGTTTTCATTTCACTTTCGAAAAATTCCTACAATCAATGCATCAAATGTCAGACTTTGCATTCTTCATCGATTAGGTTTGTTTTGCATACTCCTCCAAAGAATATCCACTACTTTTCATAGCCTTGCCTTGTCGCATCAGATTTAACAATATCCTGCAGTCTAGAAAAATTAACTTATGTTGTGTTTGAATGCTAAGAAATTAAAAAAGATTGAAAACCATAAAATCAAAATTATAGACAAAAAGGGTGGGATGTTAGCTGATTTTTGCAGCCAAGTACAGGGGATGTTCCCGTGACGTGTCTTTGACTACTAGTTTACCTTCTTCTCTTATCTCCATTTTTCTTCATTTTAACCACTCTTTTGTGCTTCTTTATTTTCTTATTTCCATATCAGATCCATGTAACCGAACCCATTTAGTTGGGATAAGGTTGTAATTTTGTTGTTGTATAATAGACGTCTGTTCAACTTCAAAACCCAGCTTCATTCAAATACTCAACACCCCTTCCTCTCACACACACACAAAAATAAATAAATAAATAAAAGAGAAAGAAGATGTTATGATTAGGTAAGTTATTATTTAGTCTACTTTATTCAAGGGAGAGTACGTATATGATTTTTTTAAGAAATGACACCGTAATAATTAATAGCAAAAATACAAAACTATTTAAAATTGTCTAAGCATGATGGATATTCTTATTAGTTATGGTGTCGACTACCAATAACTAGTGGTGAAACAATAGTGAAGTCGGTTGCTTTGAATTAGCTAGTATTGTCAGTGATCTATCGCCAACTGCAAAAATCCAAGACATGAGTTAATTTCCAATCATGGAAAATGGTTCTAGTAACACATCTTGACATGGACAGCATCAAAGTGAGACGAAGTTTTCAATGCCATTGGTCAAGGAAAGAAGCCAAACAATTGAATTGCAAACTGAATAGACCCGGTTCCTCGAAAAACAACTAACAAAAAAAGGAAAAGGGGCTGATCAGGTTGCATCGAGGGCATAATTGAGAAAATACAGAACAATTGTTCCAGTTGAAAAGCATCAGGAAAAAATTTGCAATCGATTTACTCAAGGGATGAAAGGATACTAAGTACAGTAGAAAATCCAATCTTATCCTAATTATAAATTATGAATGATATGTCTGATGATTGTAGAATAAGATTCCATAATCTCGATCACCACCCTCACAATGCTATATTAGGGATAGTCTCATCATATTTCTAATGCATTGAATGTTAGGGATAGTTCTGTCTTAATTTTTCTACCATTTAGCATGTCTACTTTATATTGTTTATAATAACAATGCAGCATAGCTAGACAAAGATATGTCGATTTTACCCTTCCTTTTTTATTCACCTTACCTTCCCAACGTATTGAATGTTAGATTCTAGGGTTTTACACTGCTTATCACACTATATATCAGTATAATTTTTTTACATTCAATATACTAACCATGTAAAGCTAACTGGATACAAGTATGTGAATTTAATCCCTCTTTTTCCATTTCGTTTGGGTATGTTTTCTTCTATTATGTGTGATATCATGTATATATGACCAAATCTAGCTGACCTATTTATGTACCTATGGTTGAAGTCCGATTTTTTCCTGACGAACCAAAGTTCATAACCCCTTCCTCATATTGCAAACTGACATGAACACTAACTCGTGGTTAGACAATTGGATGGAATCATTTCTTTTTCTTTTAGTTATGGGTCCTAGACCCTGATCTAAGTGACTACTCTCAATCAATAGAGATTGTCGAACCCATACCTCTCTTTTCAAAAGGAAAGGTCCACGAAACCCCCACTGGTCCCTCAAACTAGCCCCCTCTTTGACCATTTCTCCTGTAAATGACTTTTACCCGAAAATATTTCTCTGAACATTCCTCCTGAAAAGCTCTTTCTCTATAATCAACATGCACTCATATTGACTCCTAAGCCAAACCAACCCCATTAAACCCAATCCACTTGAATCAACCCTTGAACCAAGTCCTCTTGAACTAACCCTCAACCCCACCTTCTAGAAACCAAACCAAGCTTCTTATTCCTCAATCTAGCTCAATCCTAACCAGTCTAGCCACTTATCATTGAAACTCATAACATTACCGAACCTATCCAGACAATCTTGGATGGCACAAATTGTTGTCACACCCCATTTACACATAACCGGACTGGTGACCGAGTTAACACCTGTTAACCCAAAACCTGTCAGGATCATCTGATACAGTAACCACAACACAGCATACACACACACTAAATCAAGCAAGTTTTGTATTTCAACGAAAGTCTTACATGTACATACCTGTAAATATCCCATTACTCTTGATACCCAAATTATATTGCATAGTACATATACATGTGGGCGCATAGGCATGATGTATACACAGGAATTATAATTTAAATGTCCAGAAGACAAAAGGGGTAACATCATAAAATGTTCAAAAAGAAACCTGGGTTGGTATCAGTGTTGCTGTCACGCAACACAACTCTCACACAGGCACTCGGCCCCATGCCCAAGATCTTCAGGGACCCACCAGTCCTTAGCTGGGAACTCCACAGTGGGTCCCGGCTCTAGCTCTTTAGCTTGATAACCTGCAAGATCATCTAAAAAGTGGTGCACATGTGGGATGAGCTCACTAGCCTAGTAAGTGAAAATAAAGACCAAGTAATCATTCGCAATACAAATGCACCTATATGTATGCAAGTCCATTTTTATTATGTTAGACCACCTACACGTCACATTTAAGTCATAGATCATATGCTACTTACAACCACAGTGCACGTATGCCTCGGGTATGAGCCACAAGCCCCATCCCGCGATACGCCCATAGGGTTACCAAAGAAGGCCAGTCGTGGGCACCAAAAGAGTAAATGGGCCTTGCCCTACATTAAAGTAAAATGAGTCTTGCCCTACATTAATTTAAAAGCAGTACGATTGGTCCTCTTGTTATATCCCCAAAGTTGCCGACCGTCCTAGTGATCGGTCGGGTGTACTTCTAACTGCCATCATTGGTACACAACCTCAAGCTTCCCCTCAGTGATATATCCAACACCTATACCCCTGCTAGGAAGGGTCGTAGCGCAGTGTTATGTCATTCCTAACTGTATGCTCATATATGAGATAGTACGATTGCATAGTGCCACCGCATCCCATTCCACAGGCCACTAATGCATTCATTTCCAAGTCGACTCCGGCATCTAATCTAGCAATGCATCATATTCAATAATTAAAGTCATCCATCTCAAAATTCAAAGCATGATTAAGTATTTAATAATTAAAGATTTTAGCATGTCAAGTCATAAATGAAATTTCATAATGCACACGTCAATGCATGCAAATGGCACTCGTGGATGACTAGTCCACACACAATAATGAAACGATACCATGGCTAGCCTACAATAATAATGGAATGATATAAAAACATTTCAAAAATAAATTCATTGTCCTTTTCTGACTTACCTAATTGTATACAATGATCACCCTTAATACGAGGAAGATTCGGCATGTGATGACGTGAGTTTCTAGTACAACCTATTAGAAAAGAGCTCAAGTTTAGTATGACTCCACTTTAGGTTCACAACCAATGGAGTGCGATGATCCCAACACATTAAGAATCACTAAAGAAGGTTGCCCGATAAATTTGGGCCCATTCGAAACCCGAAAGGTCGGAATGGTGGGTCAACCGATGGGCAAGGCACCCACCAGTCCTTGCTTGTCGCCCGACCCAAAGGCTCTGCTTGGACCAATGGGCCAGGAGCGACGGGCCAAGTGCCCACCAGTCTTGCTCATCGGTCTAGCCAGCAGCTCTACTTGGACCGACTGGCCAAGAGTGGCAAGCCAGTGCCCACTAGTCTTATTCGTCGGTTAAGCCAGTAGCTCAACTAGGACAGGAGGGCTCCGGATTGGTGGGTCTGACCATTTCCAGGCACCCACCACTCAGAACTGGGATTTTTTATGTTCTCTTTCATTCATTATCCCACCTTGGGGAAACCACCATGGGTCAATTCGACCGCATTTTTCACAAATCTAAGGTTCCATAACATAATTCCAACATAAATCTAAGATTGATCGAAGGTCTCAAGCTTGGATCTTACCTCTTTGCTCAAGAACACTTCAAAAACCTCAAATCTTCTCTTTAGCTCAAGAGATCAACAAATGCTTCACAAATCATGTAAGTTCTTCCTCAAAATCCTTCATAAACAACATGTGGGTCCTTTATTAGACCTTAGATTCACACTCCCAAGAGGGATTAGCAAGATCTAAAGGATTTCTACCCAAATCATAGGATTTCACTTAGGGTTTCATGAGGGTTTAAAAAATATAGACTTTACTCACCTCAAAACGTAGATCTCATGATGAGGGTCACTAATCCGGTTTCGGATTCAAGAGGTCTGACCCCGGCGACGCACAACAATCATCTTCTTCCCCATTTCTTCCTTCTTCTTTCCTTCTCTCTCCTTCTTCTCTCTCTCTTCTTTACTTTTCTCACCCACCGTGTAAAACAATAAATGAGGGTGAAGAAAATAATAAAAGTTACTTATAGTGGGGTCAAAATATCTAAAAATCAGAGTGATAGGTCACATTGGTGGGTCCGACCCATCCAAGACCACCCAGCAATCGGCCAAAACTTAACTAAATCATTGGAATTTTTTATGACTCTTGGCTCCGACACGCATTTCACTCTCGGTAATTGTTTAACATGTACACTTAATCATAAAATACGGCTATGTACCTTATTGTGTGTACATGGCCCGGTGATACATGCAACTGCATGGATTGGGCACGCTAACCTCACTCGGTGCTGGCTCCAACTCATCTGGCCAATCTGAGTTCAGAGTCACCCTTGTCATCATATTCTATAAGGTACTCGCCTCGGCTCGCTCGGGTTCAGGTCCTACAAGACCAAATCGAACCAACTAAAAAATTAGACCGGATTTAGAAAGTGGGTATCACAATTGTACTCATTGGGCTCAAATTCAAAGTTTTCTTTGGCGATATGGAATTTGGAAATAAGTTTCTAAGGAAATCGCTACTACAAAGTCCCCCTTCTTTTTTCGCTAGAAGATCATATGTATTAAAAAAAGAAAAGAAGAAAAAGAATGTACATGGAAAAAGAACAAGCTGTATGGAATTAGTTGAAAATTAATCCACCTTCAGCATTGCCATCAGTGGAGAAGAAATCAAAGCTAAAACCCAGCCAAACCAAAAAATAGACAAAGCAACAAAAGCACCATTATTTAAAACAGTATCTAGGCCGATTGTGCCTATCAACATCTAACTCCATGGCAACTAGCGCAGGCCAAGAAGCTACTGGAGAGGACTCTTCCAATTTTGCAGCAGACTTTGCAAGGAAATCAGCCACTGGGTTAGCTTCACGTAGGCAATGAGTAATCTTCCAGGTTATGGACTATAGGTACTGGCCTAAGCTCATCCACCTCTGAAGCACATACCACGGGACTTTCAATTGAGAAATAAGAAGAACCATGGCCACCGAGTCACACTCAACCCATAATTGGGTAATATCCAACGCTCTAGCCATTTCCAAACTATAAATAATTGCTAGGACTTCAGCTTCAAAGTTTGTGTACACTCCCAAGAATTTTCTGAAGGATTGTATCACTTCAGCTTTATCATTCCAGAAGACTCCACCAGCCCCTGCCTTTCCTGGGTTCCCTAGGGAGCACCCATCAGAGTTAAGCTTTACCCATCCTGGAGGGGGAGGACACCAGAAAACTTCTAAGATCTCCCTGGGTTTATAGGGAATTCTAGAAATACCCAGCCGTCTAGCACAAAGAAGTGCTTCGAAAGACAAAGTCCCCCTTCTTTTTTTTTTGCTAAAAGGTCATTTTATTAAAAGAGAACAAAGCAAAACAAAGAGAAATACAAAAGGGCAGGCCGATCCCACTAAACCCACTTGCAACCTCCACCTTCGGCATGGCCATCAGCAGAGGGAACAAGCAAAGGGCTTAGCCAAATCGAAAACGGTGCCTGTCCAACGCATCAGAAGCTAACTCATCAAGTACATGTCTCGGGAACTCCACTGAGAATTCTGAAGTACAAGATTTAGATGCTTTCCTAGCCAGAAAATCAGCTACTACATTAGCTTCACGAAAACAGTGAGTGATCTTCCATTGCACCAACTCCAAAAAGGAAATAACAGATCTCCATTTCTGCAGGGCAAACCATGGAATCTCCCTTCGCTGAACTGCTGAGACCACGGACGCTGAGTCTGACTCAATCCAAACACCCCTAGCATGATAGTGTCTAGCTAGCAGAATACCCTCCAAGACTGCCTCAAATTCAGCTTCATATATTTGTTTGACTCCCAGAAAAATGCTAAAAGAGTCGATTACCTTGCCTTTATCATCCCGTAAGACACCACCAGCACCTGCATTACCTGGGTTACCAAGCGAACTTCCATCCACATTGATCTTCATCCACGCCCTGGAAGGCTTACACCAGTGAACCTCAAGAGGTGAAGGGGAAGTTGGATTTCTAATACTTAAACCTATCTTCCTGCAGGTCATCAAGTCTGAAATCGAACGAACTTCTTCACTTGATCCATCACAGCAAAGCTGAACCTCTTGCCTTATACTTTGAAAGACATACCGCCCTGCCCTTTCTTTATTTTCCTGCCTTCTTTTATTTCTTTCCCACCAAATATGGTTGATAGTGATGATCAAGCCCAACTTCCATGGCTTCTTTAGCTGAATCACTTGAGATTTCCTCTTCCACCACTGGAACAATGATTGAATGCTTGGATGATTTACCCACGCCACTCCAAAAAAATCTAAAAAACTCTTCCATATTGATATGGAGAATGAACAGTGTAAAAAAATATGAACCATACTTTCTTCAGCCTTTCCACACAGGTTGCATCTGGATGGGAGATAAACACCTTTTTGGCAAACCAGGTCGTCCGTTGGGATTCTACCATGCACCACTCTCCATCCAAAAATGGAGTATCTTGGAGGATGATTCTTCTGCCGAATCAAAGAAGACCAGTTCACCTTCAAGGATTTCACTCTAACAGCCTCCCAAGCCGACCTTGAGGAGAAATACCCTGAAGGAACTAGCGACCACACCCTGAAATCCTCCATCTGCAAACTCGGAATGTCAATCTTTTTAATCTGTCCAAAAATTTCATTAAGCATAGGAGATACTACCTCAGGTAGACGCCATTCTCCATTTATGATAAACTCCCCCACCTTTGCTGACGTAGATAGAGTATGGTCACTATCCAGCGAAAGAAGTTCCATAATTGATTTTGGACCCCACCATTTATCCTTCCAGAAATTTGCAAGCTGACCGTTCCCTATGATCCAGCGCTCCTTGTCATCCACAAAGGACCACATTTTCCTGAGACCTGCAAAAATAGTGGAGGTGTTGCAATTTTTGAAGGATCTTCCATCCTTCTTTAGGAATCGAGCTCTGAGAAAGGTTAACGCTGCTGTCTTCTCCGTTTGAATCCTCCAAATCAATTTGCACAGCATTGCTTTATTGGAATCTCGCAGTCTCCTAAGGCCCAGCCCTCCCTCATCCTTGGGCTTACACATAGAGTCCCACTTCACTGTGACAGCCTTAACCGTATCTACATCACCTGTCCAAATAAAATTTCGCATCCATTTATCCATTATCGCCACAAGAGATGCAGGCCACCAATAAACAGAGAAACTATGAGTCGGCATCCCCGAAAGCACCGATTTAACCAATTCCACCCTACCTGCCATTGACAACAATTTCCCTTTCCAACCCGCCAGTCTCCCCTTAACCTTGTCCATAATCGGCAACAAAGTATCTTTTTAATCCTTCCCTTGAAGATTTCCACACCTAGATACCTTGTAGGGAAGGTACACATGGGAATGCCTAAAGTTTCAGATATTCGATGCTTCCTGGGAGGTGTTATTTTTCCCAAAAAAAGTTTACTTTTTTCTAAGCTGATGCCCTGCCAAGAAAACTCTTGGTACTTTAGAAGAAATTCTTTAAGAGTCCTCACATACCTCATAGAAGCATTGGAGAAGATGAATATGTCATCTGCAAATATAATATGGGCAGGAGTTTTGACACCGCGAGGCCCATGAATTGGCTTCAGTTGATTAATCTCGATCAGATGCTTTAAACCTCGCGATAGCACTTCCTCCGCAATAATAAAAAGCATGGGAGATATTGGGTCCCCTTGCCTCAGCCCTCTCTCCACACCAAAATATCCCTGTGGACCTCCATTAATCAAAATCGATATCTTGGAGGATATCAAAATTTGGTTCAGCCATGTTATCCACTTCTCTGTGAATCCAAAGCGACGCAGCACCTGAAACATAAAGGACCACGAAAGAGTATCATATGCTTTCTTGATGTCAATTTTTAATCCCAGACCTCCCCCTCTCATAGAAGCAAACATCATATTGGCCAGTTCTGAGGCCACACTGATGTTGTCATGGATTAACTTTCCTTTTTGAAATGCCCCCTGCTCTTCAGATATCAGCCTAGGGAGCAAATTAGCAAGCCTCATTGCCATTATTTTGGAAAGAATTTTACAATAAAAATTCCCCATACACAGTGGCCGGAATTTATCTATAGAAGATGCTCCCTCCTCCTTAGGGATAAGTACCAAAAAATTGTTATTCACACCATTGGGCAATTGACTAGTACTAAAGAAATACTTAACTGCATTGCACACCTCTAACTCGACAATATTCCAGCATCTTCTAAAGAAAGCTCCAGAAAATCCATCCGGACCAGGAGAGCTATCTGGGTCCAGGTCCCAAACAGCTCTTTTGATTTCTTCATTCCCTGGTAAAACATCAAGCACATAGTGATCACCTTGATGAAGAACCATAGGTATGGATTCAAGAAGCTCCACATACTCCACTAAAGGCACAGCTTTGTAAAATTGCTCATATGACTGAACTGTATAATTCCCTATCTGGTCGTTACCTTCCACCAAAGTCCCATCAGGAGTTTTGAAGCTTCTTATAGAGTTTCTGAGTCTTCTCATTTTAACAGAAAAATGAAAAAACCTAGAATTGCGATCCCCTTGCTTCATCCATCTAACTTTGGCTTTTTCGGCCCAAAGTTTTTCATGGTTTTCCATTGCTTTTATTAGAGAAGTCTTCGCATCCACTTCTAACCCAAACAAATGATCATCCATGCCATTTATTTCAATAGTCTGTTGCACCTGCGCTAGCTTATCCTTGGCTTCCTCAAGGGCTTTATTGAAATTCGGGAAAGCCTCTCTCCCCCAATTACGGAGCACACCCTTCAGCCTTTTGAGTTTCAGCATGAGAACAAATATCGGATTCCCTGAGACCCACTCTTCCCATGATGTAGCAACTACCTGCTCAAAATCTCCATGTTCCATCCAGAACTTATGGAACCTAAAGGGGCAATTAACGGGCCGTTGAGATAAAATTGAGGTGAACAATAATGGAGAATGATTCGAAGCAATTCTAGGGAGGACCCGTTGTCCACAATCCTGGAAAAAGTCAATCCATTCTTCATTACAAAAACATCTGTCCAGAACCGCCAAAACATTACCACGACGTCTATTGTTAGACCAGGTGAATTTCCTCCCTGATGATGGCACTTGGGCCATCCCACAAGCATCCACCAGAGCACCAAACTCAGCAGCTGAACCCATACTAAAATTCCCTGGCCCCCTTTTTTCATGGGAGAACAAAGTCGCATTAAAATCCCCAATTATAGCCCAAGGGAGAAGAGGCTGGGGGAGATCAGCCACTAGCTTCAACCACAGATCCCTTCTTCCTACTCTAAAGCTGCTGGCATGAATGAAAGAAATCTGAAACCATTTCGATTCCCACTTAATTATAATCGAAATGTGCTGCTCAGACTCAGAGACAACAGCTGGGGTGTTCAAATTTCTCTTCCATAAAATCCACAAATTAGAGGGTTTCCCAACCCTACAATTGTAAATGAAAGAACTATTGAATCCCAATTTATTAAAAAATAAATGTGGAAAAGCACTTACCTCAATCATCGGCTCTGCTATACATATAATGTCCGGAGCTCTATCCTTAATAAAATGTCGTAAGGCATTCCTGCCTGCCGCCTTCTTAATTCCTCTGATGTTCCAGAAGAAAACCTTCATGATCAGTTACATGGAGGCAGAGTAGTGAGCAGCCTCATCATTCTGCTCTGTCTCGGAAACGTGCTTACCAAGTCTATCCGACCCTTCAACACGCTGCATGATCATATCTATTTCTTCCACTTCCTTATGATGAATAACTACTCGGCCTTCCACCAGACACGATTGAGAAAGCTCAGTCAAATTATTCTCAGCCCCCTCCCAAACTTGGCCCCTGCCACTCTTTCCCCCTCTGCCACCCCTACCACCTGGTTTGTAGTTAATTTTGCGCCGTGGTCGTAAAGCACGCACCATTTGAGAGTACTCCCTCTGTGTCTGAGAATCCCTGACCTGAATATCACCCTCCCTGTGATCGCTCTCCTCACCTGAGGCCTGCAATTCATTCTCAGACGGGTTAGAAGACCGGGTCGACCCAAGACCATCCACGTCCAAAATATTATCCACTCTCTGCCCAACACCCATCAGATCCACCCCAGCCTTAGCATTGTGAGGAATATTCTCAATTGGGAAATATTCTTCACCATTTAAGTCCACCACTAAATCTTGGCACTTAAGGTAACCCTCCACATTTGGCTCATTACAGATTTGGGAAGTATTCCCATTTGCTGCATCTACCATTCTGGTAGGAGACCGCATATTCCTTTCCTTTTGGGAAGGATTGTCGTCCCTGCCAGCTTCCTGGCCGCCACCGACCTTATGAGAAGGCTGCTCAACAGCAGTTTTTCCCACCGTTTTACCTCTGCATTGGTTCGCATGATGTCCCAGTTTTTTGCACAAGAAGCATCGAACCATATTGTCTTCGTAGACGATTCGCTGATTGAACCAGAATATCGTCTCCTTTCCCGGTTGTCTTCGTTCCACTTGCATCTCCTCAACTCTAACGCCATTGAGCTCCATCTCAACTAGGACTCTTGCATAATTACCCATCGTTGCTTTTAATGTTTTATTGTCCAGGGCAACAGGCCTTCCTGCTACCTTTGCCATGGTCAATAGGATTCTCTCATGCCAATACTCCATGGGAAGCTCAGGGAATCGGATCCAAACGAGCTTAGTGTGAGAGTAATTATCATTAATATTAAATTCTGGGCGCCATCTCTGAAAGCGAATAATTTGTCCCCCTACTTTGATCGGTCCTCTCCTCCATATTGAGGCCATATCTCCCTCCTTCTCAAAACGAAATAGAATAAAACCCTTCCCTAGGGGAGAAAGGTTCACATTCCCCTTTAGCCTCCAACTCGCAACCACCTCGCGCCTTATATCATCCATAGATACAAACCTGATGTTTACTTTGCCTATCCGCGCAAAGGAAAAAGTATCCAGTTTCTCTTCATACGCTTCCTGTGGAATCACTATCCTCGTCAGAGATCCAACACGAATCGGATTTGGGAGATCCTCCACGTCAGGGAGAGTCTTCTTTGTCACCGTAGCATAAGATTTGCGGGCTTTCCGATCCACAAGCTGTCCATCTTCATTATTTCTCTCACCCTCCCTCTCCTCCCCTTGCTCCACCGCAGTACCAGACACCACATCAGGAGTGGAGGGACACGCAGGGCGCAAAAAGTCCGTGATCAATCGTTGTTTGCCTCTGTCCGGCAGCCAGCCATCGTTTCTTTCCCCTGTCAGGCAGGTCTCTCGATCTCCTTCACCCATCACAAGCCCCAGACAGATCTCCGAAAACCTCTCTTCCAGAGGATTCAATCTTCACCTGCCTAACATGAGACTCTCATATCAACTCCTGAGATCTGTCGCTGTCCCAACTGCGATCGCCTCTGATCCTCCAACTACGATCGCCTCTGTTCAGGTTTGGGCCTTTTTTCTCCAACTACGATCGCCTCTGATCCTCCAACTACGATCGCCTCTGATCCCAACTACGATCGCCTCTGATCCCAACTGCAATCGCAACTACGATCGCCAACTAATCCCAACTACGATCGCCTCTGATCTGCAACTACGATCGCCTCTCTCTCTCTCCCTCTGATCTGCAGCTACGATCTGCCGTTGGTTGTTTCTATTCCTGCAACACCATCCACGCCTCTGATCTGCTACTCAGAAACCGAACTTCAGAAAACTCTTATGTTGAAACTTCAGTAGGGACTTGTAAAATAAGTCGTATGATCTGCAACACCATCCACGCCTCTGATCTGCAACTCAGAAACCGAACTTCAACGTTGATCTGCAACTCGTATGATCCAACTCGTATGATCTGCAACTCAGAAACCGAACTCCTGAGATCTGTCGCTGTCCCAACTGCGATCGCCTCTGATCCTCCAACTACGATCGCCTCTGTTCAGGTTTGGGCCTTTTTTCTCCAACTACGATCGCCTCTGATCCTCCAACTACGATCGCCTCTGATCCCAACTACGATCGCCTCTGATCCCAACTGCAATCGCAACTACGATCGCCAACTGATCCCAACTACGATCGCCTCTGATCTGCAACTACGATCGCCTCTCTCTCTCTCTCTCTCTCTCTCTCTCCCTCCTCTCTCTCCCCACTTCTTCCGTCCGCGATTACTACCGCTTTTCAGTATGTAATGATCGAAAATTTTCCGGTGAAGGAGCAGAAGTTGATAAATAGTTCTGGTCATGAGGTTATTTTTGGGGTTGTCAATTAGCTATCATAACCGCCTAAAAATTTGATTAAATTATTTATACTGCAATTATTTGTCAATTGATTTGCTAAATCTAATTATACCTTTGTATACATCATGGTTTGAGGAATCGGAATCTGATCTTGTGAACCACCCAATTAAAATTGGGACGATTCAGCCAATTTCTGCAGCTGTCTTTGAATTGCATGGTTTCATTTTGAAGACAAAAATTAATAAACTTATGTTCAGTAGCAATCCCCAAGCCTGTTGAGTAAAAAATTCCATAAGTTTGTAGGAAATTGTACTTCTACTTCTTGATTCAATTTTCTTGGTTTTCAACTGTTTCCAACTGCTATTAATGGGATTGGAGTTGTGGTGGTCTGTATGGAGGAATGGTGGCCATTGCTATCACACTTTTGTCCATGGCCGTTACTAGATTAAAAGTTTCACGCGGACACCCATCATGTAAGCTAGTTATTGATGGGAACATGTAGAAGCCAAGTTACAAACATGAAGAATCGCAACATTAAGAATTCATGGAACGGTAATGGGCCAATCAGTCCTACACGTCAAGGATCTTTCCTTCTTGACAAGGGAATCAACTAAATGGTTTCCTTCCCTTGAAATAATAGATAAACTACATGGCTCCAAATATGATGCTTTGTAGATAATTTCATGAGGAATAGAGGCTATTGAACTTGGAGAGACGTAGGATCACCAGTGAGATAATATTCATGTAGCCAACCCCATTTAGCTGAGATAAGATTATGATTGTAGTTGTTGTTTCCTTATAATAATTATCTGATTCAATAATAATGTGATCTAAATTGTCTTAATTGCCTGAATCATGATAATAATTATCTAATTCAATAATAATGTGATCTAAATTGTCTTAATTGCCTGAATCATGCCTCTCCCATTAACATCATCGAAACTTCCAAATTTGCTTCCAAACCATAGTAGATGAAGTCATGATGATGCCTAATAATGGTTAAAGTTTTCTTCCTGAAATTTTTATTGATGATCATAGTAAATAGGGATATCACTAATTCCCTTTTGATCCGTTGGATGAAAATAGGCTACTAATAAATCTCAATCTCAAACTTTGTCAGCGTGATCAAACAATTCAAGGACATGAGTTAAGGGACAACCCATCTAATCTAGGATATTGGATTTTAAATCTGGAGAGGCATAACAACCATCTATCTTTCCAAATTTGAATGCATTCTTATGTTTCCACTCTCAAAACAAGACCCTTTGAAAAGTGTAGACAGTCCCATCAGCAATTATACTACTCCACCCCCATGAAGGTAGTTGTCCACATTTAGCTTGGAGGAATTTTGTATGAAGAAAGTAAATTCATGTTATGAAAAACTCCCACGGAGCATTCGGCTCACTCCATGACATCCATTCAAATGGCTAATAATGGTAAATTATGAAATTTTGAGTCTCTAAATACCGGACCCTATTGAATTTTGGTTGGCACAGCCACCGAATTATTGAACTTTTCCTTCCCCAGAATAAATAAGTTGCTTCACTACTTAGGCTACGATTGGTAGTCATTATGTTCGTCAAAAATAGAATTTTTTTTTGTTTTTGTATTAAAATTTGATTTTGGAATGAAACTCAAATGTTAACCATGTTCCAACATTTCCCGATTCTAGCCTTTTTTTTTTTATCTGGATAAATAAAAAAAAAAAAAAAAGGCAAAACAAACCATAGACACCTTACGAAAGATTCTGTTTTCTTATTCCCGTAAAATAAAAAAAAACCAGAAACGTTTTTTCGAATGACTACCAAACGCAGTCTTAGTTTCTTATGGTGAATTGTTGGCAATTTAAAATGGGATGAGACAAACATTGATATAGAGGGAGGTTTAGATTTAAGGAGATTTCCTCATCGTATCCCACATGGGATAATAATTGATTCTTCCATCTTTGCAGGCGTATGTGTTTTCATTGCATGGTATTTATGGCGAGCACAAAATGAATTGATCTTTGAGAGTAAGAGCTAGACTCCTATCAATGTAATTAAAGCTCCGCAAAGGGCTCACCAGGAATTCCTCCAATCTCAGTGGTCCCCTTCAATTAGTCATGTGAATGCTGATTTGAACCCTAATACTTCTTCACATGAAGTACAGGTTTGGACGCCTTCTCCTCCATTCAAAAACACTCAACAATAATGCATTATAAAGCAATGATAAAAAGCTAAGAGGATTAGGCATAATCGTTTAACATGTTTCTTGTAGTTTATTTGCTCAGACTTCTATAATCCACCCTAATTATAATTATATAATTGAAAGAAGAATGTTTCCTTGTCGTGCAACCCCTTCGCCAGCATGAGGGCCCATGAGTGGATGCACATAAATATAAATAGAAGTGATTTTCTTAGGTTTCACAACAATGGGCCATCATTTGACCTTATGTAAAACTTAAAATATCTACAGTTCTGTTTACCAAAAAAAATCCACAACCGCCAAAATATCTTTTCCATGCCAAAAGGATGATCTTCTTTGTCGTGGCCGAAAAAAAAAAAAACAGAAAAGAAATGCTATTGCTATTTTTGGTAGTAGTTGGTATTTAAGCACACATTAATTAAATGGAAGTACAAACAACTAACAGCACTAAACCGGGTCCATGCCATCAAAAAGGAAATACTCCAGCAAACAGTACTTCCCACCAAATCCAAAAACAAAAGCTGGAACGGCTAGTCCATTATTGAAGTGGAGCGTCAATAAAAACTGATCACAGAGATCACTTACATGACAATATCTAAAATGGTTTACTGATGAACCTTATAACCACCAATTCATGTAGCCATTAAGGGTAAACTTCAATGAGAGATCTCAAACCCAAGAGAGGAGTGATCTTATAGTGAGTAAATCCAGACTCCAAGAAAAGCTTCTCCCATTCTTTCTTGGTCCTTTCTTTTCCAATGACCAAAGTCATCATTAACATATCAAAGAAGAGTTGTGTTTCTGTTGACTTGTGCTCTTCCTTCCTATCTTCCACCACCATGTCTATGATGATCACCTTCCTCAGGTTTCGTTTCCGATCCCCGCTAGAGATCGCCTCTTTGCATCCCTTCAATATCTTTATACATTGCTCGTCGGTCCAGTCATGCAAAATCCACTGTCATATTAAGTTCATATAAAGTTAGTTTATGGGCCTTTCAAGGTGTCACTATTCCTAATGAAGTACAATGCTTCACTATTTGCCACTTAATAGTACATGGGTTAGTCCATGTGATAGATGACCCCACATACATCTCAATAGCCAAAGTTTTAGTAAAATTATCAAAATGCTATCAAATGAAGATGAAAATAATATACAAAATGGCATCATTTGTAATTTTAGCTCATTCCTCTACTCATTTTAAGCTGAAATAGTACCAATGATATTTTTATGTAGTCCTTTATCACATGGACTAATCCATTTATGGTCATGGAGTACATAGTGAAGCCTTATACTTGCCATAGTGATGGGAAAGAAAACCTATTAACATAGAATTTTTAAAAGAAAAACAAAAATAAATAAAAAAATAAAAAAAAAAAGAATTCACTTGCCTTGAGAAGAACTGCATCTGCAGGAGGGATGGACTCAAACATGTCACCTGCAATATATGTTAGGTTCTCATTCCCTTTCAAAGTAGCAATCACATGTGGTAGGTCAAACACTGTACATTTCAAGCTTGGGAAGGTTTCTGCAATGGTCTTTGCCACAGTTCCAGTGCCACCCCCTACATCAATCAATGACCTTAATCCTTCAAACACAACCTTGTAGTCTGTAACAACCACACTTATCACCAATCGAGCATCGCTGGCCATTGCCTCATTGAAGAACTTGTTGAGCTCATTGTCTTCTCCTGCATAGTCCCAGAGGGTCCTCCCATGTGTAGTCTCAAATGGATTGAGACCATCCCCTCGGAACCATGCACTAAGGAAATGCCAAGGTGTCACCAGGATCGGATCAAGCATTGCTTGCAAGAAGGGTGATACACTCTTGCCATTATCCTTAAGGAGGAGCCTAGAAGAGGGTGTGAGCACATATCCTTCTTCTTGCTGACAGAAGAAGCCAGAGTGCACCAATAAGCGCATGAGGCGGAATAGAAAAGCAGTCTTGGTCTTTGGGATGGCAAGCTTCATGACTAGTTCAGAGAGGGTGATGGGTTGGTGATGGTTGTGGACAATGTCTGGTATGCCTAGCTCAACTGCACATCTAAGTGACATAGAGTTTATGAAGGCAAATATATGGTTCCATATATGAGCTTGAGCATGGAACAACTCTTCAGCACTCTCTTTCTCAATGTGATCCATTGATTTCCTCACTATTTCAAGAAATCCCAGCTCTTACCACTTATAGGTTCTGTCTAAGAGATGAGACTGATGCCCATATATATAGGAGTTCAAAGTGGAAAAAGGTATGCCATGTTTATCTCGTTATTACACCTTTCGTATTATAGCTAAGTTTAACATATGATATTTGTGGAAAAGATAACACTACCTGCTTGTGGTATGGTAGCAATTCTTTCTAGCATGTAATATAATGATAAGGGCCGAGAAATGCAATATTTTGCCTTGGGCCACTTGCTTTTCCACTAATTGTACATTGAGGGCAACAGGGCCTCATGATGGTCCACCTAATTGGATAGATTCAGGTGTTGAGCAGAAGTACATGATTCTAAGCTGGATGCCAATTGAGAGAAATCATGGATTCCAAACCATGACTATTGCGGTCTGTTTCATCCGGTGATGCGATCTATATCATCTGGCGATGAGTTCCTTGAGTTGACAAGAACCTACCCAATAATGATCTTATAAAACTAATAACAGCCTGTGACCCACGTTCTAGTGTGAAAAAATTGAGTTGCATGAAGACACATTACACATAAAATAACATTCTATAAAGATAAGGGAAAGGTATCATAATTTATAAATAGAAATAGGTGCTATCCGAAAAGGTGCAATTTCTTTAGGGTTGTCAGTGCATTGTAGATAATAATACCCTAAAAATATGATTAAAGGTGTCTTTTTCAATTCTATATCTAAATTAATTATATTATTACAGCCTAAAAATATGATAAAGGTGTCATTTTCAATTGTATAGCTAAATTAATTATACTGCGGGCCTTTGTCAATTGAATTTGTTAAATTTAACTATACTGCATGTCTTTGTCAATTGGATTTGCTAAATCTAATTCTACCAAAATTTGAAGAATCAGAATCCAATCAGGTGAATCACCCAATTCGAATTGGAACGATTCCAACCGATTTCTGCAACCATCTTTTGAATTGCCTAGTTTCATGTTTCATTTTCATTTTTTTAGTCAGAAAATCAAAAAATTCTACAAAAATATAGACTTTTTAGGAAATCTTTGCTTCTTCTTCTCAATTCAAGTTTCTAAGCTTTCAACCAATTCTAGCCGGTTCCAAGTGATGATCGGAATTGTGGTGGTATGCATGGAGGAATGGTGGCCATTGTTGTCTCTCACTTTTATCCATGGCTGTTACAAGTTTTAAAGGTTTAACATGGATCACCCATCATGTAAGCTAAGAAGGATTTTCTTGGTAAAAGAAAATTTATTGATGAGAACGTGTGGAAGCCATGGCACATCCGATCTAGGATTGGACCTAAAATCCGGAGAGGCCAGCACCCATTTGTCTTCCCAAATTTTAATGCATTCCTTTGTTTCCACTCTTTAAACAAGACCCTCAAGAACAACAATCCGACTAACAACGATACTACGCCACGCCCATGAACGTGGTTGTTCGCATTTAGCTTGGAGGAAATCTGTATGAGGAAAGTAAATCGATTTTAAGAACAACGCCCACAAAAGTATTCGACTCACTCCATAACATCCATTCAACCTTGGCCAAACAATGCTAAATTTATGAAGCTTTGGCTCTCTGAATCCACATCCCATTGAATTTTGGTCTGCACAAGCGCTTTCAGACATCTATTGAATTTTCAGGTGCTTGATTTTTGTCCCCCAAAAGAAACAAGTTGCTTCCCTACTTAGTCTCTGATGGTGAGTTGTTGACAATTTAAAATGACGTTGACATAAAGAGAGCTTTAGATTTAAGAAGAGTTTCTCGCCCCACACGAGATAATAATTGATTCATCCATCCCTACAACAGGTGAGCAGTCTTATCATTTATCTCAAAATTCAAAGTTAGTTGACAGCTCCAAATACTTGCGAGGACCATCCCCATAAAACTCTAGGAATCATGGAAAGTTAGCCGGTCCCTTTAATTGGAAATATGAGTTATAGATTGAGACTTGAAAGGGAAGTTCAAGAAATTGGGGTTCAAGGCTTGGATTTCATAACTTCAAACATGTGCATGGAATAGGAAATAAGTTGTAGCTATGAGACTAATTTCTTTACAGGCTGATGAATTACATATGGATGGTGATAGGTTCTTGTGAAAAAAATTGAGTTCTTATAGGAGAAACACAAAGGGATAAGGGTTTAAAGGGGTCATACTTACACGTTGTTAAGTGCACTTCACTTGTAGTAAAAGTTGAATGGTTCTTATTCAACCCGGTATGATCCGGTCTGTACGGTTGTGGGGTCAATATGAACCCATAGGACTAGTCATGCCGAAGGCCTGGATACCCATCGTTGGCAAAAAAAATAAACTAAAAGATTTTGGATGGGCAGTCATCTAGTTTTGGAAGTAACAACAAATGCATTTGTATGCATGTATTCAGGGTGATTGATTGGGTGGGGGTTCAGCTTCCTCGAATGGCTGGACGTGTAGGCTTTTAGCAACATGTGAAGAAATGAAAAGGAAAATTAAAATATAACAAAGAAGAACCTAAAAATCCATATTCACAGTCACAGCAACAGAAATTTGTGTTTCTAAGTTCTATTCATTCTGTCCTCTAAAAAACATTAAGATACAACCATTTACATAGAATTGAACCAACTTCTTCCTACATTGTGACTTGAAATTAATTAATTCTAATTTCAAAACTCAAACCAAAATCTGTAATGCCGGTCATCCAGCTAAAATAACTCCATTAAAAGAATTTAATTATTAAAGTTCCGAAGTGGAATCTTTTTCCAATTCAAATCCAAAGAATTTGTTAGCAATGATTAGAGAAGTTTCCTCTTTCTTTTTTTTCTTTTTTTTTCCTTCCCTTTAATTCCAAAATCATTGTCGGGAGTGATAAATATTTAATCATGGGTGTGGGTCCATGGTTTCTCTTGGCTGTTCACCCGAGAGAGATTGAGCTTCAAGAAATAATGAATGGTCTTATCAATACACAAATTTATGACTCCCCTATAATTTCAATTGTGCTTATATTCATCACTATAGGAAATGGGTTCAATCTTTCCCTAGCCCATTCTCATCGGACTCCTGCCGTATGCAAAAGAGAGAAAATTTTCATTTTATTTTTCTTTTAATTTCATTTTCCTTACCTTCACTTCCAACGAGGAAAATGTTTTAGTTAGTTACACAATCATGGGCAATAATCAGAAAAGTTTCCACTTTATTTTTGTGTTAATACATTTCCTTTACCTTACATACTTATTGTCAGCAATGACTGGAAAATTGTCCATTTTTTTTTTCTTTAAATTTCATTTTCCTTCCTCAACACATCCCAACCAAACGGAGCCTCGGGAAATATGCAGGAAAAAACATGAAAATATAGCATAGTTGTCACAGCATTTAGGCAACCCAAGGCATTGGAGGGGGACTTGGATGCCAGACAACTGGACGCTTAGCAGCCAAAAGCTATGAACTCTCTGTAGTGGAAACGGAAATTTCAGTTTCTGTGTCAAAACGCCGTTTTTAAACGATTTAGGGATGTTTGGTGAATCTGTTTCTAGAACAGTTTCAGAACCAAGAAACGACATTTCTACCGTTTGATAATGCTTGTTTTAGAAACGGTTTTTTTTTCTTTTCTTTTCTTTTAAGTCAATAATTACAAAAATAACATTAAAATACTATAAGCATATAAATTTTTTTGGGACAATAAAATATTACACACCAACGAAAAAAAACATGGTTTCCAAAGGATGAATAAAATACAGTATTAACAATGCCTTGTGCAAGTTAACTATTACATAATTCCCCAAATTTTCACTTTTTTCCAAGTCTAAAGACTTGAATGCATGGAGGATGTCTTTCATCTTATTTGTTTGGTCCTCTAATCCTTTAAGTGTCCCTTCCAGATATCCTTTCATGTACTCGTTCGAAACGGAAAGTGGTCTGGATGATGTTGATGTTGAGCTTGAGCTTTCTGAACATAATGTATGTTGTATGGTAGAGATATGTGTTTCATCTTTCAACCATACAAACATACCACATCCACGGTTATCAGCCTATATCAAATAATAGATGTGATTAGGGTTGTTGAAATTTAACATCGAATTAAACAAAAATCATAAATTATCTATAGGTATAGGTCAATCGTAGAAATAAATTACCCCAGTTGAACTTGGGCAACATAGAAAATATTGTCCCTTGTTTGGACCTTTCATCGCAATTCGTACTTTGCATTGACCTTTACCACATCTACATAGACGTAGTTGGTCCACCCACATAAAAAAATTACATGAATCTTCACACTTGAAAAATTCTCTTCCAATATTTTTACCCGACTTGGTTGTATATTTACCACAACTCTTCCCACAAATTTCACAAGTTGCTATCATAAGTGGGGGTATAGAAGAAGTCATCTGTAACAGAAATTTATTTATCAAAAAAATTAATATAGCATCCAAATATATGACATTCATAATAATATATCAACTTGTACCACATATATAAATGTACCATAAAACAAGTACAACGTGGGTTAAAACATCAATTTAGGTTTTCAGTTTGGCAAAATAGTTATCGGTTTTAGTTTTCAACTAGTTCTGGCATCCTTTGTTGTCTAGCCATTGCATTTGTAATTCTTAGCCTAGTGGCATTCATCTCTTTTGCTCGATTTCGTTGACTTGATTGTATTGTAGAATGATCAACGAAATCTTTATGTGGCGGATTCAAGTCATCTTCTGCAACTTTTAAATCATCGCTCATCCCCACGAATTCTGCATCAGCAATATGCTCTTCTCGAATATAGTTGTGTAGCCCACAACATGCCAGTACGATTGATGCCTGGGCTTCCACTGGGAACTGATGCATTAGCCTTAAAATTTGAAATTTGTTCTTCAATACCCCAAATGTGCGTTCAATGACATTCCGAAGTGATGAATGTCTATAATTGAACAACTCTTTCGTTGTTCTTGGGGATCTTCTACGCCCTTTATAGTCCGGTAGATGGTATCTCTCACCCCTAAATGGTGTCAAAAATCCAGATTGGCTAGCATACCCAGAGTCGACAACATAATACTTTCCTACAGACAAAAAATAATATATATTATTGTGTATACACTCAAATGAAAATCTAATATATTAGATTAAAGTTAATACCTGGAGGTGGATGTGGAAAACTCAATCGAGGATCACTTCTTACCTGTTCAAGTACTCGACAATCGTTTGCACTACCTTCCCATCCCACATACACATATGTGAATCGCATGTCAAATGAACATGCACACATCACATTTTGAGTTGTGATCCCCTTCCGATTCCTATATCGAATTTGATCCTCTCTTGGAACTACCGCATGGATGTGAGTACCATCTATGGCGCCAATACAATGCTATGACATATATTGACAATTAAATGGCCAATACATATAAGAATATAAACATTCATATATTTAATTACAAACATGTATCATATTAACATATTTACCTTGAAAAAATGGTAGTATTTCGGGTTCTGTGCAATCTCTATCGGTATCATATTGACGTATGGCGGTCTGATTTTCTCCTTAGCCAGGCGTTGCATTGCAATCAAGACAACATTGAATGTTCGACTAACTGTTTCTCCTGAGTGGTTGAAATGATTTTGGGTGTCCCTATTACTTGAACCCTTCTCAACAATCCATAGGAACATTCCAAGCTGTTCATCCACTCGGATGTTGGTCGTATCTTTCAACCACCCCCTATGTCTAACATAGTCACATAGGTTAAGGAAGACATGACGTTCCATCCTAAACTCTTCATAGCATCTGTTGGCATGCCCATTCAATACCTCATGCATCATGGCAGCACCTGGAAATACACTATCCCTACATGGTTCTCGAATATATACAGCCTCACTCAGTAATTCCATTCCCATGTGAATGATCATATCTTCTTCATCACTAGAAGTTTCACATAATGCATTTGACATAACTGTAATAAATAAACAATTACTACACAATTGGAAACAAATATCTGTAAAACATAACAAGCTGACACATCGTCTCAACCCAAACCACATGTTCAACATTACACACATCAATAATAGGAAAAAAACACAAAAGAAATAAAATCCAAGTCATGCAATGTATCTCCAAAAGTAAAATTACACACATCAAAAGTAGAGTCTCGAATCCAAAATTATCAAAAGTAGCATTCAAACACAACCTCAACTACTCCAACGCATCTAAAAGCCAAGTCCTCTTCACAGGCTCTGCACAGACAAACAACTCCCTCCAACTAGGATCAGTACACATACGACTGGTGGCCTTCAAATATATCTCCTTTGATATATCCGGTATGGAGGATATCACCGCCTCACATGCACTCACACTGAAATCTCGAGGACAAGATGCACCTACCCCACCACGAACAGGAGATGTAACAGAAGTACTGGATGCTTTATCAATTTTAATAGATAAATACTTCCCATACAAGTCCTTCACGTGGCTATCTCTCTTATTGGCGCTCTTTTTCTTCATCCCGTAGGTGTCCTATTAAGACTTCGTTTTGTGGTGGTCTGAGTTGGAGTATGAGTATCCTCATGAAAGGGGTCAGTCATGCTTATATGCACTGGGGTACTGGGGGAGTGAGAGACTTGCTCAATATCAACTGTATTAATAGCTTCGATGCCATCCAAATCTTGAGCACTATCAACCCCTAAGTTACCTCTAGCATATGCATCCCCAAATACCATGCTCAAATCTGGCCAATTGTTTAGTCCATACTTCTTGTACTTCAACCAACCTGGATTTGCCTGCATAAGCAGTAATTGTATCACTTAGATGTACTACTCATTGTAATCTAATTTTTAAATAATTGAACTAGCTAGTGAAATCTATTGTACCTGTATTGCCCTATCCCATACGGACTCATCATCAACTGTGACTGCTTTTGTCATTGAGTTCCACCCAAATCTAGTTGTGTCAAGCAGTCTCTTGAATTGTTGATACTCGTGTTTCAACTTGTTCATCTTATTGCTAACTGTTCTCTCCCACCTGGAAGATTTAAAGCCTGTTGAAATTGCTTTGTAATGTTCCCCCATCCAGTTTTGTTAAATGAATTATCGGATTTGTGACCATTTTTTACAGCTTCTTTCATTGCTTCAATGAAAACAGTGGTCTCAAATTTTGACCACTTAACGGCAGGGATGCTACTTCCAGACATAATAGCTATACAATATAAGTTCAGAATAACAAGAAGGCTATACCCACCCTAGTAGGTGTTGGCTGCCTAATGTAGTTCAGAATAACAAGAAGGCTAGCAACAAATCAGGCCATAGTTTGGGTCAAACTGGCGAAGAATGGAGCAATAGGCTTAATTTTGATTCATGAGTCTCTTCCCTTTGATCTATGTTGTTTCATGAGCTGTTGCTTCTTCTTTACTCATCGTTTACTTTTTCGATAGGAATTTGGGCAATTGGGGTTAGCAGAGAGGAGCAATTTGGGCAATTGCCTCTTAAATCTATCTTTTTCCTCAAACTAAGACACTCAAAATAGAACATAAACTTCTGGAAGAAGCCAAAGTTTGAGAGCGAGAATCAGTCCTAATCAAACTTCATTGATAAAAGAATAGAAAAACGTGCATGACACTATGAGCTATAAACAGATTTTCCACAAATATATAAAATCAGTCTCACAGGTGGAATTACTGGGTTCCACCCATATTACACACTGGAGAAGTACATAGGTAGCTTTGCTGGGGACTGAGGTTGATGAAAAATCATCTCAAATATAGCACTCATATATGCTGAGCACAAAAGTGTTCAACAAGAATCCAAAACAAACAAAATTTCAACAGTTGTCAAAGTGACCTGTATACTACAATGAGATGTAATTTTCGCTAGAATTAACAGGATGATAGACTGGACAACAAATCTCACTAAAACTGACAAATTCAGGCCAACCAAAAAACCACCAATCTATTATGCCCTTATTAGTTTCAGAAAACCAGTATACTTCAAAATGCCATAAAAATTCAGTGAAAGCACCAATAATTATGAAATTATAGGGTCTACTAGAGGCTTATACATTAAAACAACCACTAAGACTAACCCTAACTTTAGGCATCGTAAATTTACCCTACAATTTCACCATAATTTTCATCATAACAAATTAAGGATGAATTATCATAAATTTATCACTAAATTCACAGATAAATTTTGGGTCAATTATCAAAATATTCAGAGACAAGGAAAATTTATACAGGTAGAAGTTTTATAGCTCACAATAAGACTGAAAATCAAGTTCATGTACTCTGTGTTAACACCTTTTATGCATGTGTCTTGAACAAACTTGAAATAAAAGCACAAGATAGAACCTTCTAACATAACCACATTACTCCCTATTGAGCTCAGAAACTAAAACCAGCAAGAAGAATAAAAATATGAATAGATTCTCATTTACTGATATCATCCTCCACTAGAGAAAATCCAATACATGCTGAAGTTCTTGGGTTTCCAAATAACATGCAGATATCTCCAAGGAACACCTGAACCAGCATTCAGCCACTTGATGTCCAGAGCAGAATCACTCTCAAATCATAATACCCAACCTTCCCTAAGAAGATACAATTTCCAGGCCTTCAATAAGCACCTTCAGATCTGTTGAGATTGACTCATAGACACCAACAGGACCAGGGGAGGGAAACACACATATTATAACCTTCATGGTCTCTAAAAATTCAGACAATACCAGCTGGACAGTACCATAGGAGCTAACATTAAAATTTGGTTTGAGAACAGTTGGTGGGGGGAGGAATCCAATCACGATGTGCGTGGAAGCAGAGTCATATAAGAGGGACTGATGTCATGATGTCCACTGTCTTCTGAAATAATTGATTCGAATCCCATGAAGGATTTATATGATAAGGAAATTATGCTAGGGGAAACACGAGAAGGAGACCAGGAAGGACCTCCTGAAGAAAGACAGTTGACATAATGCAAACTGAATAACCCAAAGAGACAGATACCTTGCTCACAATGTGGCCTTCCATCCAGTGTGGATGAAGAATGTTATTTCAAAAAAAAATGGAATCTGACCTCTCACGCAATAGTTTAGGTTATAAAATGTTTGTTAAGATCTACACAATCCATGCAAAAGAGCAGGAAAACAAACTAGAGAAGGAACCATGTCATTTAACTTCTATTACAGATGTTTCAGAAGCTCTTTCACATCAGACATGCAAGCAAAAAATTACCACAGAAGTTGATAATTAATTTATGAGTAAAGTTAGGTTCAAAGAGATGAATATGTTCACTTTGTCTCCCACATAGATCCAGCTGCAACCAGCCAGCTTCTTGACCTCTCTCCCTCTCATCTTCCTCCTTATCCTCCCCATCTCATTCCAATTTCCCTCTACAACATAAGCATTAGCCAATTGGTACTGTTGGGGTTCATTGGTACTTTTGGAAAATCTTTTGCAATTTAAAGTTGACCTTCCCAACTCCTCCCCTCCCCAACAACAACAACAACCACAACAATAACAACCACAGAAGAAAAAGTACTTAATGAAAAAGTGAGATGAGACCCTTTTGAAAATGTGAAGAAAACTCAAGATGAAGGTGATTCTAATCATTGGATAAAAGTGTCCATTTTTTAAACATTGTGGTTCCAATGTCTTCCTGCTCACATCTTCCCCAGCCAAATCCTACCCTTGCTATACGGACAATCCTTAGTTCTTTGTTCAATGATTCTTTCTTTTTCGGAAAATTTCTGTTTTCCTTTTGGATATTCGACTGCAGATCTTGAGTGGTGAGAGCAAGAGAATTCAGTCTTGGTTTGATCATTGAGAGGTATTAGTTCTCTGCTTACTCTCTCCCCCTTCTCTAATACCACTGTTGAAGGAAATCTCATTCCTTTGTACTTCAACAAGTAGGACTTTTAAACAGTAGGGAATTTTTCTCCCTTTTGATTTAGCATATTGTCCATCTAAATATAGTGTTTATTTCCCCCCAAAGAGATGCGATATTACTCTGTTAAATCTGATGATTGTTTTAGTAGTAGTCAGGGAAAATTCACTGGTTGTGCTCTGATATAATTCTGTAGTTGTAATCACAGAGCAGGATGAATCAGAAACACTTGAATATATTCATATGGATCCAACATATTTACTGTTGGGGTTCATTGGTACTGATTTGTGGTTTTCAGATGAGTGATTAGTGTCAAACAGTGTCAGAAAAGCATCATCTTGGAATCAACAGAGGCTATACAAGATCGAGAATAGAAGAAGAAGAAATAGAAGAGAAGAAGAAGACGTTACCTCTCTGTATGAGCTATACGATAGGTGGTCTAGAAAAACCCTAAAATTTGTCCCAATACCTGCTCTGTGATTACAATAGATGAAGAAGAAGGAGAAGAGGTTAGAATAGAAGAAGAAAGAGGTTAAAAGAGATGAAAAGAAGAAGGAGAAGAAGAGCCGAAATCGAAGTTACCTGCAGAGGAGATTTCACAAGGGGGCGAGCTCCTGTTTCTTCTTCTCTCCTCTCCCTGTGCGAGTTCCAAAAGATATTCGAAACCAGAACTTTGTGAAGCTTATCGATCTCTGTCTCTGGAAGAAAAGAAGAAATGAAGAAGAAGAAGGAGAAAAAAAAACCCTAAATTTGTTCCAATACCTCTATGTGATTACAATAGATGAAGAAGAAGAAGAGGTTGAATAGAAGAAGAAAAGAAGAAATGAAGAAGAAGAAGGAGAAGAAGGAGAAGAGGCGAAGAAGTTACCTGAGGTGGAGAAATCGCAGTTCGAGCATGGATGTGAGCTGGGTTCTCTCTTCTTTCCTCTCTGCTCTCCTCTCTCTATCGCGGACAATCGGGAACGGTCGTTTCAAATTATATTAATTTGAAACGAAACATGGCCGACAGAACAGCCTCCGAGAGTTTCGACAAATCGACCCAATTTCGTTTTTTAGACACTGATAGTTTCAAAAAAACTGAAACGAAGCCTAAACATACCAAACGGTTTTCAGCGTTTTTTCGTTCTATTAACACCAAAAAACGCTAGAAACGTTTTTTATGAACTATACCAAACGGGCTCTTAGAGTTGGTCTTTTAAGTTCCCGCAATGCCAATTCCATTTAAAGATTCAAAAGAGGTAGTTCAAAATTGAAACTAGTACGCAAAATAGAATTGCAAATAGTAAAATGACAGAATAAAATTAAGATAAGACAACATATAGTAGACCCACCGCCGATTTTCTCACACTCTTTGCTTGGTCGCCTTAGTGATTCAATGCTACACGCTTGGGATGAACTGGTGACTTTTTCTCGACGAAGTTGGCATAGCATTCACATGAATACTTCTGACTCGAGCAACACTCCCCAATTCCCTGATTGGTGGGGGAACTTAACTTTAAGATGCTTGGTAGAGGTTATGGCTCCTAGGTCGTTCAAAGCAGGTCAGCCTAAGATGGAATTATAGGTCGACGCCATCTTAACGACTGTAAAATTGACGAGTACTATTGCTGAATGAGGCCCTCTCCGATGGTGACTGGTAACTCAATGCATCCCTTGATGTACGTCGTCATTCCAACGAAGCTATACAGGGGCTCGTGGCATGTTTAAACTTGTTGTCTCCCTAAGTCGAATAGCTTCTTGTATGCATTGTAAGACATGACATCCATAGAGGATCTAGAGTCGATCAAAGTTCAACGGAATGGGAAATTTAAAACCACTAACTAAACTACGATGGCATCGTTGTAGGACCAATTTAGGTCCTCGTTTGAAAATGTGATAACTGGGTTTTTCTGAGCAACTTTTAATGGTTCTTTTGCCATGAAGACAAAATAAGTGTGTGCCTTAGCTTTCCTTATATATTTGCTTCCCGGACCACCTACGATGGCATGTGTAGTAGGACTAGTGGACTTGTTAATGTATTCTAGCCTTCTGTCACTCGGTTATCCTTTATCCGTTGAATATTCCTTGCATGATCACCATACTGCTGACCTTCCACCGGTTCTTTGTGTTTCTCTCGATTGGCGTTGGGGCTCTAGAGGTAATCTTTGAGGTAGCCCTCTTTAATTACTTCCTCCAGCTCCTTCTTCAGCACCCGACAGTCATCTGTGTAATGCCCAGTTTCCTTACGAAAATCATAGTACTTCTTTGGGTGCGCTCTTCCGATTTGAACAATATTGGATGGGGCCAATGAAAACACTTCTTATCCTTGATTTCGAAAAACACCTTACGGGGCGTCCATTAAGCTGACCAAGCGACGAGTTTTTGGGGCTAGTGTCCCTTGTCTTTTTTGCATCCCGTGCGCCATCTTTGCGTCGCACGATTGCCTTTTCTTCTTTTTAGGCAGCTAGATCATCACTTTATGCCCTGTTAGATTTTCGTCCATCGTCACATATTTTTGGCACCTACCTAGAAGTTCTGATAGGTTTGTTGGGTAATTCTTGGATAGGGAATCAATTAGTTTCTCATGGTTTACTCCCCGGTAAAGTGCGGCGAAGGTTGTGTCATCTTCTAGGTCTTAAATTCCTATAATTGCTTTAGTGAAGCGGGTGACATTGTGATACCTTACTTTCTAAACCTGGTCTGATTACCCTATTGGTCCAGATTGGTCTTGCAGGACCTAAACCCGAGCAAGCCAAGGTGAGTACCTTATAGAACATGATGGCAAGGGTGACTCTGAACTCAGGTTGGCCAAATGAGTTGGAGTCAGTGCCTAGTGAAGTCTGTGTACCCAAGTCATGCACTTGTGTGAATCACAAGGCTATATACGCATAATAAAGGTAGTAACCATATTTTATACCAAGTACACGTGTTGATCGATTACCAAGAGTGAAATATGTGTTAGGGCCGAGCCCCGTAAAAAATCCCAATGTTTGGGCTAAGTATTGACAGACTAGTGGGTGGACATAGGTGGGTTAGGCCCACCAGTGTGACCTACCACTCTGGTCATTAGATATTTTTGACCCCACTATAAATAGTATTTATTACCTTTCTTTTACCTCATTTATTGTTTTATAGGATTTTATACGGTGGGTGAGAAAAACAAAGAAGAGAGAGAAAAAGAAGAAAGAGGAGAGAGGAAGAAGAAAATGGGTAAAAAGATGATCGTTGTACGTCGCCAGGGTCAGATCTCTTGAATCCAACACCGGATTAGCAACCCTCATCTCGAGATCTATGTGTTTGAAGTGAGTAAAGACGGTATTCCTTAAACCCTCACAAAACCCTAAGTGAAATCCTATGATATAGGTAGGAATCTTTTAGATCTTGTTATTATCTCTTGAGAATGTGAATCTAAGGTTTAATAAAGGTCATATATATTGTTTATGAAGGATTTAGAGGAAGACTTGTAAGATTTATGAAGCATTTGTTGATCTCGGATTTATGAAGCATTTGTTGATCTCTTGAGCTAAAGAGAAGATTTGGGGTTTTGAGATGTTCTTGAGCAAAGAGGTAAGATCCACGCTCAAGACTTTGGATCGACCTTAGATCTAGGTTTGAATCATGATTTGGAGCCTTAGATTTGTGAAAAATGCAGTCGAATCGACCTGTGGGGGTTTTCCCAAGGTGGGATGAAGAATGGGAGAGAACAACAAAATCTCTATTCTGATTGGTGGGTGCCTGGGAATGATCAGACCCACCAATCCACCACCCGCCTGTCTTAGGTAGGTTGCTGGTTCGACCGGCGAGCAAGATTGGTGGGTAACCTGGCCGCTGCTCCTGGCCCGCTAGTCCAAGCAAAGATGTTGGCCTGACAGGCGAGCAAGATAGGTGGGCAACCTGACCCGTCGCTCCTGGCCTATCGGTCTAAGCAGAGTGCCTGGGTCGAGCGGCGAGCAAGGACTGGTGGGTGCCTTGCCCGTCGGTTGACCCACCAATCCGACTTCTTGGGTCTCAGTTTGGCCCAAATTGTCGGGTAACTTTCTCTAGTGATTCTAAACACATTGGGATCATCATACCTTATTAGTTATGACCCTAAAGTGGAGATATACTAAACCCAACTCTTTTTATGATAGGTTGTACTAGAAACTCGTGTCAACGCACGTCGGATCTTCCTCGTACCAAGGGTGATCTTCGTACACAACTAGGTAAGTGGGAAGATGACTTTGCATTATATCATTCTGGTTGTAGACTAGTCATGTCATCATATTATTATTGTGTAGACTAGTCATCCACGAGTGCCATTGCATGCATTGACGTGTGCATTATGAAATTTAATTATAATTTGACATACTGACATCTTTAATTGCTAAATGCCTATTCTTGCTTGTGATATGAGATGGATGACTTTAAACTATTGAATATGATGTTTTGCTAGATTAGATACCGTAGTCGGCTTTGACACAAATGCATTGGTGGCTCGTGGAATGGGACGCGGTGGCACTATGCAGTCGTACTATCTCATATAGGAGCATGTGGTTAGGAATGACATATTCCTGTGCTACGACCCTTCCCAGCAGAGGTTTAGGTGTTGGGTATATCACTAAAGGGAAGCCTGAGGTTATGTACCAACGGTGGCGGTTAGAAGTATGCCCGGCTAATCATTAGAACAGTCAACAACTTTGCTGATATAATAAAAGGGCCAATCATACTGCTTTTAAATTAATGCAGTGCAAGACCCATTTTACTTTAATGTAGGGTAAGACCCATTTAATTTTTCGGTACCCACGGCTGGCCTTCTCCGGTAACCCTATGGGCTTATCGCAGGATGGGGTTCGTGACTCGTACCCGGAGTATGCGTGCACTATGGTTACGAGTAGCACATGACCTATAACTTAGAATTATTGTCTAAGTGGACTAAGATAATAAAATGAACTGCATGCATATAGATTCATTTGTATTGTGCATACTTGTTTGGTCTTTCTTTTCATTTACTGGGTTAGTGAGCTCATCCCATGTGTGCATCACTTTTTAGATGATCTTGCAGGTTATCCGGCTAAAGAGCTAGAGCTAGGACCCACTGTGAAGTTTCTAGTTGAGGACTGGTGGGTCCCTGAAGATCTTGAGCATGGGGCCGAGTGCCCGTGCGATAGCTGTGTTGTGAGTCAGCAACACTAATACCTACTCAGGATTCTTTTGAGTAATTTGGAAATGTTACCCCTTTTATGCTCTTGAGGTTTAAATTGTATTTCTTGTATATGTATATATATCATGCCTATGGGCCCAAATGTAAATGTATTATGTAACACAATTTGGGTATCAAGAGTATTGGGGTATTTATAGGTATGTACATGTAAGGCTTCCGCTGAAATACAAGATTTGTTTGACTTAGTGTGTGTGTATGTTGTGTTGTGGTTACTATATCAGATGATCTTGGCAGGTTTTGGGTTAACAGGAGTTAACTCGGTCATTGATCCAGTTCTGTATGGAACAGGGTGTGACAGACATAGGTATGGAGTGATTCATCATGACACTACTTGATGATGAATAGGTTATGCATAGTCTTATGCTATCAAATGCTGGTCTGAAACCTGGAGATGTAAGCAGTTCTTAGCTCGTCATAGTTATGGATCGACTGGGGCTTTAGGGTAGAGTACCACTTCCGTGCCACTCCCTTGAGTGAGATAGGGAATGCTCGATAGAGAGCTGCTTTTATATAAGTTTGGATGGGCATTACCGTGTTGTAATGCCAGAGGTTGTCCATCGAGTCGGTCTTCCCATTGTATAGAATGAAGGTAGGCATCTTGAATTTTGTAAGGATCTCATATCTATGAGTTTAATTGACAAATTAGTTGTGTGTAGTAGGGACGTTCGAGACTCCTGCCACAACTTTTTCATATTGTTCACCTTCTGGTCCAGTTCACAAGCACGACACTCTAGACTTGTTTCCGTACTAGGACAGATAGCTTCGGAAGGAGGGGGCTTGTCTAAACATCCCTGGAGTTTTAGGACTCTTCGGGAGATCGAAATCTCTCGTGGCCATTCCCTGATGTCCCGCATCGCTCATAACTTGGCACATCTTCTCGTGGAATCCTGGGGGAGTGAAGTCTTTTTGGCAAGTGATGCGGACTTGGTCGGTGTGGTTCTTGCTTGTGTTGCTGCCCATCCCCACATCCCTGTGCGAAACCTTTTGGTGATCTTCGTCCCAAACGACTTGTTCTCTTAGGACTGGACATTGGTGATGGGTTGGTCCTCTGTTGATATTAGCCCCCGGAGGATTGGTCCAGTGCGTGGGGCTTCTAGCTCGTGATTCAGATCTCTAGGTGAAACCACGTGGCATTTGCATCTCCACCGATCGACCGCTCCTGTGTTCACCTTATGAATGCTTGTTGATGGAAAACCTATGGGCATAGAGGGCCAAGGCTTGTGGCCCTGATGCCCGCTAGGTGGTTCTTTCGACTTCCTTTGTCTCTTTGTATGCTAGCATGCTTGGGGCTCTAACACCGCCCATTGGTGGATCCTACCTACCCATTTCATCTTCAGACCATCGATTTTGGTCGTGACACTTTTTCTGGAAGTATGATGGATAATCCCCCCTGGGGAAGAGTTAGTCCAAACTATTGGATGAATCTCTGAAACATATCATTTACTTGTGCATTCATTACCGGTCCCTCAGGATTCAACTGAATGACTGGTGGAGGGGGACGTAAGCCTCCTCTCGCTTGTCGTGCTTGGCCGTTGGTTGGTTCTCCACTAGCTATGAGTGAGACAAGAAAGCATGGTTTACTGGTGGGGAAAAAGCTTCAAAGTTTAGCTGTCTTGCTGGAAGGTTTTTGATGTTAGCTTACCCTGCTAGCAGGGTTCTGATGTCCTCTTGTCCTGCAAGTGGAACCCCTTACTTTCCTTGTCCTCCCTGTGCTGTAGGGGGAAGAGACAGGGATCATCCATTGTGCAAGTTCATGTTTTCGAGCAAATTCCTTGATTAGTAGTGAGATTCCCACGGACGGTGCCAATTTGTTGTGTCAGGAAATACACCTAGGTGGTCTTCGTATCCTGCATAGAGGAATAAACATGAGAGAGTAAGCGTTAAACTAATCTAGTGAGAGACTCTCTAATGCCTAAGTTAAATTTTTCCACAAACAGATAGTTCCAGTAAGAATGGAAAAAGATCAGTCCTCTGGAAAGAGGTTTACCTGGGTTTTTATAGTTGAAGATGTCGACTATTGGTTGAGAGTCCCGCTTTGGTAGCTTTCTGTTGTCGGTAAGAGTCTAGGTATAGTAGGCATCTAGTAGGAAAGTGAATACAATAGACATTGCCGTTATTGGAACCCCTCATATTGACCATATCCCAAAGAATATGATGAGATTCCCTTCCTTTGAGGGAAGATCTGATGCTCTAGTGAGACTCCCCATTAGGATTCATTCCATAATTTATGGCCTGTGAGCTAGGTTTGTCCATCTCTCTTTTGGGGCATATATTGACGGTGATCTATCGAGGTCATGAGTCAAATGGCCAAGGATAAATGGCGTGGTTGTCGAGTTACTTGCCCCGAGTGACAAATCATGCATCTACTGCCTGATGGGTAGAGTTCCTAGGAACCTGTCATTCATTCAAGGACCATGCATTTGGCCTGTTCAATGATTCGGGCAGCCATATGAGTGACACGCACGTGATGTCCCTTCTGCCCTGATACCGGCCTAGTCATTCAGCCACTGATGCTCCCTTAACGGTTTTGGCTAGTCGGCTTCTGTCTTGGACACTTGCCATAGGTTGGGTGGATCATGGATGACCTTGTTGGGCCTAAGCCGTTCATCTAGCCCCGCAACTTCATATAGCTTGATACATGCCGTGTTATTGCTGTCCACATATTTTTACCACAACATCAAGTATCTTCTAAGTTTTCTTGTTCTTTAGATAGTTTTCTTGCTGATATACTGAAGCTAGGTAATCTACCTATTTAATTCTTATATGCTTTCCTATTTGGGTTGTAGAAACCGTATATACAATGTAGAAAATACAATATGATAGAAAGAAAAACAATTAAGAAACCACAACACAAGGATATACTTGGTTCCACAATGTGCCAACATCTACGGAACTCAATAGCATACAACGGCTGCCTAAGAAGGAACTCGAAAGCATCGTACAATGCCCCCACCCACGAGAGGAATTCTCAGCAGAGCAGCAAGCTGCATTAGTCCATCGGGCCATCCATCACCTTTCCCATAAAAGGAAAATCATCACTCTTTTGGGTTCGCTATACCCCGAGGATCAATGGATAAACTCAAGGGCGTTCCGCGAATGGTTGCTTCCACTATAGATTGAGATAATAGACCAGGACTAGAAAGCCTAAGAGATTGATCGAGTTCAGTTCCCCTTCTTTGGAGAAGAGATCGGTACTTTACGCTGCTAAGAGAATTCTCGTTCTACATTAAACAACAAGACATTCAGGCTAACATGGGCTTGCATAGACTCCTCCTGGATTGGGAATTGTCTTCACAGAGAAGTCAGATGGATGCTGCTAAAGGTGGAAGAAGCAATCATCCTACTCCAAGATTGAAGTCAAAGATCTCTAGGGGTATAAGTCATTCGGAGATATCTAAGCTGACCGATGAGTATAATTGTAAGATCAGAAGACACTTTTCCTTGTATTCTATGTAAACAGCTGGGCTGGAAACCTACTACTTCGATCTCGTCAACTCAGGAACAGTTTCACTACCAATGGAGAAAATGGTCAAAAGTTCTCTTCCTCTCACCTCTCTATGTTTACAAAGAATTCCATGTGACCTCAATAATCCTCATCGCTACCAATTTAAGGGAACAAAGAAATGCAATTTTTTAATTGACCTCCATGTAAACCCGCCTAACTATTTTTCTCGGGAGTGGCCCAACCCTGAATCCTCCCCGCATGGGCCCCTAAATCAATGTGGCTCAATAAATGAAGGTAAGAATGGAGTGGGTCTACTCCTCCGGGCCTAACAACCCTTTAGAGGGAACACAATCTAAATTATAGAATACAAGACATCAACACTCAACATGCACTTTGGTATGCCTAAAAAAAAAAAAGAAGCTACCGAAAGTCCTAGAAGAGATGGGATTAAAATATATCATGACTCTTGCAATTTGACTTATGTATTCTAGATTGCTAATCATGGAGAAATTGGTCAAGGACTTAAAATGAACTATTTGTTACAAATCACTATATCCATACGTTCAAGCCTTTGTCTTCCAGAGTCGGATGTTTATATTTTAAGTCATCGTTTGCATCACATAAAAAATAAATCACGGGCAGGAAATGGAAGAAAGTGGGTTCCCTTAATATTGAATTATAATAAGATAATCACTTATTATTTCTCTTAATCTTAGTTCTTTGACATGAAACCGGCCCTATTATCTTAACCTCGGTGATTTATGAAATCATGCATCAAAGTTAAGCAATAGATGCAAAAAGTCAAAGCAGACAAGTTGTTCCTAATGATACAATTCTAGTAGCCAAGTGGAACAATAGTTTTAAAAATTGAATCGGATCGATCAGAATGCCAATATCGATTATTATCAGTTGAGACTGATCCTCAATCTCTATGTATTTGATATTAATTCACTTGTAAGATATAAAATGATCTAAAGTACTAATATTTTTCTTTAAATAGGGATAAGTCCTTCGGGTCCCATTGATCTTAACACTCCTATTATGCTTCTCTTCTCTTATCCTATGGTGTGCATAGATTTAGGTATCAATCTAGATCGGTATGTATCGATTATTTTTGTTATTGATTTTTTTGAAAAATATATTATTTTACTATTTTATCCCTGAATGTTCTGTCTTAACCGATACAATTAATATGATATGACCGATACGATTAAAACCACTACTACGATACCGAAACCATGATGGCGTGGGAGGAGTGACTATCAAGGATTAACGAAGTTATGAGACGTGGGGTATTGCGCACTGCGTTCATTATAGAACCATCAATAAGAAACTCCAAATTTATATACAGGTGGTTTAAAAGGTCGCCAAGTTGATGCTTCGTGCGCACATACAAAACTAACTTCTGAGCTGGCTTTTATTATATTTTTTAGGATGTAAAAGAAGGAAAAATTAAAGAAATTCCAAAACGAAGAGGGAGGGCCAAAACGAACTGTCCTCTACATCGATTCTGTACACGTGAAAGATATCAGCTGTGATAATCAATGATGATAATGATCATAGCCATCCAATGAATTGTGGGTCCTAATAATGAATACGGCAACACCTGGGCTGGCATAGATCCGGAGGATGGTTTCTGTTACCCTTCACTGTAAAGTCTCAGAAAAAAAAAAGGAAAAAACCCTTTCACTGTAAAGATCACGAAGAAAGGAGTGGGCTGACCAAAGAGTAACAGAAAATTGAGGAGAGGTTTTCACTTTCTGGTAGTTATTTTCCATCCATGGATTCTTCTCGCACTAAAAGTATAACATTTCCGCCAGTTCCAGGGTCCCAACACGAAACAATTGCTGTTCCTAGCTTTAAATTTCAACTCTGTACCGACTTCTATTTGTTCGACGATATCTCCACTTCTTTGAATTCCATTCAACTCTTTGTGAATTCCTTCTTTTATACTCATCAATGCAGTGGAGGATAAGCTCCTGGTGATGGGTTCGCGCTCGTTTTTGTTTTCTCTGGATGGTATGTTAGGTTAAGCTCTCTTCATGATTCATGTAGATTGATTCTGTATGCTTGGATTGGGGCATTGGATATTTGAATTCTGACTCTAATGAATCGTATCAAGTGTGACCAGAATAGTTGAAATTTATTATTTGTTTTTCTGGGTCAGAAGCTATGCCTAAAAGAAGATGTAATTGTCAAAAGAGCATTCAAATTGAATGTGTATGGTTTATAGATTTGTTAGACATTGTAGGGAGAATTGGATGAAATAATTACAGTTCACTAATTTTCCTTCACTTGGGTTTGCATGGCATATAAAGTTTGGAATTTAATCTCTCCCCCCTTCTAATGTTCCTTTACTTGGGTAAGCATGACTCGAAGTTTTCTTTCTATTTGGTTAGTGCTGGTTGTTCAGGACTGCAATCAGGCTTGACCAATAGGATTGGTTGCTCAACAGTTTTGGGCCATTCGCTTTCTGGGTTAGTGATGGCGGCTGGCTAAATTGATGTTTCATTTTATTTTTCCTTTTAGTTGTGAAATTTAGCGTGGTTTACCATCTTGTCTGGGTTGGATACTTGTCGGTTTTCTGTTAACCTGGTGTTCTCAGTTTCTAGGTCTTGTTTGATATGCCAGAAATAGAAGAGACTGAAAGACTCATCTTTTGAATTGGGATGCTGAGATTTGAAACTCAACTTGTCTCATAGGAGAACCATATCGGGATGGTTCAGAACAAAGTAAATCATCATATTGAGACAAATTATGTTTTGCTAAAACAAATGTTCTGGATCAATGAAGTCAAATTTTGTGGATCTAATCCATATAATTTAGGCTCATGAGTTTGATAAGTTAGGCTACTGGCTTCAAACAGGGTTGGTTTCATTGTTTCATTAGTTAATAAGATGCATATCTTTGTGGGAAATTGTCAATCTTCTTCTGTTTATGCTTTTCCCTCATTTAACTTTTTATTTATGTAGCTATCTCTTGTCTTTTATCAAATACATTTTATACATAATCCCCCCCGCCCCCAACCCAAGAAAAAAAGTGTAAACTTGACGTTTCAACTTGGCACAGTTGAGATAATGACACAATTTGCTCAATTTTCTGATTGAGGAAATCTTAAGTACATGTGTCACAGATGCAAGTTGAAATGTTCAAATCCATCACACATGCTTAAAGTATCAAAGAGAGGGTGCAAAGTTGGACCCTAATACCCACTTTACTAATCTGCTTTCTTAACTGATTTACCGACTTTTAATGTTACTGTTATAAACTCTTTGCTGTCGATTTGCAGGTTCTGGGATGGTGTTTGGAAGTATTTATATTGTAGAAAGCACAATCTTCTAAGATTTGTGTGGGATAAACTATTGATGTACTGCTAATCAGACCAGGCTTTCAATAGGACTCATCTGGCACAATGGTAGGCCTGTTGCACCTATTTGAGTGTAGCCAGTCCAGCATGTTGTGGACACGTAAGAGACATGTCGATGGTAGGTTGATTATTTACTTTTATATTTCTTATTTTTTGAAGTTATAAGCTCCTGTTGTCTGTTATTGCTTATCAGTTTTTGTTTTGTTTCTTGGTATGTCTGTATGGTGGCAAGGCACAGAAGGTGAAAAATCCATGAATCTTAGAAAGGACAATGCTATCAACCTATGTGACTCCCTGTTTAACTTTTGTAATTTCTATTTAAAATTTCAACCCTGTAGTTGTATCTGAATTTCAAGACCTTCTCTGAGTAGAACCTTTTCCAAGTCCTTGCAACTTAATGCTTTCATTTCTGATAATGGATTCAACCAATGTCGAGGGTTGTGTCCTTGCAGTCCTGTGGGACTTCTCTTTTGTAACTGATACGGAGCTTTACCTTTCATTGAAGAAGAAAAAAAAAATCATGAAGTTCATGCAATTAGGACGTGATGGATTACAATACCACAGGCTTGAATCACCAAAGCCACCTCTGACATCTACATCCACCCATGAGGGACAGCTGCACAGAAAAATAAGCCCAATGAGTTTTCTCTATCTGATTTCTCTTTTGGCTATACTATTTAGAAATGTAATACTGTTAATTGCCTCTTCTTCAGGCTTTGAAGCCCCTTGGAATAGCATGGAACTACCAACGGAAGCTTCTCAGAACATTTCTGCTATGGGAAGCAACATATTGGTAATTTTTCCATCATGTGCTGTATTATAGTTTTTAGGGAAGTAAAAAATGCACCTTTTTATGGTTGACAAGAAGCCCCTTTATGCATGTCATTTCTGGATTTTAAAGATGAGTAAAAAGTTTTTAAAAGAATCCATTTTTCATCTTCTTCAGTTATTAACTACATTAAAATTTCTGATGTGTTATTTCTTAAATTTACCTTTTGAGGAAAAGAGCCAAACATGCATCTGGTCTACCTTTGGCAGAGCTATCTCTGAGGCACACAGGAAAGAGGGTTGAATCCACAGTGCACGATACCATCTTCCATATTTCGTCCTTTTGGGGGACATAATTAATATGGTTATAGGTGCATTGTGGGGAGAAATTTGTATCTGTTTTTTCCTATCATCTCATCCAAGTTAATTCTCACATAACACTCCTAATTGGGTTATTAAGTGGTGGGCCAACCTTCTTGATGTGCTTCATGTGAAGCTCTGCACCTTGGAGCACAGCTTCTTCAATCGTGTTCTTTGATGGTTTAGCAATATACAATTTCTGTTAGAAGTTGAAAATCTCTCTCTCTCTCTCTCTCTCTCTCTCTCTCTCTCTGATACTGAGAAATGATTATATGCTGTTCAGTATTTATTTCACGCGAAGCAGAATTCCTCTGAAACAAGTTGTCCAAGTGAGAATTCCTCCGAAAATCCAAGTGAGAAATCCATGAAGAATTTGATTGACGGGGAGATATCTAAAGGACCAGAGACGAGACGCAATGCGCCGAGTGTAGTTGCTCGCTTGATGGGAATGGATGCATTACCATCAGACCCGAAATTGACAATCCATGAAAAGGAGAAAAGGAATGAAAAAACAGGACAGAAAACCCAAAGAGAAAAACAACTACAAAATGTCTTGGTTGAATTTAATCCTCTAGAATCAAAACATTTAAAACAAAGGGAAGTAAAGTTTATATCCCGTCGTAGAATAAGACAATTTGACCGGTCCAGTTGTGTCCCAAAGTTTGAAAAACCACGACCTCGGGAACATCCTCAAGAGGAGGAACTACAGAAATTCAAGAAAGAATTTGAAGCATGGCAAGCAGCCATGGTTTGGGAAAGGTTTGTTGAACTTGGCAGAATTCCTCCTCAATGGCTCGCTCAAGAGAATCTCAACAAGGAAAAGATGGCTCTCTACACAGGTTCTAGGAGATCCACATCAAATGAGAAACCTATAGAACTAAAGCATCAGAAGTCACTGCCAATACAAGAAACAAATTGCCAAGAAATTTGTGCTTCAAAACATCATGGATTTAAGAAGGAAGCTCTCCAAACTAGCAAAAAGGAACATGTGAATTTGCAAAATTGCACCATAGACTTGGAGCATGTCCCCGAAATTAATTGTAATCCAAAACTTGGTAAATCTTCTGTACCCACTAAGATAGTGATCTTGAAGCCTGGCCTTGATAGAAATGGAGGCAGTGAAGACTCTTGGGCTGGTTCATCGGATAGTGTTGAAGAGGAAGGCAGTATTGAAGATTTTCTTGAGGAGGTGAAGGAAAGGCTGAGATGTGAATTACAAGGAAAGAATGCTGAAGGGGATATGGTGGTCAAAGGGGGTGGAATTGAGACCCCTTTCAGGGAAAAGCAGTCAAATCCAAGAGAAATTTCCTGCAGTATTGCTAAGCAGGTAAGAGAAAATGTTACAAAGGACCTTGGGGTGAATTTGCTCCGATCAGAATCAAGCAGATCATGTAGAAGCGAAATCCAAGTCAATGGGTTAAGTTCTCCAGAGTTCATCAACAGAGACACCAGGAAATTTTTGTCGGAGAGGCTGAGGAATGTTCTCAAACCAGAAAGTGATGTGAATGCCCTGAAAATTGGCTTTCATGACTCAAGAGATTCTATTTTAGACAATGAGGGGAGGAGACTAAGACCAAGCAGAGATGTCATGAAAACTGGGAACAAGGGGAGCTGTTTGAAAAATGTGAAAGATGAAGCTGAAAAGCAAACCAGATCTTTCAGACATGGTCAGACCAATGAGAAGATCCATGCAGGGATAGTGTCCCCAAGGAACCTAGTTAGATCTTTGTCAGCTCCAGTTTCAGGAACTTCCTTTGGCAAGCTACTTTTAAAGGATCGGCACATTTTAACTGGGGCTCACATCAGGAGGAAGCATGAAGCTGCTGAAAATGTTTCAGTGGAAGTGAGAAAAATAAGGAAAGAGAGGTTCAGCCTCGGAGGGAAAGTTTCAAATCTCAGATCCAGTTTCAGTCTGAGAGGTAAACTATTTGGCAGAAAGATCCAATCAGACGACGAAGCAGGAAGCAGTGAATCTGATTCCGTGAAAGACATCATGAGTGGGCCTTCTGTTGGGACGAATTTTGGCAATCCCCATGTAAGTGCTGTTGTTCTTTAATTTAGTTGATAAATTTGATGTCTTATACTATGACAACAAAAGTCATTCTGAATTTCAGCATTCTTTTTCTTCCGTTTTCCGTCCAAGTTTATGACTTTATGTTCTGGGTCTCAGGAGAACTCAACTGAGGTGCCACCGAGCCCTGCATCAGTATGTAGCAGTGCTCATGAAGAACTCTGTAGGCCAGTAGACCATCCAAGCCCAATCTCCACATTGGATGTACCCTTGATAGATGATTGTCCTGTGCCACAGGTTTTCAGAGAGATAAGCTCCAACCTTCACGGTATGATTGATCAATGTTTATAGGTTCAGAAAGACATATTACACGGTTTTATTTCGTCATGTCATAAGTGCCTGGTTTTATATCTGATCCTTCTACATGGTGCATGCATTATTGCTCAATACATAATAGTTCATTGGTCAATCATTTGATGCATGCATTCGTTGGTATATTGATCTTGTAGATCAGGACTAATGATTGGTCAATATAGGTATACCTGCTGCCTTTGGCCCAAGGCCTAAAAGAAGTTATACATGGAAGAGTTTAAAATAAGTAAATAAATAAAATTTAGATCCATGTTTGCACACAGAGGAAAGGGCGTAGCATGAAATGATTTTTTCCTTTTATATTGCATGAACTATTTAGTATTGTAGGTGGAGATAATGAGCTTATCAATGCTACATAGACATATCTGTTAACATTCCTGTTTCCTTTTAAACATCATTTTTGGCATAACCATCTATATTTATATGTACCAGAAGTGTGTTTAACCATAATGAAATGCATATATGGCTAAGCATGTTTAACCATAATGAAATGTGTGCACACGCACGCACATGATAACTATAGCCTTTCATTTCACAAAAGTATAGAAGTACAAGTTGATTGGAGGTGTCAAGACACAATGGTCTCCATAAAAATTGATAACTATGGTCTTCTAATATGTGTTGATATTTTCGTAGATTTTGGAGTGAATAAGCTTCGTATGTCTAAAGACAGAAGTGTGTGTCATTAAAAAATGGACTCAACTGATAATGTTTTGTGCATCATAACTAATCTGACAAGCTAGATTGATTTTTATTAATGTTTTATTTCATCTTTAAATCCTTGAGGAATAGTTTCTTATTTCATGTTAAACATTGTTTTGTTTATATGCATACACTGAAGAAAATATGCAGTAGGTGGTTTCTAGAGGTAGGAAATAAAGTTCTCAACTCTTTTACATCTTACAAACGCAATGTATACACAATAGAGCTGTTTATATTGTGTTTGTGTGTCATTTTCGGGATACATCTGAGTTGTTCTGCTTATAACATGTCTCCAACAGTAAAAGTAGACCTGTTTTGATGATTGTGACCTTCTGTTTCATATTAAACCCTCCAGGAAGTCGGATGGATGAACTAGAAACCGCTTTGGGGGGGGGAGTGGTGGGAAGATTATAGATTATAGATGGTCATGAAATTTCAATGACTCCGTTTGGTTGCAAAGGAAATAAAGGAAAACTGCAAGGGAAATGAAAGAAAGGGAAGTAAAATCAAATTAATACTAAAGTGGAAACTTTTGTAATCCTTTCCTTAAATGATTGTAATTTAACTTCGAAATATTTTGAATCTGATCTTACTTTACAACTTATTTTTCAACACCTTTTTGGGTTTGAACCCTTCCACTTGAACTTTTACATTTGCAAGAAGTCCCTTCCTGACACTCCATTTTGTTTGAGTGCTGACTTCTCTCATTTGCATCTGTGGATTATTTCTAGAACATCCTTGGATATTAGGATATATCTTGTATCATAGCATGTCTTCAAGAATGTCTTCCTTTTTATTGAAGTTGCAAGAAAGAGTTGCTAGTGTTGAGGATTGATGCCTTGTATTCTTAGGAAACAGTTTAGCCATTTATGGACATTCTTGTGCATATGGGGTTGTAAACCGCTTCAAAAGGGTCATTAAAAGCCCATACGGATTTAGGGCTAACTTTGGGGGTTTTGATGGGTTACAGAAAAACTCTTGCAAGAAAGAGAGGCGCGACGCATAGAGTTCACTTTATAACCCTATTTTTGCGTATCGCTTATAAAGACTCTAATCAGACCATGGACATAATAGGGATCTTGCTGAACCATGTATATCTTTAGATTGTGGTGGTTTGCTGTTTCCTTTATGTGTTTCTTTTCTCTCTTGCTTCATGGTTAGGTTTTCAGTTTCACAGGTAATTGGCATTGTGCTCAAGCATCTGACACTCTGTTGATGACTATCCAGAGCTGCGAAGGCAGTTGAATGAGCTCGAATATGATTGCTCCGAAGACATGGTGATGAAAGAGGAGCCCTTGGAGGTCAAGGTTGAGGAATTAGACGACCCAGCAGAAGCTTACATACGAGATCTCCTTGTTGCTTCTGGTTTTTATGATGGTTTGTTTGATGATGGTTCTTATTCTAGATGGGACCCCCTTGGGATGCCCATAAGCAACTGGATTTTCAAAGAAGTGGGAGAATCTTATAGAAGAAGGGACAAGGAGGAGGAAGAAGATGATCATTGTGACAAAGAATTAGACCAGAAGTTACTGTTTGATTTGACTAATGAAGCACTATCTACCATGCTCAGACCTTCTTCAAGGATGACTTCAAGATTAAAATGGAAGACAGTTAATTCTAGCATGGTTCCACAACCCTGTGGGGAGAAATTGTTGGATAGTGTAATTGAAACGATCTGTGGGTACTCGTATCGTCCAATGGATGATTCATGTTATACGATTGATTCAATGGTGGCACGAGATATAGGGGTGACACCATGGTGGTGCAAGGTGATGGATCGTGATGTTGAGGCAATAGAAAGAGAGGTGGAGCGGATGATTCTATCCGAGTTGATTGGGGAGACTGTGAGGACCATGTACTCATAGTGCAGTTTAGGCTACTTTGAACACAATGGCTTTGTTAACTGTGGTTTGTAAATTCATTCTCCATAGTTTCTATTTGAGCTTGGGTTTCTAGTAGTGTATACGAAATGTACAATTTTTCTCATAGTCAAAGAGTCGCAATTAAATGGCTCTCCTGACATATGGAATCGAATTCTTATTTATTACATGAAATACCAAAATCGTATCGAATATCAAAACCACATGAAACTATATCGGTTGACACCCTTATTGAATACAGAATTATTGATAACATATATCATATATGACATATCTCGTAAAAGGCAAAAGATGATAAAAATATCAAATATAAATCCTATCGGAATCATCTTTGTTTCAAATAAGATACTATATTTATATCAAATAAAAACCATACCAAATCGATAAGGTTTTGGTATTGAAATATAAGAATGTTAGTATTTACTCTTAGTCTGTTGTATCATATTGAAATTATATCAAATTATCGAAACCGTATCAATTGACAACCTTATGTGCAGGGGAGAAAAATCAATGGTTTCAAACCAGCAAACGTGACTTAACTTTTGGTGGGGGGAGGGAATCTTTTGACCACCGTCTGAAGACTTTGAACTGATGAATGATTAGAGTAATGCTAACTTATCCGTTTGGAGTTTTCTAGTGTTACCTAGTTTGAACGTGGGGAACGTTTGTGGTAAACATATAAGCAAAATATTCTTTTTCCCAAAATGGAAATGAGATTAATCGTGACGTGGGCACCAAATAGGTAAGAGACTCGGAGAGAAGCTAATTTATGGGCTGGGTTACTGCTCTCCCACCACCCTAATTCCCTGCCCATAAGAATGTACAATTGTATTCTCACCCACAGACAAGTTCCAACTAGGTCAAATCTTTTAGTAAGTTCGTGTATTATATGCATATTATACGTCTAAAGTAAAAGTATTTTACACCCTTTCCCCCTTCTTATCGGTCTTTGTTTCGCTCTTGACTCAATACCCCTTCTCCCTTCCTCTTCCTAAATTTTGATCGATAGTGAAAAATTCCATCAAGGCAATTGCAGCAGCGGAGGCTGACTACCGCTCCTCTTTTTCGGCAAGTCTCCGAGTATAAAACTCCATGGAAGGCTATTTCAGTTTTTCCTTTTTATTAGTATTTTCCATTTTTGTTTCAGGTTTTAGAATAGGACAAGATCCTTTCCTATGTCTTGCTGTGAAGGTATCATGAGAGTCCTATTATTATTATTATTTTTTTTCTGTGTCTTGAATGATTATTGTGGCATCAATTGTGGACCAATTGCATGAGATAGATTATGTTTGAATGGAATGTTTAGGGTTAGCTCCAATGGTCCTTAAAAAAAAAAAATGATTTTAGTTCAATGGGGACTGACTTGTAATGGGATTTGTATTCAATTAGAGATGAGATTGATTATTCTAAGTAGTGGAAGGAATATCTGTTACACTTGCTTCAAAAAAACATATAAGCTATGATAAAGATTCATGCTATTATTTTGTTTATTAGGTAGTGCATGTATTGTTACATAATGAATACATGCTCATATTGTTTAAACATGTATTATATTATTATTATTTGCATTAATTTATTTGATTTGATCCTACTTACAATGGCTCAAACTAGTAAAAAATTGACATAAGCACAAGCACTTAAGGATTTAGATATTCATCCTCTCCTGTTTTATGGTTAACCTTCTCTCTTATTTAGTGTTTGGCTTAAAATATCAAATTTCATTTTTTCATCATTTTTTTTTAACTAACGAAGAACTTCTCAAACTTGCCATGTTTTACAATTCAAACTCAAAGGTTAATATTACATACAAGCACACCTAACCTTTGTAATAGATAAAACTCTGTTAAGATAAAATGCTTTTGGACCAACAGAACTACAGCCGTGTGTCATCTTGTCCTCACTAATTAGTTATCCTTCCCTTTACAATTTATTCTTTTTCTTTTCTTTCAATTAAACATAAACACGTCAAATCAAATCAAATTTATTAAATTTCTATTCCTGATTGTTTACCCATTTTGTTTAGGAAAGATTTAAAATGTTTTTATCAAATTTCCTCATTACATGAAAAATCGTAAAAACCAATTTTTTTTTTTTAAATAAACCAAAATTGTACCAGATTAAAACCCAAACTGATTATTCATCCAAAATACCAAAACTAATTATTTAATTTCGATCTCACATTTTAATGTGTGCATTATCTATTTCCTCTTAGAATGTTGACAAGGTAAGTTAGTTAAAAAAAAAATAATAATAAGAGAGAAGAAGAAGAAGAATAGAAATTAGAATCATTAGATAGAGAGAGAAACAAGAAATAATGATTAGGACATCCCGTCTTTAGAGACAAAGAAGGACGTGAGCTTTTTGTATGCCGTATGCCTACTTTTTTTTGAAACATTTCCATTAGTTTTGGTAGACGGAGATGGAAAGTTTGATTAGGGAAACCACTGAAAATGAATATGCTAATGAAGGTTACATTTTCAATCAAGAGGAATAAACTTATAATATCATAGCTACTCATAGTTATCATATTCTCCTGGAGTTTGCTCCCAAAAATATAGTCATCCCTGCCCCCCAATGTCAATCCCACGAGCTTCTTATCCATTCTCATTTGATCAGGGAGGGGGAGCAAGTTAAAATAGAAAAACTTGCATTGGGTTTCGTTCTTTTTTCTCTGACAGATGGTCAGAACTTCATTTGGGTTCGAATCCTATTGAATGTTCCACTGGAGATCAGAAATTGTTGAAGAAAGAACAAGATGTTTCTTTTCTCCCTTCCAGGCGATCGGAAAAAAATAAAAAATAAAAAAAATAGTTTTACGTTAATACGTCTTGACTAATTGGAAAGTAACCAGCCTAAAAAAAACTTTTGCCTTATTATGGGAACTATCCATTCCCTAATTTTTCTCCACTATTAACCATTTACACATGTAACCAACTTACATTAACTAGATAAAATTTAATGGGTGGTTGTTACCTTTACGTTGCTATCTCAATAAGTCATGTGTACACGTCCAATATAGAAGGTTGAAGCCCAATATAACGGAACAAACTCCTTCACTCGTATCTCTTAATTAATATTTAATTCATGTTTTACCCTTATCTTAGTGTGAAAAATGGTAAAATAGAAATTAAACCCCATCTCCTCCTTGTCTTTTGCTTCTGTGGGCAAAAACTTATTGTTGAAATGGACTCCATAACTGTAATTGATTGCCTCTATCCCCTAAGTTCCCAAAACATATAAGATAAAAAATCATCTCAAATATTCTACTCATTCACCCTTTTAATCCTTGTAATAACGCTCCAAGTACAGTTTTTGAAGGTGGAGCCCCTTTCCCTCGAGGAAACCCTAAGTGAAGGGAAGCCTAAGTGAAGTCACTGCCTTGGACCAATCTAGCTAGCTAGCCTTATGGCTAGGCTGCTCCCCCGCCTCTCTTTCTTTGATCTTTCTCTCTCATCCTCTCACTCCCTCTCTTTGCCCCTCTCTCCCTCTCTCTTCTTCCTCCTCTCCTTCCTTCTCTGTTTCATCTCTTGCAGGAACTACATTTCGATTGAAGTTACATCTTGGCCACTAGCCCCGTAGATCACCATCCTCGCTGGATCTTATGGTTGTTTGGATTCCTGCTGGGCCAGCAGTTGTTGGGAAAAAAATCAAATATGTTTCCCACCACCTATGTGCAAAACAATAGAGATACAAAACAACAACAATATGTAGAGAATTATTAATGCAAATAAATTGATCAAGCCAAACCACAATAGGAGACACCAATTTTTAACGTGAAAAATCCTCTCAATGAGAAAGGTAAAAACCACGGGACCTAGTCTAGATTAAACTTCTACTATGTAAATAATGAGATTACAAAGTTCTCTTTAGGTACACTAAAGGCTACCAATAAGCATCAAGAGCAATACCCTATTCTTGGGTAACAAAATATCTCACTAAACAACAAGGTGGTATCACATGAACAATAACACTCTCCCCTCAATACTAACAATTTTACAAGAAATTTCACATTCCTTATCTTCCCTGGACATGGAGATCGTTGCCATGTCGCTACACTATCACAATTGGTGTACTATTACATTCCTTATCTTCCCAAATCTGTGAACTGCCTCCTGAGCCGCAAGGCCCCTTAGGTTCCAGGTTCCGTTTATATAGTAAACGGCTGTGACTAAAATACTATCATTGATGGTATTGATTGATGGACTGCATTCACTGTGCCTGTTTTTGAAATTTTGCCTCGCCCAAATCGTATATTCTTTTTTAAGTCATGGGGTACTACCTGATACTGGGCATCTCTTAGCAACTTATTTTCAACTCAAGTGCCCATGGCTATTAAGGCATCAAAGGTCTGCAAGTGCTAGTAGTAAAGGACATCATAATAAGGCTTGGAGAGATTCTCAATCAGCATCTCCAGTTGTTCCGCCTCAGTAGGATGATTTTCCATTTTGGTGGCCTTATCCCGAAACCTCATCAAAAATGTCGTAAACCCTTCCTTGGGTTGTTATCTCAGGGTCTCCAACTCACGTTCTTTGACAACAATTTCTGTATTGTAAGAGTACTGTTTGGTAAAGGCTTGCACAACTATTCCCCAAATTTGAGTCTGTGCGGGTTCCAATTGTGTTAACCACCTCAAGGCTGACCCTGATAAAGTCAGCATAAATGCTTGCGCCATCTGCCCATCCGTAAGATGCCATGACTTAGTGATACTCACTAATATCTTCAAATGTGCCTTGGGGTCCCCTAACCCATCAATACGATCCGTCTGCTATTTAATTTCGGGAACCCGTGCCCAGAGAAGAAACTTATCTCATTGGGATCCGTGGACTGCCCCTCCTAGCTCTTACTCCATATCATGCCTTCTAACTTTTCTAGTTTCTCTCTCATCTTCTTTTCCCTTTCTGTTTTTGGAAGCTCATTTTGCATATGGGCAGCAAAATCTTCTTCTTCTTCATCAATAACAATCCTAGGTGGGGCCTTGGGCATAATGGAGGTTCCTCTTGGCGTGGCTATCTAGACCATTTTGGTTCTCCTGAAATAGGGTCCACTCTTATCAGTTTTCTAGCAACATTCTCATTCTGATTCGGGATAAGATCAGCCCTAGACAGGTTCCTAATCTCCTGTATGATCTGTGCCAAGTTCTTCTTAAACTCTTCCACTTCAACTTGCATAGTTTCCAAGGGATGAGCCCATGCTGGCTTCGGTGCATCACCACTGACTGGGTCCCTAGCAAACGCTTCCATCCTGACTGGGTTCTGATTCTCTGAAGAAGGACTGTCTGACCAGGGTGATAGTGGACTTAGGTGGGTCAACTGGCTACCCTGATGAGTCCACATGGACAACAGGGGATCTATTGGGTTTGGAATCGTGCTTGATCCACAAAGGAAGTTTGGCTTCAAATTTTTTATGATTTTTTTTATATAATATATATATTATTCTTTTTTTTTTTTTGCAAACAAGCATTTCATACAAGGTTAGTACAAACATGGGCTATCTTAGCAAAAAGTGGTCTTATGAGGTATCCTACGTTGTTGGGTTCTACTCTTTGTTATTTATCCCACTTGATGATTCTTTCCCCTCTGGATGCTCATAAAATGCACCTCCTTGATGATTTGACATTCCGTACAATTTGGTGGGAATCGTCCTAGAATCATACATACCAAATCATCGAGGCGTCATTCCATATTTTCGAGAAAGAATCTTTAACTGACAACCCACTCGCGAGAGAACATATTTTTGATAATTCGAATGCATTATAAGATCACTCCAACTTAGATCTCAAACAAACCTACTCAGTCACCTTGTGGCATTGTTAGGGGTTCTTCATCTATTTCCTACATGATGTGAGGATGCAGTGGATGGAATAAGACCATATAGGCTTCCTTGACAGGATCTATATACTCAAGGTACATGATCATTTTGATATACCCAAGGGTACGGTATCAAGGGGGTAGCGTCCTTGCCTATTACTCGTAACTACACACGAGGTTAATCAACTGGCTACAGGGGTGAACGGAACCGTGCTGTGAGTGTATAAAAGTGTAATACAAAAAGTGCTCCCATACGATCTCAGAATGCCATAAGGTGCGCGTACCCCCTGAGGGTATGGTCATCCTCACCACACAATTATGCTCTAAGAATTCTTGTACAGGAAGCGAGTATCATGTGATCTCAGAATACTTACTATATCGTGCATTGACCTCCTCGAGGGTACGGACACGATAGGGAGTATTCTCACCATATGATTTTACTTCGAGCATGATGCATGATGCATGATGCGGTTAGTGCATACAATTACAAACATGTATTAGCAAAACATGTTTTTATATAAATACAATAAGGTGAATATTCTTGCATTTAAAGGTAGCATCTAACATTGGAAGCTTGGCACTCTCTAGCAAAGTTGACACTGTGGAGGGGATGGGGGTCGCTCCAACGGGCCGCTGCGCTGCTGCATCCTCACTCGAGGATATGTAGGGGGCATATTTCGCGGGCCTATCCGCCTCAGGTATCTTTTAAGAATAAAAATAAATATTTGGAGTCGTCACCTAGGGTTAGGACCTGGGACTTGGTATGTGGGCCCGATCCATTGGAGCTGACCCGAGATTAATTTGATCGGGTCCAAAGAGTAGGGCAAGTGTCATGTCATGAAGTTGGGAAGGTTTTAGGCACCCACTTCACCCAGTTGAACCGGTCTTCCTATTAGATGTTGGGTTTCAAATATTCCCCTTTCTATGTCCTAACACACATGCATTGCTATAATACTAATATACAATACTATACACATGATAATGTAAGATCTACATTATGGCTAGTCTGTTAGAAAATATACCTAACCTTGACCCCTATTCCGGGCTAAGAGGGGAAGGACCCCAGCTGATGCTTCGATAGCTCTGGTGTGGATCCCTGGCTCAGACTGGATTGACCTCGACTGCTTGCTCCTCTCCTTCAGGGAATCTAGGCCTTCAGTGACTCTCCAGGCTCTGGCACACTTCTTGAGGGTTGGAGGTGAAAGAATTCCTCCTCCCACTCTTTCCTTCTTTTCTCTCTCTCTCTCTCTCTCTCTCGGCCTTGCCTCTCCTTTCTTCCTTGTGTGTAATGGGTGAGAGAAAGACACTATTTATAGGTATCAACCCCGCCCTCTTAGGGTCCCTAAAATAAATCCACAGGCCTGCTATCCAAAAATGGTATGCTCCCATGGGCCTGCCAATTTTTTTTCTTCCAAAAATGAATTTTCCATGTTTTAAATGCCAAAATACTGCCTTATTTACTTCAATTTGGCTGGTCCATCAATATTAAACTTTCCTAAAAAGTATTTTTATTACTAAAAACCATTTATTTTTAATTTTTCTTTCCTTTTTGGGTAGGGTATTAGCGGGTCCGTGAGGGCTTGGATGGGCCCATGGGGACCTGGACATGCCCATGGGTGTGCCTACAGGTCTGGGTCAAATCTGGTCAAAATCGGGTCTGTCGATCCTTGTTTGACTTCCATAATCGATTCTGAGAGATTTGATGGTCTGATTTTTGTGTACGATATATCGTCGAAATCATATTTTCGAGTACTAATCAATGGTATGGGTATGAAGCTCCTTCAATCGTAAAAAAAAATCAAAAATAGCAAAGTGGAGACTTCTTCCCTTTTGCCAACTGGGGGTTTTTCTAGCAATCCTTATTTATGTTGTTCCCGCACAATCAGAGAGTACTTAGAACCAATTCGTCAATATATAACATGCTAGTATTGAGTGCCACAAGATTGGGTCCCAAATTGGCCTGGGGCCGGATTAGGGTTTCAGGTTATATTAGGGTTTTAAGCTGATTCGGGCCACTTTTGGGTTTCAGATAGGATTAGGGTTTAGCGTTGATTCTCGAATCACTACCATTACTTGGATCATTTCCAAAGGCCTAGATTCCCTTCAAATGTGAAGCACAACCTCAATCATTCCCTGTATGTCATCACTGCCTAGGTGGGTGACAAGATTGAGTGTCTATAGCCACGAACTCTACTTCCATGGTAGAAGTGGAGAAACAAGTTTGTTTTTTTGACTTCCAAGAAATTTCCCCACCAGGTAGTAAAATGACATAACCAGATGTAGACTTTCTATTGTCGAGGCAGTCAAAAAAATCAGAGTCTGAATAATCGATCACTTCCAATTGATCAATTGCTCTGTAAGTAAGCATGTAGTCTTTCATTCCCTATAAATAGCACAACACCTTCTTGTCAGACACCCAGTGATCCATACCAGGATTACTAACGTACTTGCCTAATATCCCAGTTGTAAAGCTAATAACTGGATGAGTACAAGTCATGGAATACATAAGACTTCCCACAGTTGAAGAATAGGAAATGTCTTTTATCCGTTCTCACTCTAGATCATTCTGCGATCACTAGCTCAAACTAAACTTGTCACCCTTAATCACGAGAGCAACACTAGGCATGCAAGTCTTCATAACATATATCTCAAGGACTTTATCAATGTAGGATCTTTGTGATAGACCAAGCAACCGATGAGATGTATCTCAAAATATCTCAATGCCGATAACAAAAGATGTCAAACCCATATCCTTCATTTCAAATTTCTTAGAGATTAATGTTTTCGTACCCTTTAACAAACCAAGATCATTGCTGACAAGAAAATCTACATATAGGACCAAGAATATAAACTTTCTCCCACTTACTTTCATATATATACACTTGTCAAAAGTGTTCTCTACAAATTCAAAAGACACAATGATGTGGTTGAACTTTAAATACCACTGTCTAGAAGCTTGCTTATGTCCATCGATTGATTTCTTTAATTTGCACCCCAGACTTTCTTTTCCTTGTACACTAAATCTTTCTGGTTAATTCATGTAGACTTCTTCCTCTAAATCCCATTCAAGAACGTCGTTTTCACATCCATCTAGTGAAGCTCCAGGTCATAATGAGCCACTAATGCTAAAATGATCCTAAGTGAGTCATTCTTAAAAACATGAGAGAAGGTCTCATGGTAATCAATGCATTCCTCTTAAGTGAAACCTTTCTCGACTAATCTGGATTTATGTTGTTCAACTTTACCCTACGAGTCACACTTAGTCCTCACTACCCATTTACAACCAATCACTTTCAATCCCGAACGTAGTTTAACGAGCTCCTAGACTTTATTAGAATCGATATCATTCAAAGCTTGTGAAAAGTTTAAGGGTCATCCTTGATTCCAATATCAAACTCAGACTCTTGGAGATACACTATATAATCATCTGAAATAACATACCTCCTCACTCTCTGAGGTCTACCCTGTACTTTCGGTTGAGTGGAGGTAAATCCACAATGTTCTCAGTGACAACGTCCTCATGGAGTGGCACATCCTCTATAGTAATGTAACAACTAATAGTCCTAGGTCGAGTTTTCTTTTATGTGGATTACACAATCTAGCTTCAGTTGGACAGCCATATACGTGTGTCTCAAACTAGGTATCTTTCCCATCCATAACTCATAAGGAGATTTAGGAATTGACTTATTGGGAACCCGATTCAATATACACATAGTTGTTTTCAAAGCTTCGCCCCACATAAACTCACACAGTGATGAGTTGTTTATCATACTACGAATCATATCCTTACAAGTACGATTACGCCTTTTTACAACTCCATTTTATTTAAGTGTACCAGGAAGTGTATACTGGAAAATGATACCTTTCGATTTGAAGAAATGGGCAAATGATCCCTCAACTTGCTAAGGAATCCATCTCAACAATATCAATCTTGTGATTCTCAAGATCAGGTACCTTATTTCTAAGAGTTCCCAGCATCATTTAACTACATAATACATCCATCCAATCCCTCCATTTGTTTCTCATGTTTGGATCCCTTCACCCAACAAACTTTGAAAATAACTCACACAAAATCATGAACCAAAATTCCATTAACCAATCATCTCTCATTTTTCATCTTCTTCCAATCTTAACTCTAACAAACCTTAGAATTCTATTAACAGCTCCATATCGTCCTTTTTGTCATCTGCCTCATAGAAGGTCTGATTGTCTTATTTAATGCCCAGTTGAGATGGGTCCTAATCTGATTGTCTTATTCAATATTCAATTGAAATGCGCATCCTGAGTTGAAGGGAAATCAGGGACATGTGAGAGGAAATACGATTGTTGACATGGAGTTCGAGTTGTTGGCATAGTTAGTAAATTCGTGTATAATACACGGATTTTTGCTGTATTCGAATGTTTCAATAAAAAAGTCATAATTTGACGTATCAATCTAAAAAATAAGTTTTATTCTTATTAATATGTTTAGTTTGGGGAAAAAAAAACCCCCCCAAAAGTCAAAATGACACTTCTCCCTTTCCGTAGGTTCTTCAAATTTGAGAAAAATGTGGATGACACGCGTCTCCCTTTCTTATTTTATTATTCAAACCCCTCTTTTCATATTGTCGCTTCCTCTCACCTTTATTACCTTATACCTTTTATTTAACTTCATTTCAAGCTTATCCTAGATCTACTAATCAAGAACCCCTCTTTCCATATTGTCGCTCCCTCTCTCCTTTATTACCTTATACCTTTTATTTAACTTCATTTCAAGCTTATCCTAGATCTATTAATCAAGAACCCATCTTTCCATAGTGTTGCTTCCTCTCTCCTTTATTACCTTATACCTTTTATTTAACTTCATTTCAAGCTTATCTTAAATATATTAATCAAGAACATTATGTGTCCACCCTCTTATTCCTATCCATTCGCCTATTAAATCTACTTAATTATAAATTTTCCACCCAATTTAAAATCTTACCTTAATTATGAATCTACCATTGGTTATTAGATAGAATTATTGGATATCTGAATGGACCTATACGCGATCTGATTCCGATTTTAGAATATGGATTCACATTAGTAGGGGTTGCTGTGGATTTTCTTGTTTGATCAGAAATTAATAATTATTATTATTATTATTTACTATGATAGAAAATGGTTGATGGTGATATTTTAATTTGTTAAATAATTATCCACATGCTATTATTATTATTATTATTATTATTATTATTATTATTATTATTATTATTATTTACTATGATAGAAAATGGTTGATGGATCAACTATCAACATTGGCTATGATAGATAAACATGATTAAACTCAATATTAGATGTAAAAAACAAAATTAAGAAATGATCCCCAATTATAAAGCTAAACTGGATTTAGGTGTTCATGAAAGCAATGAGATATTGGAATGTAGTTGTAAACAACTAGTTGTATAACAATCGTATCCATATCATTGCCCTGCGTATTTTATTACACCAAATTTTTGAAAAATAATATTTCTGTATGACCCATTTAAATACCGTATGTATCTATTTCCTTATTATTACCGTTCCCCCAACTTACTATGGTTGTTGGTATGATCGTAATTGAGAAAAATGTGGGAATCTAAAACAATGTATTGATGATGATGATGAACAATGATTGATCAAGTCCAATGATCTTACGATTTCGATGTCTTCTGAACCTGTTGAGAGGCGAATAGGTGGAGAAAAAGAAGATAAGGTTTAATTTTTATTTTATCCAAAAAGATAAAAAATAAATTAAATATTAGTTAACGATATCAATGAAAGAGCTTGTTGTGTTAGGTTGGGTTTCAGCCTTAAATGTTAGAGATGTACACATGGCTAAATTTTATCCACATTAACCACTCCCAATTAGTTCTAGATGACTCCACAATATGCGCACAAATACATTCTTAGACCAAAACCGATTCTCCTGATCCAATTTTAGAAGCCACATCAGGTTCATGTACGAAGTCTCCTGATCCAATTTTATATCTAATTTTATATATCAGAACCAGAGATCAACGAAAATATCTCCTACGCAAACCAGATCCGATCTAAAAAGAACCAATACTAGAAACATGAATTAAGAACAAACTACATCCGTGGAGGAGATGAAGATCCATATTTAATGGATGTAAATGAATAATCGAAAATCCAAATTCAATTGGGATCGGTCTCAATTTATGCTACCTTTATCCGATATTAAATTAATATCCAATCCATACACATACATATAATTAAGGTGAAGACGCCTCTGTCTAAAGTCTATACCTTTAGTATTATTCTCGTAATTATACCATTAGTATTTCACTCACATACATCTGACATGCTACAACACATACTAAGCCATCGACTACGTACTGCGACCAGATGCTGACCACCAATCTCTCTCTCTCTCTCTCTCTGAGGATTAAGAGGCGCAGGTAACGCAGGTGCATCCGGGACCACACTTGCAGTGAGCCTTGCCGACGCCGCTAGAAGCCTTATATTTGGGACAAGTGCATGGGTTGCAGCCGCAGTGATCCCCGCAAGAGCATTGCATGTGCTGCGTCTCCCCCTCAACAGCACCACCCCCTCCCGATGAGCGACACCTGCAACCAAACACAACCACCATCATCACCATGCCCTACGATCATCAGAATAATAAAAAGTGAAGAAAGAAAGCGAAACTGAAAGACTGTACGTACTTGCAAGCTACGCCACCAGGGCAAGGTGTTGGACACCCGCACTGGTTGTCGCAACCTCCACTCCTGCTTCCTGCTAAATCTGCCATCTCTCCCTCTCTCTCTCGCTGTGCGTTTGTGTGAGGCTCTGTGGTTACAAAATCTCTCTCTCCCTCTCTCTATCTCTCTCTGTCGCACGCTGGCAACCCTTTTTATAAGCAGAGCAAACACTGGTATGAATGACACGATAAATTCCTACATGCAGGTTAGTTACCACCCACTGACAGATGGCATCTCTGTATGTGTTTGTCATCGGCCAAGCGTGACACGAACTTCTCCTCCACTTTCAACCTCTTATTATATATATTTTGTATAGCTTACTCCTTTCTTCTGGGTGAAACTGATGCAGTATAAGGCCACGCATGCTGGCCTTGTTCTTTCGTCAACTCTCTATATGAGAGCGGATCGATGATTTAAATTGGTCTTACGGTTTAAAGATGCCATGTGTCCAACCTCTTTACGGAGGTAACGTTCCGTTAATTTATTTATTCAAAATTTTCCTTTTTTTGTTTTCTTATTTTTAAGAAATTCCAAATTATTCAGATTTTATTAACCTATTTTATCTCCTTTATTTAGGAAGAGTTTCAAATCGTAGATATGTATCCCAATTATCTCAAATTTTTTTTTTTTTAATCTTCCACATATCTCCTTTTTTTTTTTTTTTATCTTCCACATCTTTTTATATTGTAGTAATCCTACTCATTAACCCATCTCCCTTCATTTATCCCACTTTAATTGGAATTAGAATTGAAATTGAACATTAGAAAAACAATCTCTTAAGATAAACTATTACCGATTTTCATATATATATATATATATATTTCAATTTTATCTCCAAAATTTTCAAATGGAGTAGTATCATCCACGTCTCTCTCTCTCTCTCTCTTCGTTTTTCTTCAATTTTAAACCTTTTTAGTAATTTGAGTATCATTTTTCCTAGTTTTCTTCAATTTCAATCCTGTTAGTAACCAAAAATTTCCAATGGAGTAGCGGATCATGTGCGTGTTTGAGTGCATTCTGATCATTGTCTCTGTGGGTGAAGATTATCTACAATGAAGCATAAAAAATTTGAGAGAAGAATTTGTTAAAGGTACGCAAAATCTTCATGAAGAGGAATTAGATCACTCAGTGTCAATTCTTATCTTGGAATAAAAATACGGCATCTAGCTTATTTCTAGCCACAAATATATGTCTGATGGATCTGCAAAGGCATATCCAGAAACTTAAAATTGAAGTTGCAGAACAAATCTAATAAAATCAAGAAGGAAGAAAATATTAGAAGGGATTTTTAAAAAACAGTATTTATCAGCATAATCACTCTTTAATATTGTTGGGAATCATTTTTAACAATAATATCACCATAGAAGCAAAGTATATAGTGGAGTATTTTCCGATTTTCATTAACTAAAAGTGAAAATCAGTAAAATGTATGTATTGGCCATGCTCGATGAATCTCCTACTACAAGCACTCTTAAACTTTTAACAGTTCAAATTGAACTTAGTATATATGGCCCATGCCCATTGCATCTCCTACTGCTGCAGAATGGGTATCCATAGAGCCCAACACCTACTAGGATGAACCCCGATTTAGGTAACCTACAAAACCTTCATGCAATGACCCCAAATGGATATATAAAAAAAGAAAAAAGAGATGGGGGCTTGCTCACCACGAAAAAAAACTAGGGTTTGACTGTCAAACCTCTTAGTACATAAGATTGCAATTCTTTATTTCTGTCAATATAACTTGCCGTGAATAACATGGACTGCTTATTCTTTAATTATATTATGTTTGTCTTGGCTGGTTTCTGTAGTTAATTCTAGTTGCTTCACCCAATATTCGATTGTTATTCTCCAGTTGTGTATGATCATTTTCCATCTGGATATTTTTTATGGATTTTTTAGAATTTCTTGATTTCAGTGATACTTTGATAGCTTGAAGTGTTTCCTACCACATGACCCTCTCTTAGCATGTCAAATTTTCAATTAATAACCATTTTTAAGGGCTAACAACCAACCCATGGTTAAAAGAGGTGTCTTTTACCCTTAGGTATTAATATGGATTGGTTATATGGGATTGGTTGTATTATTATTGTGTCTGATCGTCTTATGAGAATTGTTGTACAGATATATAGTTCATTTTTGTTATATGTGTTTTCTTTATTTTTTATTTCTGTACACCGATGAATATTTTCTTAAAAATTTATTTCAATTGTAAATACTTTTTTTTTTTTAATTTCATCCACTTTCAAATATCAATACTTGTGTATTTTGCAGTGATATTTGATAGTTATGAATACTGCAATGGAGTCGAGTAGTGACAATAACTCCAATAGTAAATATTCAATGGATGAAGAAGGCAATATTGTTGATTCTGTGTCTACAAAAGGAAAACAAGAATTGGAAGAAGTTAGTGATGCACATGTTTCAAAAGAACCTCAAGAGTCAGGGTATGCAAGGTATTTGATTCTGATGAACAAGAATATAATTTGTATAATTTGTATGCACAAAAATTTGGTTTTAGCATCCAAAAAGGCAAATTAGAAAAAACACGGAAAGGTGTTATACGCCAAAGAAAATTTGTTTGTTCAAAAGAAGGGTTTCGACAATTTGATCGTCAGACTCTTAATCTAAGAAAGCGTCGTGCCATTACAAGAATTGGTTGTAAAACACGTATGGTGGTAACACTTACAAAAGATGAGGTATGGTCGGTTAGTGAAATTGAATTAGGGCACAATCATTCTCTTGTAATTGAATCAAAAGCATTTTTGCTTAGGTCACAGAGTGTTATCGAACTTGCACAAGCGATTAAAATTGCAACTTTAGATAATTCTGGGATCTCACCTACTGAGGGATATGACTTTTTATGTGAGGAAGCTGGAGGGCATGAAAGTCTTCAATTCATAAAATTAGACTACAAAAATCTTTTGCGTACCAAGCGTACGAAGGATCTTAAAGGCGGAGATATTCATACTCTATTGGAGTATTTAGAAAATAAGCATTTAGAAGATCCAATGTTCTTTCATAGTATGCAAATTGACCAAGAAGAAAAAATGATAATTTTTTTTTGGGTTGATGGAAGGGCAATCCAAGACTACATGAGATTTGGTGACGTTGTTTGTTTTGATGCAACATATAAAACAAACAAGTATGGTCGACCATTTGCTCCATTTGTTGGTGTAAACCATCACAGACAAACTGTATTTTTTGGTGCTGCTTTGCTTTTGGATGAAACAACAGATACTTTTGTATGGTTATTCGAAACATTTTTAAAAGCTATGTCTGGCCGAACACCAAAAACAGTTCTTACAGATCAACAGGATTTTATAGGGAAAGCTGTTGCTATTACAATGCCAGAGACATGTCATCGCCTTTGTTTAATATGTCATATGTTAAATTTTAGTGGCCCATTATAGTCATCTAACCCACATTTCACCTCTTGCTTTTCTAGGATCATTGTTTATAAATAGATTTAATTTTTTTGAAACAAATAGAAGGTGAATTATTATCATAATGAAATGTATGTCATTGCCCTTAACTTCACAAGGGATGTATTTTGCCACATAGACATATGATGTGTATATTCCAACGGTTGGATAGAGAAAATATGACTTAGAGATATTTTAGATTAGTTATGTATCAAATTTTCAAGTCTAATTTAATCAAATACCTATATATATATGTCAATATTCAAAACAATACTATGCTCTCTTAATTTTGAATGGAAAATACGATTTAGATTGAAAAATCATAAAAATAGATAATTTAGAGTTATCTTGTGCTTTCCGAAAACGACATGGACAGTATGTCCATACAGTTTGGACCACACCAAATACTTCCACTTTAGCCATATGATTGTTAGTGCTGGAATTGCTTCCAATGCTATTGATGTAGATTTTTTTTCTTTTTTGGTAATTGTTATTCGTGTAGTTTTTTTTTTTGGTAGGACCATCGGTTTAGAATAGCAAACCCTTCTTTTAATTTTACCGCCAAGAAAGAAAAGTCAAATTGTCGGTGGTAGGGCAAAACGTAAAAGCCTTGTCCACCCATGTTTCATGTTTGGTTACAGTTTCGTCTCTTGATGGATGATGCCATGATGGATCCAAAATCTTGGTTCTCAATTCTCATCTAGCCGGTCTGATGGGCCCGTATTTTATGGATGATTCATCCAGGATACGAGCAGCGTCAGCCACGAGCTTTTAGAACGGCCAGATATGCCGTCACAGCGGACCCACCTTTTTTCGGATGTGGGACTTACTAATCAGCTTAGATCCCAGCCGTTCAAATCGCTGCAGATGTGATGTCTTGGGCTGGTTGCGTTAGTTTAAGTTAGGAAACGGCTAGATGGCATAGGTGTAGTTATTTATAGATGTAGGTGTAATTTTGAGTGTTAAGCTAAAGTCAATAATCAACACCTGAGTCTACGAGACTATGACCGAACAGAAGCGTCTTTTTCAAGTAGCAACTTTCCTAAGTGGGTCCAACTCAGAGAAAACTATAAATCCATGTGGTGTGATTTCATTTGGCAATCGAGTGTGACTCTCAGTTGCTTGCCTTATAGCTCTACTTCTTTGCTTTTCGTCGTTGTTCGCTGATTCCTGTTCTGAATGACCCTTTCTTACATCTCTGTGTCCCCATCACCCAATCAGAGATGCCACTTGTCCAACAGTTCGTCACTGAGAATCCTCTCATTCGTCTTCTTCATCTTTAAATAAAAACCGCAACCAGCAACCGTTTCACTTCGTTTTCAGGCAGAGTTCGTTCCTTCTCAACAGTCACGGCCGTCGACTTCAGATCGATTTGAGATTTCTATTGTGTAATTTCGATTCTCGATCTTCGATCCTCTTCAATCTGCTTCCCAAAGTGTGAGATCTGTACTCTGTAGGCGTTACTCGTGCTCTTAAGATGTTCGTCAAAAAGTTCGTGGAAAAGGCTTTCAAGGTAAGCAACCGATCGATCTAATTGTATTATTCTTCCAATCTTCATTAATTTCATTTGTTTTTCTTAACTTTTTATTCATTGGAAGAGTAATGATCGCGTAATGCTAAAATATTAGGATCTTCTAAAAGATGTTGTTTGAGTTTGATTTCTGCATCTTCTTTGGTCTTTCTCTTGAAAGAAGATTAATCTGCCATTCTAGCTCTGTGAATCTTTCAATCTTTCGTTCTTCTTTTGGTAGAATTTCAATCCTTCATTCTTCTTTTTTTTTTTTTTGTTAGAATTTCAATATTTCATTCGAAGTAAGTCTCTTGAGGTAGAAATGTAGAATAGACAGTGATTTGGCGGCTAGAAAGTTCCAGGGTTGAGAATAGATAGATAAGATACGAACTTCTTTACATCTATAGGAAGCTTTTCCGATTCCAATCCAACGAACAAATTCGGTAGCTAATTGATTTGAGTTAGCAGTTAATTAATTTTTGAAATTGAATAAATAAAAATCAGATTCTGTTTCCCAAACGATTCCTTAATCAACATTGGACGCTCCCGTTTCTTCCGCCCCCAACATCTCAGCCTGTCGAATCCTAAATGGTCACGTATGATTGGGTCCACCAAAAATTTAAGAATTAATACCGAGGGTATCGGATTTCTCACTTATTTAGCATTATCCTATTACATTCTGTTTTTTTCTTGGTAAGTATTACATTCTGGTTGAACCATTGGATAAGTATCGAATACAATTAGAGAAGCCTTACCGGATTTTTGTTCTTTAAATTAGATAATCAACTCGTACGGCTTTCGCCTTCAGTCGTTGAAAGACCACATTAGGGCCACACCACCGACCAACATAGAATTCCTTGTGACGGGGGGTAAGTGAATGTAGACTAGTGGTCGTAAAATCATAAAAGCTTTAAATAGTGGCATAGTGTGTTACCTGCCCAGAAGCAGATTCCTGAATAAAAGGACACAGGATATATAAAATTATGAAGGGCCAATGGAATGTCTTGGCGTAGCCATGGGACGGGCCCGGGCTACTTTTACTTTTGCAAAAGTTAATTAAGAATAGTCCTCGTGTCAATCTGCTGTATAGCCACGTGTAGTCGATGACATCTGAAATTTTTAAATCATAACACATGATCACTTCCACATGATGTAGGGTCTTTTAACTGGGTAGAACTGTAGAACTCCCGCTAAGTACAACAAAATTGAGGATACTAGGCTATTCTATCTGCAATAAGGCTGGCCCAAAGTATGTGAGAGGTAGCCTGGCTCGTGGGGCCATAAAGTGGGGTACTGGGTGTTATTTGGAATTTTGGATCAAAATTCAAAACCCTTGAATCGGTGCTGAGTGTCTGCTATATACTGAAACGACCGGCAACTTAATAAATAAATATCTGGAAAAAAAAATGTAAAAGAGGAAAATGCCTGGTTCGTCAGAAATATTTTTTCTTTTCCTCCTGTAAACCACTTGATGTTTTGGGGATAGGCCTGCTTCTAAGAATTTCATCGATTTAAACTAAAGCTCCCGGCGAGGATCGAACTCGCGGCCTTTAGCTGACGAAGCGAACGCACTACCACTATGCACTACCACTATGCTACTCAAAATCCATTTTGAAGCAATGGATGGAATCCATATTACTCAAAATTTAATCTGTATAATAATTAGTTTTGTATAATTGCCTCTCACTACAAAATTCTACTCATATCTGAGGTAGTTGTCTTGCAACTGTTTTCTGTTGCAGCCTGTAGGAAATCGGAATGGTTTGAGACCTGATGGCTGATGACATAAATCCCCGCCTAGTTTTTCACTATGGGATCCCAGCTGGATCCACATTATTGGCTTATGACTCGATTCAAAAAATACTTGCAATTTCTACAAAGTAAGTACCTTCTACCCACCAGCTACTTGTGATTGCTCACTTAATTTGGATACCATTCATTTCTCCTCTTTAATAATCAAAATGTGATTGCTTACATAATTTGCATTTTCCTGCTCACAGCGAAAAGTATAATAAATCTTGACATTATATATGGGAGAATTTCCCATGAGAAATAGTTAATTACACAACGCATATGAAAACTCAATTTCAATTTTACCATACCGGTTGAATTTCTCCAGAGTTAGAATGACAAAGTATGTGTGCTTTTGACTTTCTCTTGAATGTGACTAATTCACAAATCCCTGAATCTCACTTGTGGTGTTTTGCTAAGAGGTGGCAATGGGTCAGCTGGCTGGGCCTGTGTATTATCGGATTAGTTAGGATAATGATTGATTCCTAAACCTCGGATAAACCAATATGATTTGGTTTAGCCAATCCATAACTTGAAAAGTCCATGCGGGGGTTGGCAGGTTTTAATCTGCAACTTTGTGTTGCACCCATGTTGGTTTGAGTTGGGTTGGGGCCCAAAAGTTACCAATGAAAGTCTGAATAGGGTTCAGATAGGATTGGGCTAACTTTGACTAAAATTGGATCCAAAATGGTCAACATGCTTTTAGGGATTTGGGATCATAGTGGCTGTGTTGGCCAAGTATTGTCATACAAGCAAGTAGATTTTGGAAGGATTTTCATATAAGAAAATCCGGCGAACAGATGGGCCTGAAATTCAAGTCGAGTTCTCCTATTAGTGAAGGAAGTCCTTGCAGAAAGTTTTAGCCGGATCCAATGATCGGATCAGGAATGTATTAAGGAATCCCCAGTTTGACTAGGAGAAGGGTAAAAGGATCACATTACATTCAAGTGTGGCATTGGTCAACATTAAGGAATCCCAGTCTGATTAGGAGAAGGATAAATTAATCAATATTATGTTTCTTCATGGCATTATTTACTTGTTTTACTATCATACTTGTCTTATAATAGTAAAATAATGTGTAGAATAGGCAATATTACATAATGTATACAGAACAATTTGACAGTTATTGCCAAACAAGGGTGCAACTCTAACACCACCATGTGTTACTTTCTTTGCAAAGTGAAGTTCTAAATTTGTTTAATTATCTTAAAACAAGTTTCCCACCGAGTTTTAGATCATAATATGGCCATTTGACTGCCGAAGCAAAAATTTGATATATAAAAAAAAAAAAAAAAAAAAGAACTCGATGATATCTCGCTGAAATTTGGGTATTTTGGTGGTTTTGAAGCCAACAAAACGAGACAAGATTTCAAACATTACTTCCATCACTCAATTGACCAAGCCTGCTTGTTGTACCCAAACTCGGCTCATCCAGGCAAGTATTAGCTGAATTGACGTGTGATGTCAGAATTGGCAGTGGCAATCCAGTCCCCAAGTCCAGTAAATTCTTGTTGCTCAACCTCTTACCTGGAAGAGGGAGAAAGGAGTAGATTTGTGGGTGGGTGGGTTCAAGAATAGAAGCGCCCAACTCACTAACCTGTGGATTTCCCTGTTCGAGATTATGGATTGGCTAATCCCAGCCTGATTCAGGGTTTTGGCATTCTGTGAACCAACCTGCTTCCACTGGGTGCAATTTATTTTTTACACTTGTCCCATTACACTTGCGTAAGGATTCTTATATGTTGGCAAGCCTTGACTTGTTTGAATCCATGTAAGGTTGGTAGTTCGACATTGCCACCTTGGACTTTCACTCCTCAATTGGTATATACTTTTGCAGCTCTGTTTACATGATTATCTCATTAGTTTCTTTTCGGCATATCTAAGTTTCTTCTAGCATTGTTGTATTGTGATGACTGGTGACCAATCATGTCAATGAGATCTTTTTACTTCTGTTGGTTTGTATCCTGACGGAAACATCTATGCCTGGAAAAATGGTTCTGACTAATTATTTTTGTAGAGATGGCCGAATCAAACTACTTGGACAAGATAACACTCAAGCTTTACTGGAGTCTAATGATGCAGTTCCGAGCAAGTTTTTACAGGTTTTCTGACTGTTTGATTGTAGCTTGTTCCATCGTAATTAGTCCTGGGAATCATTAATTGGTTTCAAAATCCTTTCTGTGGCACTTCTCTTTGTTGAGACAATGAAAGATTGGATCAATATCTCCTAATGTTTGTTTTCTCTTTCCTTCTTGGTTTCTTCATATTTCAATTGTCTAAAATTTTCCATTGTCTCTGATTTTGCAGTTTCTTGAGAACCAACGCATCCTTCTGAATGTAACTGCCCAAAACCACATTGAGGTAAGTCATATTAATAAGCCAATCACTATTGCTCTCGGTTTTCTGATGTTGTGTGTATTTCTCCCTTCATTTCATGAGAAAGCCCATGTAAACACAAATAAAGGAAGTGAGTGTTCGAATGCATGCATGCCTTTGTGTTTGTGCATTCTAATATTTTCGTTGTCTGGTGGAGTTAGCAACGCAAAAAGGAAAATGGTTGGGGGGGGGGTGGAGAGAGCAGCGAAAATGGAAAACGTAACTGGAAGTTAATATCTTAGAGCTGTTCTCCTGTTGGAACCCTCTTACCATGGGAACCCCCAAAGTACAGTCGGATTGGAATAAGTGTACACCAGACAAGGGTGTTCACACTTGAGCATTGCCATGAGAGAATTTCAATAGTTTTTTGTATATTCTGACAATGCTCGTAATAGAAGATATTTGTATTTGAAGATTACTTCTGAATTCTTGATTTTTTCTTTCCCATTATTCTGAGTTTTGATTTTGCGATTATTGTATTTTAGGTATGGGACATATACACGAAGCAATTATCTTATGTACATATTTTTGAAGAAGAAATTACCTCTTTCACAGTCCTCCAACAGAGTCTCTATGTGTAAGTTTATGTGTATCTCTGGCCACATCAACTTCATTAGGTGATTTAACAGAAGTATAGGGGAGTATTGGAATCATCATAGTGTGATAAGGTAATATCAAATGAATGCAGGTATATTGGAGATTCTCTGGGAAATGTTTCTGTTTGGATGCTTGATCAAGAACTATGTCATTTCATACAGATGAAATACAGCATTCCTTTTTCAGCATCTCATGGTGAGAAACATTTCCTGAACCTTAATATTTACTCTAATCAAATGATTGCAGTACGGGCATGCACTGTTCATTGTGTTACTGTTTTGCATGTGCTTGTTTGGTAGTCCATACTGCCATGCTTATGTATGAGGACGAGAAGCTTCGGGTTTGCATATTATGCATTTAAGGATAGTCTTTTGATGAAGTACTTAATTGTGGAGGTTCGAATGATTGTTTTTGTTGTCATTATGATCATCATTGTCCTTATCATTATCATTATCATTGTTGTCGTTGTCGTTGACTCGTTGTTACTGTTATTGTTATGAGTTCTTTCCCCAAGGAGGCTCCTGGTTAATGAGGGTGTCATCGCATGAAGAATCGAATTTTAATTGTTGGGTTGAAGTTAGAGGGGCTCTTTACCGTACCTGAATCAGTTGGACAAATGCATCTCTCCCTTTCTCTCCAAGCTTCCATCATTGTGTGTGTGTGTGAAGGAAGAAGAAAGAACTGAAGGAGGAAGAAATATTTTGTTGGAACTCAAAAATTCATGGGGAGAAATAAAATAAAATGGAAAAGGGAATGTGACTTTTTTTTTCAATTCCCACTTGTTTGAATAATTTGACGTTGAAACCAGCAAAGTGATGGAACAAGAAACATATCATGAGCTTACCATTCTTGCAGTTTGTAAGTGTTCAGTGATCTTATTTATACACCACTTGTACTAATCAAAGTAGATGAGAATATCAAAGCCTAAGACAATTTTTACTCAATACTACCCTAATCGAGAAAAGTAATAGCTCATGTTGTTGGGGGAAAATGCAACTTAAAAAATTTAGTTGTAATAAACAGTTAAAAGTTGGATACTTTTGTACTCCCACCCCCTGAATACAGAAAAAGGAAAAATATTTATTTGAAATCAAACATTTAGGAGTGACTTAGAAGCATGCAAATTCTAAGACCATGGATTACTTAAAATGCAAAGTTTGTGAGAGACCAATAGAGCAAAAGAGAAGAAGAAGAAGTGATGGGAGAAAGAGGTTTGGAGAAGAAGAGGAAGAATGAGTGAGATAATGGGTAGAAATGTTGTGCTGAGAGAATAATCTCTCTAACACATATATTGCTTCACTAATATATTACATGGAATTACATACACGTCCCTAGGGAGGTCAAAGGGAAAAATAAGAATTACAATATAATAAAAAGTAATATAACTAGTTTCCAAACTACCCTTAGTATATAATCTCTAACATTCCCCCTCAAGCTAGAGAATAAATATCATACGTTCCCAGCTTGGACAACAGAGTAGTGAACTGGTGAAGGATGAGCCCCCTTGTGAAGATAACAGCCAGCTGATCTCTTGTCCTCACTAAAGGTGTACATATGTAACCAGAATCAATTTTCTCTTTGATTAAATGTCTATCCACCTCTATGTGCTTTGTCCTGTCATGGTGCAGTAGGTGCACAGGGTTTTGGGCTATACTTATGGCAGCCTTGTGGTCACAATAAAGTTTCATGGGTGCCTCAGTATCAAATCCCAACTCTTGGACTAGCCTTCTCAACCAGAGGAGTTCACACACTCCATGAGCCATAGCTTTGAACTCTGCCTCTGCACTAGATCGATCCACCACAGGTTGTGTTTTGCTCCTCCATGTGACCTAGTTACCACCCACAAATGTGCAATAGCCTGATGTAGATCTTTTGTTAGAATCTGAACCAGCCTAATCAACATCAAAGTAGCAATCTATCCTCATGTGGTTATGCTTGGCATAGAGCAATCCTTTCCCTAGGGAGGACTTCAAGTACCTAAGGATGCGGTAGATAGCATGCAAGGGCCCACTATTTGGGGCATACATAAACTGACTCACCACCCTCCACTGCATAAGTAATATTAGGACGAGTCAAAGAAAAATAGATAAGCTTCCCAACTAGCCTCTGACAAGTAAATAGTACACTAGCTCTGTAAGCGGACAACCAATCCATCCCTAGAATCACATCAAAGTCAGTCATGTCTAACTCGATTAAGTGTGCAATCAAGTCATGTCCACTAACAGTTACCGGACAATACTCATATATTGAATTCAGACTCACCACACTTCCTGTGGGTGTACTAACTGCTAGGCATTGAGTTAAGCTCTTGGGTGGAATCTCCATCTTGCTAGTGAATATCTGCGATACAAATAAACGAGATGCTCAAGAGTCGAACAATACAAGTGCATGCAATAATGAAATCAACAGGGTACCTGTCACCACACCTGGAGGAGCCTCTGCATCCTCTGCTATCATAGCAAACACATGTCCCTGAGACTTGAAGCCATGTTGTGATTGCACTGGTCGATTGGCTGAGTAAGTCTGTTGTGGTCCAGGGGGTAGTGTGTATGGTGCATCAACTAGCGGACGATGAGGGTATGTCCTAGCCAAGTGGCCTGGCTGATCACAATGAAAGCATCGAGGGTTTGACCCCACTGATTGAGGCACATTGCTGGATCGGGAAGATTGGGAAGTCTGACTTGCCTTTGGCTTTCTGAACTGAACTGGAGTTGGGCTGAGATATGGTCCCTTGAAAACCTTACTAGTTCCCTTAGACTCCGTTGACTCCATTGGTCTCTTTCCCATACCTTGCTGTGCAGTAAAGTTATCCCGATGCCGGTCCTCAATCAACTTAGCCACTTGCACGTCTTCAGCGTAATTTGCAATTTAAGCCCAACAATTGTCGAAATGATACTGGGCCTAAGCCCCTTCTCAAACTTCTTGGCCTTAGCCTTATCATTCTTAATGTGTTTAGGAGAAAAGTAGTACATCTCCTTGTACCTCTATTGGTACTCCAATACAGATCTGGATCCCTGCGCTAAAGTCGAGAATTCACTCTCTCTTCTATCTCTGAAACTCTCGGGGAAGTAGTTCCCAAAGAATGTCTCCTTGAAATCCGCCCAAGTGGGATAGGGATTGGGATTGGTAGCCCTCTGAATAGGCTCAGTGGACCTCCACCAAGTGTCCGCCTCATTTTGGAGCTGATAGCCCACACACAATATTTTCTATTGATCCGTACAACTCGTTACCGTAGAGACCTTCTCCATGCCCTGGATCCACTTTGATGGTAGAAGTTGATCCTGGCTCGAATTAGGGAAATGCGGAGGCTAGAACCTTTATAATTTCTCCATCATCTTTGTAAGGTCGATCCACACATTCACTTGCCCTGTGGCCCATCAGGTGTGGGCGGGGTAGCTAGGCTAGCATGTACAGGAGCTAGCACCAGGGGAGTGGGAGATGCAGGAGGTGCATTCCTGGCTTCCATAGCAGCCTGGATCCGGTTATCAATTGCGGCCATAAATTGTGCCTCTCTATTTCATCCCCTGCATCATGTTGGCCATTATTGTGGCAACATCTTGTGCAGTGAGAATTGGTGGGGGCAAAGATATATTGGGTGGCCTGCCTTTGTTCCGAGTAGGGGAAGCGGGAGGGGACGAATTTAAGTTCGATCGGGTATTCCAATGCGACATAATTCCTGTTAAGGAATTCCCATTAGCCAACACATACGCAATAAGCATGTCATACCATTGATTATGCATAAGGGACCCACATAGGAACACAACATAGTAGCACATGTACAATTAAAATAAAAATAAAAATCAAAGTCTCATTAGAATGTCCACCGGAAACAGGTCTGTTGTTTCCGGTGACACAAACAGGGGCTTAACTCTATAAAAATTCCCACCGGAAATGCCCCATTGGATCCTGCCCAATGTTTCTGGTGCCTTATTTCCGGTGACCTCCAAAGCACGATAAATAGAGTGGCTCATTCTTCCCTTACAAAACCCTATTCTTTTCTGTGGAGCAAGAGAGGAAACAGCTAATGGAACTCTTTTTCACACGTTTTTGCATCTGATCTTCGCCGCACAATCGACTATGGTGAGTTTTTCTTCGATTCTAACCTAGAAATTTTGATTTTTGTTGGATTTTCATTCTCTAACCTAAGTTTTGATATTCAAAACCCTAGGTGCTTGTTCTCTTGCAACAATGTAGTTAGGATGCTTTCGAGGACAAGAATGTCGACCCTGGAAAGTATGTCCGTGTGAGGGACTTTCATCGGTTCTGTATCCTCTAGAGGTTCGATGCATTAGGCTGGTATCGCATCTTGAAGCCGGACAGGCTTTACTACCCCAGGCTTTTGAGGTACTTATACTGCAACCTCAGGTGTGAGAACCGTGGCACCGAAAATATGCGCATCATATTGAGGGTGAAGGGATTGACATCTCCTTCAACATGGCTGAACTGGGGAATATTCTGAGGGTGTTAAATGCCGGGAAGCTAGCCTATTTTCCTCCCAGGACTCCTTCCTACGACTTCCAGAACCCTACTCCCAAGGTCATTTGCAGGATTGTTCAGATGAACATCCTACCTACTGGGGGTCATTATGACGAGGCCTCCATACTGTAGGCTTATGTTACTATGCTTACATGGGAGTTCAACTCAACCTTCCCTATATTATGTGCAACATGGTGGTGAAGGCTGAGGATCATCGGGCTGGAAATCTTTGTTATGGCAAGCTGTGACCACTGTCTTTGACCACTTGTGGGTAAATTTTGAGGAGGAGGCCTTGGGGTTTGATATGATCCAACTTCAATCAGAAGTCCTTTAAGAAGATGACCATAGACCTCAACGAGGTAACTGAGGAGGACAACCAGCAGCCCATGGATGTCGAGGGCAAGCTAGGGGATGAACCTGGAGGTCAGGATAATGTCATTCCTCCCACTGCCAGGGTCTTTCCGCCCCCACCTCTGAGAACAATGGGGACTTTTGTGGCCTCTTCCTCTAGGGGACCACGGGGGTATAGAGTATGGACTGAATGATGTGATGGAGCGTCTGAATGCCACTAGCAACATTCTTAGGAGGATGGACAACCTCCTTGAGAATGTGGACCGGAGCTACTGCCTCCTTGATGGTTGGGTCGCAGCTATGGAGCAACAACTGCAGGACATGGCTCTCTACTTCGGGGTTCCCATGGCACAACCAAGAGCACAAGACCAACCCCCAGCATCTCGTAAGGAGTAGTGGCCTTAGAGTGCCCCATTAGCCTTAGGATTTCCTGTTTACTTGCTTTCTTGCATAGCAGGCTTTACTTTCTAGTTATGATGTTCTAGGTTTACTTTATGGACTTCTATCTCCTATCTTTACTTTATGTCAGTTATGAGCTTGTTAGGAGTTTAGTTTAGGATTTCCCTGCGTTTAAATTTTTATTTGGAAAATTATGTAAAAGCTTATGTATTCAAGTTCTTTATCAATGAAACGGCTTTTACACCTATGTTTATCTCCTACTTTGTGGATTATTATGATTGATTGTCTTGAGGTTTTTATTTTTATCCTAATCCCCAAAATTTGAAAGTCCGTGTAGATTGTGAGTTAAGGCAGAGCATCTCGCTCTGATACCAAACTATCACACCACGCTCCCAGTACTAGGATACCAACGGTGTGAGTAAGATGTTTACCCGCCTTACATCTCTACCAGGATCTCTGATAGCAATACCTTAACCATCACAATCACACATCACCAAACAAAATAATAATTACAGCATAATCAGAGTATAATAGTGGAATCATAAAATTAAGTGGGGATAACATCTAATGTTAGTATATTACATAACAAGAGTACATTTATTCATGACGTACATATAATAACTCCAAAAAAGAATACCATCCAATAATACAGTATCAAAATGATAGCAGACTACCACCCGGCTCACGGTGTTGCATATGCACAGGTATCACAGGCACAGTTGGGGTCATGCTCCTCAGCTTTCGGTGTCCACTAGTCACCGACTCTGTACTCGGGCATAGAGGAAGAAGTCTCACTGCCTAGTGACACTACAATACCTGCATCGTCATCTAAAGCAACATATATGTGGGGTGAACTCCAACTAGCTCAGTGAGGAGTGGGGTTCATGTAAGCATATACACATAGTCCATGATGCGAATGATGTAAGAATAAACACATAATCCATGATGCGAGTGATGCAATTCATTTTATACTAAACCACCTTACATATAATTAAGTTGGGTTCATGCTACTATGACGCATTAGGTTGTATCCCTGATCCCGGAACTCACACATCGGTCTCCTAACGATACAAACCCTAGTCGTGATTAGGAACCTGCCGGTCCCAGAATGTGACCATCTGTCACCCAATAAACCCCTGATAACCCCCTCCTAGAAGTTGCGGCACCAGAATTACTATTGGCCACGCCGGACTAGTTTTCGCCTCCCATAACAATTACATCATACCGCAGAAGTGGCATTCCGAAAAGGTTCATTGAACGTAACATAGCTGTGTTATCCAACACCTTACCCACTGTTGGCAAGGGGACATAGCATAGGGAATCATAACCTAACCATAAATACTACATGCCTTGCATAAGGATACAGGTAGTATGGAATATGATACCGGAATCCACCATCGCCCACATTGCATCCATGACCAAGCCTATCTAGCAACAAGCAGTTAAGTATGGGATACGCGATACTAGAATTACCATCGGCCACAAAGTGCACCCTATCCAAGTATAGTTGTGGAGTACACGATACCGGAATTACCTTTTTCGCCACAAAGGTATCCACAACTATAGCTAACTCTAATGTGCACCTAGTGCATGATGAAATCATCCACATGGCGATCATGGTAACAGAACCACCTTGGCCACACCGGATTCTGTCACACATTTCACAACATATATACAGTTCCAAATTCATATATATTATACAATTCAAATACATCACGATATGTTATATAATTCATATAAATCATTCTAGAATTTAGAATATCTACACAAGATTGCTATAACATGTACACAGTTCTATAATATTAAACACTCCGAAAAACAAAGTCAACCACCACTCACCTCAGTTGTCGGTCGGACAGGTGAGATTCCAAATTGTAAACCCGATATCAAATCACGTTAGGCCTCACCATTCTATGCTTGTGTCTGTCCTAGGTACAAGGGTAAGCGGGTGTCAACAAGTGTTGGAAACACCTAAGGGGGACCCATAAGGTCTGCCCCAGAAGACATGGGAACAATCCATTTTGACAGTCCAAAACTGTTCACCAGAAACAGGCACTGGAAACAAGGCCTGAGTCACTGGAAACAGGATTGTTGTTTCTAGTGGCTTGGGCAGAAGCTCATTAAGAGCTCCTGGTTCATCGGAAATAAGTCACCTTTGGTGGCTATTTTCAGTGGTAAACCCAGAAATGTGCCACCATTTTGGGGGTTTGCCAGCTTTGGCCTGATTGCCGGGATTTGCTCCGTGAAGGTTGTAGGGGGTCTTCCCACCTCTTATTTAAACTGAAGAAATAAACTTTTCACTAAGTCGTTTGGGAGATACGGCAACCGAACGGTTGAAACCCTAACTCCACATTTGGTAAAAAATGTTGTCGGAGCTCATACGGCTTGGTTTGAGTTGGGAAAACACACGGGGGAGTGCATTGCACACTATCTTAATGGTTGGAAAGCACTAGGGCCAAGGCTCACCCCTCCAACTCGGCATTTCCCCAACTTGCTCAAGGGTAAAAGCTAAAAAATGAAAGATATGGGGTTTTGGGGAAGGTAGTACTTACCTCCGGCAACAATTGGCAACCAAGTGCGAAGCCAGGAGCTCACCCACCTTCTCTTCCTTCTTCTTCTTCTGGTTCTTCCTTTCTCCTCTCTTCTCTGCCTCTCCCACGTTTTGGACAAGTGAGAAGTGAGAAATGAACTCACTTCTCTTATTTATAGTAAGTGAGGACCTTAGGGTCTGTTTGGTTGGGCACTTGTCTGGAACTCATATAGGTTAAGTCATCGTTTGGGACACGAGGGTCCATCTCCTTAGACTCATAGGGTGTACAAGTTATGGGGAACGGTGCAAGGTAGTGTGGGAGGTTAGTCGGGGCTGGCCACGATACAAGTAGCAGAGCCCACGGGCATCGAAGCCATTTCAGCACCACAAGGGCCATCGGATTCAGCCCTGCTGCTTCCGGTGTCCACATCAGTGATGTGCCTTGACCGTCTACTGTCCACTTGTGGCCACCCCCCGGGGGTTGCCCTAGGGTGCGTGCGAGGTCTTCCGACAATTCCCACTATGTGCAGGGACTCGAGTGGGGAGGTGCTAGATCACTTATTGCTTAGGGTTGGAAGGCTTGAATCCTCTCCAGTGGGACAGACATGAAATGCACGGGCAAGTAGGGTCAATCCTCCCCTTTTTGCAATGGCCTGCCACAAACTAGAACCCATTGGTGCTTTCCACCTTAGGCCTTAGACCTATCACAAAAGTTCAAATTTTACCGGATTAGGGCACGTGTGTAACATAGAATGTGTGTGTGAGAGTATTGCCTCTCAAACACACACACACACACACACACACATAAATATATATATTACTTCACTAATAGATTACAAGTAATTGTATACACCTCCCTAGGGAGGTAAAAAGGGAAAAATAAGAATTACAATATAATATAACTAGTGACATGACTAGTTCCCAAACTACCCTTAGAGCATAATCTCTAACACTTCAATAGTTATCGGATGTGAGAGAGAGAGAGAGAGCTAGCAGTAGCCATTGGAAACCTTGTTTTTGTTGTTGTGAACTCCAAACAGCTCCAACCTTCTATTTTTTCATATGAAATCTCTTCTTGGGTTTGCTTTGACCTTCTTTCAAGCTCATCTCATGATTTTTGCAAGATTTTCACATAATGATCTCTTCCTTGGAACCCTTTTGTAACCTAGGGTTCCAAAGAGAGGAAATGAAAGGGAAAAACTTGTAATTCGACTCTCAAACCAAGACTGTGCACTCTGATACCAAGTTATACTGCAAACATTGTGAGAGACCAAGAAAGCAAGAGAGAAGAAGAAGTGATGGGAGAATAGGGTTGGAGAAGAAGAGGAAGGAGAGAAATAATGGGTAGAATGTTATGTTGAGAGAATAATCTCTCTAACACATATATTGCTTCACTAATATATTACATAGAGTTACATACACCTCACTAGGGAGGTTAAAGGGAAAAGAAGAATTACAATATTAGAAAACAAGGAACATAACTAGTTCCCAAACTGCCCTTAGTACATATTCTCTAACAAAATTCTCTACCTTTGTCATAATTTTTTTAATAGAAAGTCAAATATGGAATACGAAATATGTCTAGAATAAATAATGGGTAAGTTACATGGCACTAAATGTGAGCATGAAAAATACAGTAGTCCAAAACATTCATCCTCAGCCAAACTTAACTATTTTGTCCCCATATATGTATAGGAAAATAAGTATAAAGATCTCTATAGCCATCTGAGCACAAAAGAAGGAGAAAAAGATATCTTAAGATAGATAAAATGAGGTAAAGGAAGAGTAGAGATTTTTACTATGGAAGATGTATTAAAAGTGATGATGATAGAGTGCTAGTAAGGGATAAGGACATTATGCAGAGATGGTAAAAGTATTTTTATGGCCTTTCGAATGGAGACATTTTGAGTAATAGTGGCCCAAAAGATTAGATTACTTATAAAGACGCCACACACCATAGATATATTTGAAGGATTATGGTGTTTGAAGTTAAAGAAGCCTTAAAAAAGATGAAAGTAGGCAGGACACTTGGCCCAGATGAGGTCCCAATACTAATAAGTCATACTATGAAGTAATGGGAGAAGGTTATATTGAAGCTCACCTGAGAAGAGAAACTACTATCTCAGAGAACCAATTTGGTTTGATGCCAAGTAGATCCATGACATAAGCTATTTACTTATTGAGAAGGCTCATGGAAAGATTTCAATTTTGCAAAAGGATCTCCATCTGGTATGTACTAGAGAAGAGAAAGGTGTTGAGTAAGTGTGTGGAATGATTAAAAATATGAATTACGGCATGGTGAAACTGTGGGAGATCAAGGTAATGAATTCTCAATCATAATTGAGTTATCAAGGATCAACTTTAAGACCTTACTTATTCGGCTTATCTTGGATGATTTAACTAGGTTCATTGAAGAGGAGGTTTCGTGGTGTATGCTTTTTGTTAATGATATAGTTTTTGTGGATGAGACAAAAACAACGACTAAGTTGGAGTTATGGCTTGGAATCTAGAGATTATAAGATAAGAAAAACAAAGACCGAGTATATGGTATGTAACTTTAGTGACACTAAGATGGATAATGAAATGGTGAAAATTGAGGAGGTAGATACCGTAAAGTGATTGTTTTCGATATCTGGGTTCAATCATAACTAAAGAAGGTGATATAGAGGATGACGTTTCACAGAGAATTAAATTGGGTTGAATGAAATGGAGAGGTGTGTTAGGAGTGTTGTGTGATCAATTTATTCCTATAAAGATTAAAAGAAAATTCTATAACTCTTGTACGACTGTCTTATGATGTATGAGGCAGAATGTTGAACAATTAAGAAGCGCATATAGATAAATTGTGTAGTAAAGGTAAGGATGTTGAGATGGATGTGCGGCAAAACTAAAGACATGATATGCTCTGAGAAAGTCATCTAAGGTGACATGGTCATGTTCAATGGAGACCTTGGGATCATGGTTTTAAGTATCGATACGTATCGTACTGTATTGGCCGATATGTATTTGTATCGGCCCTTACCGATACGATACATGGAATTTTTAAAATCCTTTCATATCGATATGTATCCTACGATACATACCGATACACATCGATACACACTGATACGAGCACCAATACGCACTGATACGTACCGATATGTAACGATACTCTATGGAAAATCTAAAATCGGGGTGAAATGTACGTTTCGTTATGTATCGATACATAATTACATATCGGTGCATATCAGTATTTATCGGTATGTATCGGTCAATACATACCAATATGGTACGATACGTATCGATACAGTGCGCTACAATCATATAATGGCCAAGATGGATCATTTTTCAGAAAAATAGGATTTTTTGAGGGGTTTTTGTTCCAAAGTTGCTGCCAGCCATATTTCTCTCTATAACTAAAATGGAAATCAAGGTTGGGAACAAGGATTTGCGATACCCTCAATTTAATGTTTATGCATAATACATGTTATCAATAGCTTTTTTTAATTAATTTTTTATGCAAAAGTGTATAAAAAAGTGTTTCCTATCCATTTATGTGCGTATCTTTAGCGTATCTTAGCATATCTCCGATACGATATCCTCCGATATGTATCTTAATTTTGGCCGACTGATACCAATACTTAGTCCTTGCTTGGGATGCACCAATATGGAGGAGTGATCTGATTTGAGTTGAAGGAAATAAAAGAACTCGGGGCAGGCCGAAAATAACCCTAGGAGATGTAGTGAGGAAAGACATGCATAGTTTAGGTCTTGATCCTAATATGATCTCGAATAGAACTGTTTGGAGGGATAGGATCCATATTGCCGAGTAGTGGTGTTGTTGCGTGTTCTTTTTTTTTTTTTTTTTTTTTTTTTTTTTTTTTTTTTTTTTTTGGTATTTGCTCAGGTCCATGTAGCTGACCTCGCATAAGGCTGAGTTTGTTGTTGTTTTAAAGTTATTTCTCAATGTTAATTGTTTTTATTTAGACCTTGGTGAAGCAATTGGCTTGTCTTGGGTCATTGTAAGTTATGGTTCAATTTGGTTTAGTTTCTTTGCTTTTAAGTAGTCCTTTTTTTTTTTTTCTAAACGTTTTTTAGAGTCTACATCACTCTTAAAGTCAACAAAGGCTATTTAGACTTTAAAAGTGATTGTGCTGTGTAATGTGGAGTCATCTGGGGATCTCCCAAGCCAACTCCATCTCAAACTCTTTCTTTTAATTGTCAATAAAAGAAAATAATGGGCTCATTCTTGACAATGATTTTAATAACCAAAATTCAAGCTGCTGCTGTTCTCTTCCTTGCATGGAGATCCCCCGTGTTTGATCAAGGCACCTTGTGTTTGACAAGGCTGGTTGGTATTTGATCCTTCCAACCACCTTGTGGTGTAAAGCCTGGGTGCTCACGCCGGTTGACTAGAAGGCCCTATGCCTTGGTATAGTACAGGTGGTGGTCTCTCACTGAGGCAAAGTACAGTATAGGGGTCCTTACTCTGTGTCTCTGCATCCTGACTGCTTCTTGCGATGGGACCAGCTAGCAAAGAACGGAGGATGATATGACTGTTAGATGTATAGAAAGAGAATCTCTAATTGTGATATATCTTTATCTATGCCGATCTGATCTCGACTGCATCAATGGTATTGCTTTGAACTGTTGATTGCTCAGCCTTTTCCTACAGAAGGACAAAACGGGAGCTTTAAGTGATGGGGGGGTGGGGGACAGAAGGAGACTGTAACTGTGGACTAACAGCAAAGGCCCTTGTTTTTTAGTACAAGTAGCTAAGGCTTTCTGCATCTGTGTAGAGGGGATCTTCTTTTTTTTTTTTTTTTTTGGTCTCATATAAAATATCAATTATCGATTTAATAATAAATAATAGCAGTATACAATAGAATAGTAAATAATCTATACATATAAATACATATGAAATCCAAGGCATAAATATTATTGGTAATGCTCAAGAAGAAGAAGAAGAGGGGGACATCTTTTTATCTTTTTTCGGTTTTAAGAAAAAGGTAAATCTCATTTTGGATTATTATACATATAAATTTTATAAATTTTTTTTTTGGAGTGCCCAGGTGTTCTTCTTTATCCTTTTTCATCTTCTTCCTCCTCCTTCTCCTCCGTTAATCAAGTTAGTTTTCTTCTATTTTACTGCAATTCATATTCTGATCTGGAATTCGTATGCAGTCTTTTTTGACTTGAAATTAATTTGACGGAATCTGGCCATCAGATCATCCTCAATTTTTGAAGGGTTGTTCTTCACCATAGAAAAGAACTTCGACCATAATTTGACCTTGATCAGTTCTGCTGATCTGGGTATAATTGAGAATTCAATTTCGGCCAATACCACCAATCTGATTGTTGAACCAATTTACTGCTTCTATTGATGTCTTTTATAATCAGAATCGAGTGGCCATCATAATTCTGTTTTCCTGAGTTTATTTTTGAGCTGTGATTTAACCGTTATACCCCTATCCTATTGCAACTAGGTTTGATCCATAATTTCAGATCCACCCAACAGATTAGCCTGAAAGTTTCAGCAAGGTTTCCTTACCCTTAGAATAGAACTCAATTGGAGTTCTGGTCCAATCTGACCACCTGATTTGTCTTATCATTATTCTCCCTATTCTGGATTCTATTCTCTTAGAACAGATTCTGTTTTGGTACTGTTTTGAGTCTTCAATTACAATATTACTTAAGTGGTATCAGAGCAACGGCAAAACTAGTTCGAGAACTCCATACCATGTATAATATATTCAATGGTCAGAATTGCCACATCGTCATTCCACATGACAGAGTAAGGTGAGGCATCAAGGAAGCCCTTCCTATGTGGGCTGTGAAAAACATTTATGCCGTCTTTTTGTTTTATGTGGCTTTTATTCAAATAATAATTGGTTTGTATCAATAGTGAAGAGTTGCTTGATGTACTTAGAGATTTGAGAAGGAAACCCTGTTTTCATATTCTTAAATTCTGAACACTTGTTATTTTAACTGAATTTTTCACTTCATTTATTCATTCTCTTTGCCATGACATTCATTATCTCTAACTTGATGGCTGTTATCTTTCAGGGGATACGACCGAAGTTGGAGATAATGCTGCTGTATTGCATATATTACCACAACCAATGGCTGAGAGTAAGAGGTATCCTCTTTAAGCTGATGTTTGTTCTCCGAAAATGATGTTCTGGACTGGAAATAAAATGTAGTACTCAAAGAGACAGTATCTCTTTGGGTGTATGAAAAGTTTTAGCCTAGTGCATCATACATGTGTTACTTTAATGTGCTGTATGACACCTTTTTACCAGAATCTTACCTGCCTTGTGCAGTTTTCCTGCAATAAATTTTATCAAGGAAATGGGGTAAAAGCATTTAGTTTCACTAACACATCAAACTATGAAATCTGGAATGTATTATATTTCGATTGGATAGAGATCTATATTTGAGCCAGAAGGTTTTGGGTTCAGTCCAGCTTATTTTCCAAAGAGAGGGCCTTTTCTTTTCCTTTTTTGCTTTCATTTCCCCTTGCCTTCACCTGAGCTTGGGACAAAGAATCAGTGTTCATTTGAGAGGTTTTTTTTTTTTTTTTTTTTTGGGGGGGGGGAGGGTGGGGGGTCTGTCAACTGCCAGTACTACAGCTATCCAGTTCTTGCTGCAGTGGTAAGGTTGCTCCATTGTGATTTGTGACCAAGTGGTCACCGATTCAAGTAAGGAAACAGCCTCTCTGCCAAGTGGGGGTAAGGTTGCGTTCATTATGACCCTCCCCACATCCCGCAGTGGTGGGAGCCTCGTGTAGTGGGTATGCTCTTTTTTATCCAACTAATTGTTCAATTTTTCTACATCAACTGCTCCATCATGAACAAGAATCTTGATTTCTCACTGTTTTAATGGATTGAAACTGAGACTCATGTGTGACTGCCTCACTGCTAGTATTCTGTAGGGTGTAGTTACCTTCATGTCGCTGTTGTCAATTATGCTGTGCTGCTCATTTCCACAGCAAATGTTGATGAAGATAGTGAGGTTGTACCAATTTAGACTGTAGGTCTGTTTAAGTAGCTGTTGTCAAATATGCCGTGCTGCTCATTTCCACGGCAAATGTTGATGACGATAGTGAAGTTGTACCAATTTAGACAGTAGGTCAGTTTTAGTAGCGAGTTGCTATTTCACGTTACTCATCCTTCAGCCATATTTACCTTGTTTCTTTTCTTCTCTTAAGATCATAGAATTTTTTTTAGCAAAAAATTTATAGCTTTTGTTTTAAGGCCATTCACTAGGTTTTCCGGGAGAATCTACTCAGGATTTGGTGCTTATAGGACGAAGCATAGGGCAGAGGAAGTTATCCCTCTAAATTTCTGAATTTGGAAAAGAAAATGGAATCAGAGAAACTGAGAAAGACGTGAACAACATTATACATGCACCCCTTCTCTGGCTTCTTTGCTCCTTTGACTAATGAAAAAGTTACAAGGGCACCCCCCCCTTTATGATTGTAGGCCTTTTCTAGATTCTGAACTAAAGTTATGTTTTCATATCTTGGTAGTAACTAGTAAGGACAAGTACATAAGTAGAAATATAAGAAGGATACCTTGACAATATTACTGCCCATATTCTACCTGATAAATGCATCAAATTTTTATCTTGACGCTGCTGCAAAACCTTGCGAGTAAAATTTTTTTTTTTTTTTGGATGAATAAATAAATTTATACCCAAAGAGGAAAGAAAAAACAAGGGGAATAAGGGGGGAGGGGAGGCTTAAGCCAACAAGGAAAAGCCATCCCAAGGGGGAACAAAGCAAGAAGCAACAAAATATCAAAACAGCAAAACTTCAAGCATCCAAGGAGGAGAGACCAGCACCCATTGCAGCAACAAAGGGGAAAGGAGAGAAGGGTCAAGGGGTGGGAGAGGGGACAGGCATAAGGTTCCAGGAGGAAATGATATGGGAATTTCTACTGGAATGAGGAATCGGGCGGGAGTGGATCGAATGAAGGGATTGGACTTTAGAGGAATCATCAAAGAAGATGGTTGTCCAAATCCTGTCCGGGGAGCGGGAGTTGGATGACCATCTTTGAATGTTGCGCTCCATCCAAAGGTGATTAATGGCAGCGGAGAAGGCTAGCTTACCAATAGTATCGCAAATGGAGGATCCAGCAAAAGTCATGTCAACTCAAATCCATTCCCTATCGAAAGGAAGGATAGGCCTACTAGAAGGCCAGCAGCGAGCAAGAACGGTTTTCCAAACCAAGAAAGATAGGGGGCAGGAGAAGAAAAGGTGGGAGATATCCTCTTGACCGAGAGGGCAGAGGCAACATGAGGGATTGATGGGGATGTGACAGTGGAGAAGGAAGGATTTTGTGGGGAGGCAGTTGGAGAGACATCTCTAGGTAGTAAAGTTATGGTGGGAGATATGGCCTTTGAACCAGACGAGATTACGCTAAGGAACAGTGGGGCCATATGATCTAACAAAGGACCAAGCAAAGGCTGAGGTGAACATCCCATTGGAAGAGGGGAGCCAAACACATTTATCATCCCTACCATGGTGCCCAGGGGATGGGAGGGAGAGAGGCCCATAAATCAGCAAGAGGGGGGAGGGAGGGGGGACCAACCTTGGGGGAGAGGATATAGGAGATAAGAGAGGAATTGGGCAGACCAGAAGGGTAGATGATCCTCGGAGTGACAAGAGAGGAGAGGATGCTAGAAGGGTGCCAAGGGTCCATCTAAAGGGAGGTCGACTGCCCATTACCAATAGCTGTAGAGATGGAAGTGAGGGCAAGAGGCCTGAGATGAAGGATTTTATGCCAGATCCAAGAGGCATAAGAAGGAATGGGGTAAGTCCATGGTTTTAAGTATCGGTGTGTATCGTGCCGTATCGGCCGATACGTATCGGTATCGGTAGGCATCGGCACGATACATACCGATACGCTACAGGGAATTTTGGACCCTCTTTTGTGTATCGGCTTATCGGTAGTATCGTATCGTGCGGTACCGATACGTACGATACTCTGCGATACAAACTTTTCAAAATATGAAAATTCCCATGAGTATCGGTACGTATCGACTGTATCGTACAGTATCGAACAGTATCGAACTGTATCGTACCGTATCGGTACGATACGGCTACTTAAGTGTGAATGTGCCTTTTGTTGTTTGAAACAAACACTTCAAACTCTCACCAACAGTTTTCTATATTTCTCTTCTTTCTTCCCCTTTGATTCACACACCTTTTTGGAGACTCAAATGGTAGATTGAAAGAAACATTGTGGAAGTGAATGGTTCAAAGAAGGAGAGAAACATAGTCCAAGAAGAACCTTGAACTTGAAAATTGAAAATTTTAAATAGTAAGTTCTTGAATCTTTACTCACTTTTTTCAACTTTAACCTTAGATTTTCAAGTTTTTTTACAAATCTAAGGTTCATCATACTTAGAATCACATTTTGTGCATCATTATTACATGAAATCATTGGATTTATAAGGATTTACACACTTTTTTCAAGAGAAAATGAGGGTTTCAATTTTTTTCAAATTTCTTAGATCTACTCATGCTCAATGGTTAAAAATGTTTAGATTTTTTTATATGTTATGTAAAAACAAGTGTTCTACAACTTCTATGGAAAATTTTGATTTTTCTCAAAAAAAAATATTTTCTTAATTTTTTTTTCCGAAATTAATTAAAAAAAAAAAGAAAAATCCCAATTTTTTTATTTTTTTTAGAAAATTTAGTTCATTCAACTCTTAAAAATAATGTCATAACTTATAATTACTAAATACTTGATTTCAAATGAAACCCACATTTTTTCCCCAAAAAAGTGAGGGTTTCAAATTTTTTTTTATTTCTTAGATCTACTCAAATATATTGGTCCACACTTTGTTGATATTTTATATGTTCTTTAAAAACATTTAATCTACAACTTCTATAAAAAAATTTAATTTTTCTAAATAGTTTGTATTTTTTATTTCAAAAATTAATTAAAAAATTAGAAAAATACTAAAAAAAATACAATTTTTTTTTATAAAATTCAGTTCATTTTAGTTTAAAAAAAATATATAATCTACTTGGCCAATGACCATGATGTAAAATTAGATGCACAATTTTTTCCAAAAAAAGTGTGCATTTCAAGTTTATGTAAATTTGGAAAAATACAAAAAAAATCTTTTTTTTTCTTTGGATGCATCTCATTTTAGTTTCTAAAAAAATGCTATTATGTACTAAATACTAAATCAATAAATATGCATATTAAGATTCATTATGTATCTTTGTAGGAAGATGGCGCCTAAAGAATGGACTAAGGATATTGGATGGGCTACAGCCAAGAAAGTACAAGACAATAGGTTGTGTACAAAATGCAATTACTGTGATACTATCCACCTAGGAGGTGGAATAACCAGACATAAAAAACATTTGGCTGGAGGATTTTCTAATGTTGCCAAATGTAACAAGTGCCCAGATGAAATAAGCAAAGCAATGAGGAAGCACTTAAGGGGAAGTAGAGATAAAACAAAGAAAGCTGTTGAAGAAGGTGATAGATTGGTTGAGATTCTAAGGGATCATGAGGATTATGAAGGATCTGATATGGAGGCAGAGGATGAAGATCAACAGCTTGCACGAGCGATGCATATTTCAAGGAAGGAAGTAAAAGAAAAACAATGGATAGCAGAATAGTTAGGGGATGGATTGAGGAGACTGAAAATGTTTTAGTGTTGGACAAATTATCTGAAGATCGACGAGAAACCACACCTGATCCCATTATAGATGACCTCATTAGAGATATAAATGAAGATTTTAAAAATATTGTTGATGATGAAACCCAAGCACCATCAGCTATGGAAGAGGATGATGATAGCTCTAATGATGGCGATATTAGGAGGACGAGATTAGGTGCTACATATAGCGTAACTCAACCAGATAGTGATGATGATGATCAAGACAAGGATGGTGCTGCTGCTGCTGATGATGATGGTGGTGGTGGTGGTGGTGGTGGCAGTGGTGGTGATGGTGGTAGTGGTGGTGGCCAAACTTATGTACCACTACATTTCACAGAGGAGGCTGCATTTACACATGCAACCCAAGATAGTCATCATGGTGATTGCACACAACCAAAGTCTTATAGTCAGAGGGGTAGGCGATCCCACAATCCGAGTGCTACTGATGTATTGATGAGTAGTATGGAGTCAATGTGCATTAGCTCAGATCTTGCTGGTTCCTCATCTGGACATGGACACCATGTATCTTCAGATGCATCTTCAGCCTATGGATATGGGACTTATGCAGGACAATCATTTGCCAATCCAGAGCAGTACAGAAGTTCAGATCATGCTGGTTCCTCATCTGGACACGGACACGGACACCATGTATCTTCAGGTGCTTTTTCAGGCTATGGATATGAGACTTATGCAGGACCAACATTGGCCACTCCTGAGCAGTACAGAAGATTCTACAATGAATGGGAGACCCACTACCGTAAATATTTCGACTGGCGTAAATATTGTGCCTATATTCGACAAGTGCAGAATATCATCGTAGTTGCTCCTATTAAAGAAGAAGGTTCTAGCCAAGGATTTGAACCACCACAACACTCTTCAGGACACTCATCACAGTGGAAATGGAAATGAGGAAAGAAAAAACTGTAAGAAACTCAAACTTCATCATTTTGAACATTTTGAACTCAATATATTTGTCTATCAATACGATACCCTATACTTAAGTATTTATGCATTCTACATGTTATATATAGCTTTTTTTAACTGTTTTTTTATGTAAAAGTGTATAAAAATGTGTTCCTTATCCATTTATATGCGTATCTTAGCGTATCTCCGATACGATACCCTTCGATACGTATTTTAATTTTGACCGACCGATACGGCGACTGATACCGATACTTTAATCCTTGGGTAAGTCCAGAAGGATTTATAGGAAAGCAGGGAGGAGTAGGCCCAGTTAACCCAGATACTCCAATGCTTGGAGGCAAGCTTCTAGATGAGCTTCAGAATGCCCACTGAGTTGGCCTCCTTTCTGATACCAAGGCCACTCTTAGATTTGGGTAGACGAACCTTATCCTAAGACAGAGGATGAAGGAACTTAGAGGAGTCAGAGCCCTTCTAGAGGAAGGAACAGAAGAGACTTTCAATGGATTTAATAGTAGAGGAAGGAAAGATAAAGATCCCAAACCAATAAAGATAAAGAGATTGGAGTACAGATCTGATTAGAACAAGCCGGCCAGCATAGGAGAGGAGCTTGCCTTTCCAAAGCTAGAGATGCTTTCTAAGAAGATCCAGAATAGTGAAGCAATGGTGGGCTGAGAGCCTAGAGGAGATAAGGGGGAGGCTTAGGTATTTAACAGGCAAGGATCCCAAGGAAAAGCATATAATGCCTAGAAGAAGGGATTGAGTCTCAGAAGAGACATCGAGAGGAAGAGATTGGACTTGAGAAGGTTAACGGGAGACCAGAGAGGGATTCAAAGGAGTGAATAGAGGACATAATGGAAGAGATGGAAAAGGGGTTGGCATTGGAGAAGATTATGATGTCATCAACAAAAGCCAAGTGGGTGAGACCTAAAGTTTTACACTTGTGGATAGGGAAGATGAGGTGAAGATCAGAGGCCGATTGAATGGAACGAGATAGAACCTTAAGAGAGAGAGAAGAGAAAGGGAGAGAGAGGGCAACCTTGGCAAATACCACGACTCGAGGGGAAGTAACCCGTAGGGTTGCCATTGATTAGAACAGAGAAGCGGGGAGAGGAGACAAAAGATCCAGTGGACAAAGGAAGGGGGAAGGACATTTGGAGCAAAACTTTTGAAATGAAATCCCAACTAATGGAGTCAAAAGCCTTGTGGATATCAATTTTGAGGAGGGTAGAGGGAGAGTGGTTTTTTTTATCGAATCCTTTGACAATCTTATGACAGAGAATGATATTATCAGCAATGCTCCTTCCAGCAATGAAAGCAGATTGGTTGGGACTCACAAGAGAATCAATGACTTTCCCAATCCGGTTAGCCAAAATTTTGGCAATGAACTTATAGAGAAGATTACAAAGAGTGATAGGCCTGAAATCATTCATGGATTCAACACCTTCTTTCTTGGGGATGAGGAAAAGGAAGGTGTGATTGATCCCATTGATCTGGGACGGGTTAAAGAAGAAACTCCTGATAGCAAGGATGAGACTATTGCGAATGATGTTCCAGCATGAGGTAAAGAAACCCATACTGAAACCATCAGGGCCAAGGGCACGGTTAGCTTTATGGGAGAGGATGACAGAGGGAATGGAAAGAAGGGAGGGGAGAAGATCCTCAGGAACTAGCTTATTGAGAAGATGGGGGGGGGGAATAGGAGGGGGATGGAGGAGCGGCTGGGAGAAAATACTAAGAAAGTGAGAGCTTCAGATTTGATTTCCTCAGGATTAAGGAGCTCAGAACCAGAAGGGGAGATGAGGATCGGAATGGTGTTGACATTGTGGCTAGATTTGAGGGAGCAATGGAGGAAGGCAGAGTTGGAATCACCAAGATCAAGCCATTTGATACGGGCCTTCTGACAAAGGAAACTCTCTTCTTGGGCAAGGAGAGAGGCAAGCTCAAAGGCAGTGGCTTTTTCTTCTAATACAAGGTCAGGGTTGAGAAAATCAGACTGGATTTTAGATTGGATGGAGAGGAGCTTGTCCCGGTAAGAAGAGACACAGGAGGAGATATTGTCAAAGGTGGAGGAGTTCCATTTCTTAAGAACAACTTTGACGGATTTGAGCTTTTTGGAAAAAGTAAGAAGAGAGAAGGAAGGTGGAATGGGAATGGACCAGACATTTTGAACTAAAGGGAGAAAATCAGGGTGCGAGGGGCACATATAAAAAAATTTAAAGGGCTTGGGGCCGAAGGAGCGGAAGGGGAAAACATGGATGTCAATTGGACTATGATCCAAAATACCTAGGTGATTAAAGCAAGCATGAGAGGAAGGAAAGGTATCAAGCCAAGCTTCATTGACAAGGACACGGTTAAGCTTACAGGCCACCCGAAAATTACCAGCTCTTCGGTTATGCCAAGAAAGCTTGGTACTAGACCATCTAAGATCACTGAGACCATGATCATCAATACTATTGTTGAAGGAATCAATAGTCAGGGGGTCAATAGGGTTACCAGCAAGCTTCTCATGACTGAAGTGGAGAACATTAAAATCACCTCCAATCCCCCAAGGTCGAGAGCCCATGGAGGGGGCAAAGGAGAGGAGGTCAGATAAAAGGGGGAGTCTAAGGGGGGCAAGGTTGTGGGCATAAATAATTGAGAGAAAGCAAATAAAGGAACCAGAGGAGTGGGAGATAGAGAGGTGAATGACTTGATCCGATGAGGAGAGAGGGGTGGTGAAGAGGTAAGAGGGGTTCCAGAGAATCCAAATTCTACCATTTGGACTATGGAGATAATTGGCAGCAAAGGACCAAGATGGAGCAATGGAAGAGGCAATGCGGGAGGCATTAGCCTAGAGGACTCGGGTCTCAAGAAGGCAATAGAGGTTGGACTTAGTGAAGCGGATATGGGAACGGATCTCCGCTTGTTTAGATAGGGAATTGAGGCCACGAACGTTCCAAATAGTCCAAGGAGTCATGTAGAACTAGAGGAAGAGGGCATAAAATGCTTAGAAGAGCAGAAGGGAGGACCGGAAGAGGTTGCTTGGCAGGGGTGTTCCTTCTAAGTTTAGGGGTGGTAGCCGGAGTGGACTTAAAATGGTGGGTGGATTTGGAACGTGAAGAGGCTTTGGAGACAGAGGTGGAGGACTTTTTCTTCTTAGAGCCCCAGGAGATAGAAAGGGGTGGGGGATTAGGTGGAGAGGAGGTATGGGGAATGATATTAGAGGAAGGAACAGGGAATGATTTAGAGGATGGGGTTGGGGTTGGGGGGTAGGCAACGAAGGAACAACAATGGGTCGACTAGAACCAACATCGTCAATGGCCAGAGAGGGGCAGGTCTGAGCAACAGTGTGGGTATCTTCTAGCTTTGTCGTAGGAACCATGGATTCAATGTTGTGGAGAGACCCAGGGGGTCGTCATGCGAAACTAATCCTTGTGAAGCAATTGGCGATACCAGGGAATTATTTATGGATGTCACGAGGTCAGCCGAGCCTTCCAAGGCCAGAGCAAACGTTTCTGTAGGCCGAGAATGGCTAACAAAGGAGGGGAGACTACGGTTGACACTGGCATCATAAATACCAACTTCAGGCCTGATCGAGGGATCAGGGATGGAAGACGTGGTAGGAGCATTGTCATTGGGTGGAACAGTAGGGGCGAGCGGCACTGATGGAGAGGCATGGGAGCCGTCAATCATAGTGGAATTGATCAGCAGATCCCTAGCGATGATCGGTTCAGTGGTAGCAGAAACAGGAAGTCCAGTCAAGTGAGAGATGACACCAGGAATCAGCGACAGGAAGCTCATGGGAGTAGCGGAGGACAGCAGCGGCGATGGCGATGAGCAGCTCGTGGGAGCAGTAGAGGACAGCAGAGGACAACAGCAATAAGAGGCGCAGATCGAAGGAGTCTTCACGGGGGTCGTCAGAGACCACAGTTGCCGACAGAGAGCTCAGGGTAGCCATGGAAACCAGAGATGAAGGCAGCAGCGAACAAGGGTTATCCATGGACGAGGTGGTGGCAGCAAGACAAGCAGGTAAGCAGGGAGGAGGTATAGGGTCGGGCAGGCAGGGTTGGTTTGGGGAATGATGGTCAGGTTGGGTAGCAGCAAGATGGAGGGGCCTGGTTCAGGTGGTAAAGATTACCCAGATATAATGGGTGATCTGTGGGGAATTTGGAGAAGGTGTTCAGAAGTTGGACCGGGATGTAAGAATTCAGAGGGTAGAAAGGTGGTTCAGGCAATGTGGTTGGTTCAATTGGTTCAGATGGTTTAAAAGGGTCAATAAATGCAGGCGAAGACCGAAAAGAAGTGCAACGTGGAGGAGAGAGAGAGGAAGTAACCGCTAGGGCATCCAATGGAGGAGCACCAGGTGGGAGAGGGTGCAGCGGAGGTAAGGCAGAGCCAGAAGAGACCAAGGACCGAGGAGGAGCATCAGAAGGATGTAGAGAAAGGGAGATAGAAGGGGAAACTGCAGAGTCAACAGAGGAAGGGATCGTATCAGTTCCATCAAGAGCATCAGGCGACGGTATCGAGAAGACATTGTGACCAATGGTTAAAGGATCGTTCAACAGACCAGCAGTCCAAGCTCCAAGCACAGTTTTAGCGGCAGCCATGACTAGACCAGTTGCCGGCGGCAAGTTTTGGATATGGTCAGCAGTATTTTCATTCGCCGACGGCATGTTTTGGATATAGTCGGTGGTATTTTTCTTCTTTCAATTTTTCCTTCTGTATGTCTGCATGGTGAATTGAGGTTCAACTGGAACAGCGGCTGAAGGTTGGAGAGAGTCATCAACAGTGGCCTTAGATTTGGCACATGAGGCTGTATTGTGCCCATAACATTTGACAGATGACGTTGGAGGTAGCCAGTCGTATTTGACTTCTTGTTCAAAGGAAAAACCTTCTCCATCCATAACAATGATAGAAGAGGGGGGAATTTTGTCTGCTTGGACTTCAATACAGATACAAGCATAAGATAAACGATCCATAACCTTGGTTCTCTTGTCAGAATACAGAGGTTTGCCTATGATGGAACCAATTAGGCTAAGGCCTTTGACGCACCAGAAGTGGAGAGGGAGATTGGGGAAAAGGACCCAAAGGGGGATGGATTTGGGTTCAGATATGGAGAAGGAAAGGTATTCATCCCACTGACGGAGGAAAATGGGCTTTTTACCAACATACCATGGTCCTCCGTCAATGGCAGCGCTGCGGTCAGAGGTGGCAGCAAAGTTGAACACAAAGGCCATTTTCAAGCATGAAAAAGGAGAGAGAACCAGAGGGCTTCCGTTGGTTCAGAAGAGAAGCTTTGACAACAGCGAAGGGGGAAAAGAACTGACAACACAGTTAGACCAACGAGAGATTTCAGAAGCAAGGAGACCAGGAGGACAAAGGCCAACAGGGATAGAGTTGTGGATGGTCGGAGGGTAGAAGAATAAGGAATGGCCGGCTGAGGGAGGGAGAGGGGAGGAGGAAGAAGGGGGGAAGGGGAGGCAGAGGAGCCTACAGAGACCTAAGGACGAGATTCAACCGAGTGGACAGGAGGAGGAGGAGGAGGGGGGGAGGAGGAAACAGAAGGTGAGAAGCAGTGGAAGGAGGTGGTTGAGCAGGGGGATGGAGAGAAACAGGGGGGGCAGGGAGCAAACCGACGGCAGAGGCCGTCGGAGAAGGGGAGAGGGGGGCATACGGTCAGGAGGGGGGCATTTTTTTTGCTTTTCACTTTGATTTAAGTATTATATATTAGTAATCAGTTATTTGCATAAATAATAAGTTTCTCTTTGACAACAGATTTGCAATGGTCAACAACTTCAAGTAGCCACCATAGTCTGTTGTTCTTGTAGACTGGTACTCCTTGACATCTTGTCAATATCTTCTCGATGCATCAAGAATTTCCTTGCCAACTTCCAGTATCCCGTGACCATATTGTGATCCACCTGGATCATGCACTCTCCTATTAAGGCTGAGACTAGTAAATATAAAGTAAAAACTAGGAACAGTTAGGCATACTACCGATGGATGGGCAATTGTGTTTTATCTGTTGGTGTTATTTCCCAACAACTGTGATAGATTATACCAAGTAAGAAAGTTCCCAAATAATTCACATGTGATCATTTCGGAGCCTTAAAAACATTTGGTTGATTACTGTTGAATTGAATAATGCCAGCTCTATTTATAATATGGAGGTAAACAATCTAGAATGAATACATGACCTAAATACTCCTATAAGACAATTCTACCCTTTTACCCATTTTACAACAATTACGTTGGTCAAATGCTGGTCCAGGGTGGGTGCATGGGCTGGGAAACCCTATCCATAGTCCCTAGGAAGTTTAGATTTTTTAGGCCATGCCGTTTTCTTGAATTCATTTCCAAGCCTATAATTTTTCAAACCTAAAGCATGAAAGTGGTCTATTTATTCCAGGAACTGTAGGAGTGTCAGCAGTTTGGGGCTTTTATGTCTGTTCAAATAGTTCTGGACAAATCCCCACTAGACAAACTGTTAGAATAGGGGTTAAGTGTGCCACAGGGGCACATTGGGGCTTCCCCCCTCTACGGACCCTATTTAGAGTGGGGCAGCTGGATGGAGGTGTATACTTGTAATTTGGGTTATGTTTTGTCTTGTACTCCTATTAGGACTCTATTTTGCATATTATAAATAAAGAGCTTATGTGATCAGTCAGATCACTCAAGCATTCTCCCAATTTTTACTGTCAACACAAACCTTATTAGACCTACATAACTATTGGAGTCTCTCCATTTTTCTTTCTTTTTTCCCCCTCTTTTTAATCGTGGATTTTTCTTTTGGGGGAATGTTATAGCTGCAGAAAGGGAAATGCTTGGCCCAGAAATTGAGCTTGAAAAGAAATGAAGCCATAATACTCGAACTGCCCAATTTCTTAGTTTTTGCAAATTGCCTTTGTCTTGGCACATAGTCTGTCATCTCTTCTTAAATCCATCTAATTATTACTTCTTTTTTTTATTGTCCTTGCAGGGTCCTTTTAATTTTTCGAGATGGTCTTATCATCCTTTGGGGAATCCAAGAAAGTAAAGTCATTTTTGTAACTGGTGGAAGCATGCTCCAGTCATTATGTAACGAAACAAAGAAAGTAACTTCTGCATGCTGGGCATGCCCATTTGGAAGTAAAGTAGTTCTTGGATACAGCAATGGAGAGATATTCCTATGGAGTATTCCGCCCATTTCAGAGCCAAAAAGTGAAATACAAACTGATAAAGATGTCAGTGTGCTGCTCAAAATGTTCCTATTTGTAAACTCAATCTCGGGTATAAGATGGACCAAATCCCTATAGTTTCATTGAAATGGGTTTATGCAGATGGAAAGTCTAGTCGATTATATGTTAATGGTGCCTCTAGTTCTGTGTCCTCGAACTTGTTACAGGTACTGTGGATGTCATGCTACTTTGATTTGAATGTTTTGCTTCAATAAATAACAGTCTACAGGTGCTCTTGCTTCATAAACATAATTTCTCTCATGATGACTCATATCACTGCCACTATCCATCTTTTATTTTTACCATCATTTGTCGTAGATACTTGAGAAATTGGAATCTGTATTGATGTAGCTGAACTTTTCAATTGGGTACTATTTATTAAATACGCATACATTCCTCTTTAATTGTATTACAGGGATAATCTTATCTGGTCTGCTTTCTGTCTTCACTGGGAATGACCACACCATTCTGTTTTTATCTTCTACCATCCTTCTCCAATATAGATATGGATGTTCTGTAGAATGTAGTAAAGTTGGATGAATACAAACGGCTACTCTAACACAAAAGCATAATCTTGTACGACTTTTTATTAAACAGAAGGAAAGGGATAATATATATATATATATATATATAGCAGTGATTTGATTCAGATTGAAGGAACTAAAAGAGCCAGGGGCAGGCCTAAAATGACCTAGGAGAAGTGATGAGGAAAGACAAGCATAGCTTAGGCGTTGTATCAAGTAAGACATTGAATAGAGCTGATTGGAGGGCAAGGATCCATGTAGCCAACCCTTTTTAGTTGGGATAAGGCCGAGTTGTTGTTGAATATATATATATATATATATGATATGATATGATAATAAAAGTTTGATCCAATACACTCCAAAGCTGAGAGGAAAAAGAACTAAAAAGAAAGGGAAAGTCACAGAGATCTAAGGAAAGACCAGATACCACATATGTAACTCTAGAACATAAATGGGTCAATTATGTCATTACCTGAATCTAGCTTATTCCCACTTTGTAACCCTGTCATCTTTTTTCTAGAACTTAACGTTTGGTTCCGTTGTGTCAGGTAATTATGATGAATGAACATACAGAATCCCGTACAATTAAGTTCATTTTTCCTCTTCCAGAACCGTGTTTAGATATGGAGATCATTTCAAGCACCAGTGACCAAAGCAAACAAAAAGGAGACTTTCTTCTCATCCTGCTAAAATCGGGCCAGCTGTATGTTTATGATGATTCTACGATTGGAAAGTATCTATTACAGTGCCAGTCAAAGTCACCTATGTCAGTTCCAAAGGAGGTAGTGGTAAAGCTGCCATTTGCGGATTCAAGCATCACCATAGCAAAAATCATTACAAATGATTCAATTCCGTTAACTTCTACTGATGAGGTAATTTAATATAGAATGTTTGCTACTTAATCCATTACTCTTGCATCCGTCTGGAACTTGGTTGACTATCTGATATTGTAGTCTAATAATTTTTCCGATTCTGTAGGATTACAATTTTCTTGTGAAAAATTCCATACCATTGCTTCCTTACGTGAAAGGAAAAGATGCAAACAACTTATATTCAACACATTTCAGCGGGTTTGCGAAGATTAAAAATTTGTATATAACAGGGCACAGCAATGGAGCTATAAATTTTTGGGATCTATCTTTCCCCCTTTTCCTTCCGATTTCATCAGTAAATCAACAGGTAATTTTTTCGTCATTGCAATAACTTTCTTTTTCTAGTTAAGTCCTGTAAATGTGTGACTGTACCAGAGCAGTAAAGAAGACACATACCGGTTCATCAATGATCTCTCTCCACATTACACTCCTTTCTTGTTATTTGGCCAGTATCTTTGGACTATAGTTATTCCTGTCTGCTTTGATCATGCAGAGTGAAGATGATTACTCTTTGAGTGGTGTTCCAGTGACAGCATTGTATTTTGATAGCAACTCCCGGGTTCTTGTTTCTGGAGATCAAAGTGGAATGGTGAAGTTTTAAATTTTGTACCAGGATAAATTGTGGTTCATTTCTGTGTGGTGGTTATATAACGCATCATTATTTATCTTCCATGCAGGTTCGTATCTTTCAATTCAATCCAGAGCCCTTTGCTTCAGAAAACAATTTCTTAGGTATGCCTAGATGCACAATTCATTCTACAAATGTCTCCCTGCATTTTAAGAGAGAAATGACCAAGATTTATGAATTTTTTTTTTGGGGAGAGATCTCATGACATCGTGATTGTATGGAAATGTGTGAATCAATCTCCCCACCCCACCCAAAAAAAAAAAAAAAAAAAAAAATGGACTGTTGTGATCAGATTTGGTAAAAAAAAAATTTTGTTTGCCCAGAGCAACCATTATGGCTAGATTTTATATCACTTGTAGTGCTGATTCTTTTCTTGAATTTGGACATTATGTTCTCCCCCCAGCCCCAGCCCCAGCCCCAGCCCCAGCCCCAGCCCCACAAAAAAAAATAAAAAAATTGAACTGTTGTGATCAGGTTTCAACCATTATGGCTAGATTTTATATCACCTGTAGTCAAGGATTAAAGTATCGGTATCGGTCTCTGTATCGGTCGGTCAAAATTAAGATATGTATCGGAGGGTATCGTATCGTATCGGAGATACGCTAAGATACGCACATAAATGGATAGGGAACACAATTTTATGCACTTTTGCATAAGCAAACAGTTAAAAAAAGCTATATATAACATGTAGAATGCATAAATACTTAAGTAGAGGGTATCGTATTGATAGACAAATATATTGAGTTGAAAATGTTCAAAATGATGAGGTTTCTTACAGTTTTTTCTTTCCTCATTGCCATTGCCACTGTGATGAGTGTCATGAAGAGTGTCGTGGTGGTTCAAATCCTTGGCTAGGACCTTCTTCTTCAATAGGAGCAACTAAGATGATGTTCTGCACTTGTCGAATATAGGCACAATATTTACCCCAATCGAAATATTTATGGTAGTGGGTCTCCCATTCATTGTAGAATCTTCTGTGCTGCTCAGGAGTGGCCAATGTTGGTCCTGCATAAGTCCCATATCCATAGCCTGAAGAAGCACCTGAAGAAACATGGTGTCCATGTCCAGATGAGGAACCAGTATGATCTGAACTTCTGTACTGCTTTGGATTGGCAAATGATTGTCCTGCATAAGTCCCATTTCCATAGCCTGAAGATGCATCTGAAGATACATGGTGTCCATGTCTGGATGAAGAACCAGCGGGATCTGAACTAATGCTCATTGACTCCATGCTACTCATCAATGCATTAGTAGTACTCGGATTGTGGGATCGCCTACCCCTCTGACTATAAGACTTTGGTTGTGTGTGAGCACCATGATGACTATCTTGGGTTGCATGTGTAAATGGAGTCTCCTCTGTGAAATGTACTGGTACATAAGTTTGGGCACCACCACTACCACCACCACCACCACCACCATCGTCATCATCATCATCATCATCATCATCAGCAACACCATCCTTGTCTTGATCATCATCATCACTATCTGGTTGAGTTACACCATCCTTGTCTTGTTTGAACCATTCACTTCCACAATGTTTTCTTCAATCTACCATTTGAGTCTCCAAAAAGGTGTGTGAATCAAAGGGGAAAAAAGAAGAGAAATATAGAAAACTGTTGGTAAATGGTAAGAGAGTTTGAAGTGTTTGTTTCAAACAAAAAAGGCACATTCCACACTTAAGAAGCCGCATCGTACCGTATCGGTACTTATTGGTACGATACTGTACAATACAGTGCGATACGTACCGATACTCCTAGGAATTTTTAGGTTTTCAAAAGTTCGTATCGTGGAGTATCGTACGTATCGGTACCGATACGTACTGATACGGTACGGCACAATACGATACTACCCATACACCGATACACAAAGAGGGTTAAAAAATTCTCTGTAGCGTATCGGTATATATCGTGCCTATGCCTACCGATACTGATACCGATACCGTTACCGAATATGTATCGGCCGAAACGGCACGATACTCACTGATACTTAAAACCATGACTGTAGTGCTAATTCTTTTCTTAAATTTGGCCATGGCATGTGTTATCATAGCACACATTGGTGTTGATGAAAGAGAAACGGTTAAAATGAACACAAGCAACTTCAGACCACCACCACTACTACATCACGTTTACACATCCCTTCACCAGCTCTCGATCTAAAGCCTATTGAGCCTAACACGTCATCTAGTACAACTCCTTCTGACCAACCTATTGCTCTTAGGAAAGATGTTAGGACTTGTACTCAACACCCAATATCTCATGTTGTCTGTTATGATTCCCTTCTCCCTTCTATCGTGCATTTGTGTCCGCTCTTTCTTTTGTTCGTGTTCCCCATAATTGGCAGGAAGAGTTTGCAGATGAAAAATGGAAGGCATCAATGGTGGAAGAAATGGGAGCCCTAAAAAGGAATGATACATGGGAACTTGTGACTCTCCTCTTGGAAAGAGACCAATTGGGTGTAAATGGGTGTTTGTGATAAAGAAAAAAATTTTGACAGCTTAGTGGACAGGTACAAAGTTAGGCTAGTGGCTAAAGGGTTCACTCAGACATATGGTATCCACTACCAGGAGATTTTTGCACCTGTTGCTAAGTTGACTTTGTGCGAGTTTTACCTTTATGTGCTATAAATTTGGGATGAGATCTCCAACAAATTGACGTTAAGAATGCTTTCCTTCATAGAGAGCTCAACGAGGAAGTGTACATGGATATTCCACTAGGATTTTTCAATAAGGGAACTCATGGCATAGTCTTTAAGTTGAAGCGTGCTCTCTATGGGTTAAAACAGTCACCTTGGGCATGGTTTGGAAGGTTTCACAAAGCAATGGTCCCTGTGGGTTATAGGCAGAGCAATGACCACACATTGTTCATTAAGAGGTTGGGTGATAGAGTTATTATGCTCATTGTCTTTGTGGATGACATTGTGGTAATCGGAAACGACAGTGTTGAGAATTGAGATTGGTCGCCTCAAGAGCTTTCTTGGTCGAGAGTTTGAGATAAAAGGTCTAGGAAAACTAAGGTACTTTTTTCGGATTAAAGTTGCTCGGCCTTCTAAAGGGATCTTTCTTTCTCAGAGGAAGTACATCCTTGATCTGTTATCTAAAACTGGATTGTTGGATTGTCATTATTCTGATACTCCCGTGGAAGCTAATACTGGGCTCAAGGAAAAGGAGGGTGAGCCATTGGACAAAGGCCGTTGTTAATGGTTGGTTAGAAAGCTGATTTATCTCTCCCACACTTGGCCTGATATCGCTGTGGTTGTTACCTTGGTAAGTCAGTTTATGCATGATCCCTATTCTTCCCACATGGAGGCAGTGTCACACCTCACCTTCACTTTTCTAGGGGCGGGTGACTTGGACACACACTTGCATCCAACAATCCAACTAGGATCTCTGATGCAGTACTTTAAGTTCACAAGTTATTAATTAAACTAAAATCAACAAGTATATAATAGACATTTATATAATTACAACTGGCGAACCTCTATTGATATTTGATATATTTATACAAAAAGGAGTGATCAACCATTCAATATATCCTACATATTAAAGTATTGTACCATAATCTGTATATGCACATAAGGATCAAAAGGTAAGGATGAGTCCTATCATCCTCAAAGTGCCCTGTAGGTACAACAGCTCTTACAAACACAACCAGGTTAGTGTTCAGCTAGTTCTTGAGCCCACACCTCATCCCTATACAGAGCTGACACTTCTGCTATGGCCTTTGAAGGGATACCTGGATCACCATCTAAAAACATATATAAAATGTGGTGAGATTCCACGAAGCCCAGTGAGGGGTGGACATGCAAGCAAGCATAAACAAGTATGGATACAACAAATAATATCAACAAGATTAATTAATTTCAATTATGACACAACAGAATTGAATCAACCAAGGTTAAATGAATGTAATGACATGATCCATATTAGGTCTTAGTGCTACTGCAACATAGATGGTATCCTCGGTTACGAAGGTTCTATTATCTGTCTTTCGAGGATATAAGCTAGTTGTGAGACAGGAAAATGCTAGTTCTGATACCAAACATCGTTACCTGGAAAACCTTTATTAATAATCCCCCATATATATCTCAACACCGAATCCAACATCGTGTGAAGGGTATACCACAACACTGGCATCTAACATCGGTGAAGGGTTTGTCACAATGCTGGTACCCAACATCGGTCCATCGGATGGTAGGATTAGCCAATATCTATCCCCTTATTGGCAAAGGTTGTAGCACTTGGGTTGTTTTCCTAGCCCGATGCAAGCTAATCAAGAGTTTCTAAGTTCATTTTAGGTCTTAGGTCTATTACAACATAGGTGGTATCCTCAGTTACGAAGGTCCCATCATCGTTCTTACAAGGATACAAGCTAGTTGCGAGACAGGAGTGTGCTGGTTCCGGTACCAAACATCGTTACCCAGCAAACCCCTATTGATAATCCCCCATATATACCTTAACACCTAATCCAACTTCGTGTGAAGGGTTATACCACAACACTGGTATCTAACATTGGTGAAGGGTTTGTCACGACGTCGGTACCCAACATCAGTCCATCGAATGGTAGGATTAGCCAATACCTATCCCCTTATTGGCAAGGGTTGTAGCAGCCTGGTTGTTTTCCTAGCCCGATGCAATCTATCGTCACACATGTCACATCACAATCATACTCACACCCCTTGTGGGCAATACAGTGCTGAAACTAGACCTTCGACTACCCTATACCCAACACTCACACACCATGGACATACAGTGTTGGAACCCAACCTTCAGCTACCCTGCATCCCAATCCTCCACACACTCATCCACACCCTAGGCATGCAGTGTCGGAACCCAACCTTCGGCTACCCTGCATCCCATTAACCCACAACACACATGTACACAAACATATTATTGTGCACAATCAATATTCACCAATAGTAACAGATTTATATCTAAAATGTTTATGACCATACGCATGGATACACATGTTATAAACACTCTATAAAACATACATAACACCAACTCACCTTGTGTTTCTATTGATTGCAGAAAGCTGATGATCTCTTGCCGTGCTGCTCCACCGTTAGCCAGTTCTATTCCTATAAGTCAAAGGATTTTTAGGTCAATTGGCAAGCATGGGATGGGTCTTCCTATAGGTCAAAGGATAATAAAAAAGGTCAAAATAAGGTTTCAAACGGTTCACCGGTGAGCTCACCGGTTGATTAATCCGAGAGCTCATAAAAGAACTCAAAAATCTCTGCAGGCTTCACTGGTGGATGCTCATCAGGTGATGGTGATCCACCGATGATCTTACTGGGGGATAGATCCGAGAGGTTTCAAAACATACAAGATGTCCACCGGTGGATAATCACTAATCAATGGGTAGTGGTGATTAACCAGTGGGCATCATCCGGTGGAGCCAAATTGGGACTTCTCTGCACAGATTTGCTCCCTAAGTCATGGGGGTCCCCTTGAGTGTCTAAGTGTGTGGTTGATCCCATAAGGGGGTCTATTCCATCTAAAGTTCCCATTTTTCCCTCTTTTTCATGGCTTACAACTAGGGTTTAGTCCTAGGTTTAGTTTACAACTAGAGGGCATCATGCACCTCATTTAGTCTAAGGTTAGTAAATTGGTGGTTTAGATGTTATAGGAGTGCAAGGTTTACTTAGTTTCCCATTTTAAAGGCCTAGGTTACCTTAAAATTAGGGTGTCTGGTTAGTGCACATACAATAGCCATCAAGTCCCTCTATGATCACCTTAAACCCTCCACATATATGTATAATCCCATTTCCCCAACATAATGTTAGGCTGGGAGGGTTAATTTCAGGAAAATTGGGCAATGGTCACCACTCTAGGGTTTGGGTTGCCCAATTTGGGGACTTGAGATGGGGTTATCTATAGGGAAGGTCTACACACTCAATGTGAGCAACCAACATGCTAGGTTAGGTCTCTTACACCATTTCCCCCATCCAATTTGTAGGTTGGGTAGGTGGGTAGAGGGAAATCGATTAGGGTTTGCCTACTTTAGCTTTGGTCTTAAAATGGGGTAGGAGAGAGATTGCTACATAGCAAGTAGAGAGAGAAGAACTCACCTTAATTGGGTTGGTGATCCCCTTGCTCTCCTCTTCTTCCCCTCTCTTGCTCACCTTCTGCTTCTTCTCCTTTCTCTCTTCTCTAGCTCTTGAGTTGGTAGGAATGAAAATGAGTGAGCAAGAGGTTGTATTTATCGTTACTTAAGTCATATAAGTGCTATTTGGGAAATAATGAGTTTTCACTCATTATCGGGTTAATCCTTAATTTGGCACTAGCGGGCCCACCTCGAGGTGACCCAATACATTAATCCACTCCTTGGTAGGTTGTACCAGCTATTGGAGGTGGTTTGAGGTGCACAAGTGCGAGGGCCCGGTTCCCACAACCAAATAACCCGATTTTGGCCAGTACCCTCATCGGAGGGTGTTCACTGGTTGGTGTCCATCCACCATCAGCCGGTGTGGGTTATTTTGGTCCCCTTTGGGTGGAATAGGACATGTTGGTAGTGTGGAGGGTCCCATAGGTGTTTGCAAGTGTGGGCCATTTCTTGGTGTATTTCACTACTGGGGTTCGGGTAATTCCCTTCAATAGTTATCTACTCATCATTGTGCTCCTATACTCAATCTCATTAGGAAGAGGCTTCATCTCTGGAAAGGAAAGCTCCTATCCTTTACGGGTCGGCTAGAGCTCATTAGATCAGTTCTCCAAGCTTCCTAGATTTATTGGTCGGGTATATATGGGCTTCTGGAATCCATCATTGCCAAGTTTGAGTCCATCTTTGCTGCTTTCTTGTGGAAAGGAAGTGAGTGCTCCAGATTCCTCCACCCCATCTGTTGGGCTGGTGTCTGTCTCTCGAAATCTGAAGGAGGTCTAGGATTAAGAAGAATCAAGGATGTTACCCTTGCAGGTATTATCAAGCTTGCCTGGAGAGTAATCACTAAGCAGAAAAGTATATGGATTTATTGGGTGTACTCAAACCTTCTCAGAAAGGACTCTTTCTGGACAGTGAAAACCCATATTGATGCTTCTTGGGTTTGGCGGAAGATCTTGGACACCCGGCTCTCTATCTCCCCAGCTATTTCCACCAAAATTGGAGATGGAGCCTCCACTCTTCTTTGGCTTGATCCCTGGCACCCCAAAGGAATCCTCCATCACACCATTTCTGCTAGAAACATCTACAGTTTAGGCTTATCCAAGTATGCTCTTGTGGCAGATATAATCTCTTTAGGGAGCTGGTCCCCGCCAAGCCATTCTATGGCCCAACTTGCTGACATCTGGAACGACCTCCCTCCTATCCAAGCATCCCAGAGTTAAAGAAAGGATACTATCATTTGGTTGCCAGTTGCTTCAAAGATCTCCTCTAGATCTGCTTGGGATTTTTTCAGGACCCATAGACCTATCACTCCTTGGCACAGGCTCATTTGGTTCCTGCACCACATCCCCCGCCAGAGCTTGACGACCTGGAGAGTTTTCAACAACGCCTTGCCCACGAAATCATTCCTCATCCATACAGGTATCCTTGTTGATCCTATGTGTATCTCATGTGGAAATAAGCCGGAAGATATTGAGCGTCTCTTTTTCGCTTGTCCTCTCTCCAACTCCATTTGGAAAGGTGTTATCTCCAAATGTTGGCCAGCAAATAGAAAAATCCTTCTTTCCAAAGGGAGTGGATTTAGATGGATGTGACTTTTCAGGGGAAATCAATATGTGACCTAGTGGGAAAGCTCACCTTCTGCGCCACCATCAATCAGATTTGGATGGAAAGAAACCATATGAAATGGACCTCCAACTCTCACTCTTTGGATAAGATTTGGGGCTCCATCTCTTTTGATGTCAAGGCAAAAATTTCTTGGGCCTCTACCTCATGTATCCCCTCCCCTAGAAATTGTCATATTGTAAACTCCTGGGAGCTGCCTAACTCCATCATTAGGATTGACCCTCATCTGAGTTTTGTTTTCTCTTCTCCTCCACCCCTTTGTTCTTGGGGTTGTAATTTTTCTCTCTTGGTAATGAATTTATTTATTCACCCAAAAAAAAAAAAAAAAAAAAAAAAAAAATTCTCTTCAATGGTAAAGGACTTACACTGACTTCTTCTTTAGTGGTTTAAAGCCCTTCCACTTGTCCTGGCATGAGTAACACTTGCAAGTGGGATCAGTCCTTCCCTCGTGGTAGAACACAGATGCCAACCAATGGTCATTTGTATTGGCACTCTCTTATGATTCATTAGCATTCAGTCACATAAGGAAAAATCTATTAGGGTACGGGTATAAACGACAGTTACATGTATCTTGAGGTACTTAAAGTCAGCTTAAGGAAAAGGGATCCTTTTATCTCCTCATGATCATTTCAGAGTTGAAGCCTATAGAAATGCTGATTGGGCTGGTTCACCTGACAAAATGTCCATCTTAGGTTATTTTACATTTGTGGGTGGGAATCTTGTCACCTGGCGCACCAAGAAGCAAAATGTGGTGGCTAGGTCCAGTGCTTAAGTAGAGTTTCGTGTTATGGCACAAGGAATTTGTGAGTTGTTGTGGGTACACACGCTGTTAGATGATGTTGGTGTACTTGTTCTTCTTCCTATGGTGCTCTACTATGATAACAAGGCCGCTATCCGTATTGCTCAAAATCTAGTACAGCATGACTGTACCAAACGTGTAGATTGACAAACACTTCATAAATAAATTTGGATGCTGGTTTAAAGTGTACCCTTTGTGGAAGTTTGGTGATCAGTTAGCCGATGTGTTCACTACAGGGTTAGTCGGGAAGATGTTTCATACTTATTTAGTCAAGTTGGGCATGTGTGATATCTATGCACCAACTTGAGGGGGAGTGTTAGTATATAGATTTAAGTGTACCACATGGGCACTAGGGTACTTTCCCCATTCCACCAACCCTATTTAGAGTGGGGCAGATGGATGGGGGCCATAGTTGTAGTTGGGGTATAACTTGATGTTCTTTTATGACTCTCTTTTTCTTATTATAAATAAAGGGCTTGTGTGATCAGCTAGATCACTCAAGCATTCTACCAATTTGGCTGTTAACAAAATATGATTTAACTTCTTTAGGATCATTTCAATGGGGAAATGTCACACCTCGTTCTCACAGAACCGGACCGGTGACCGGGTTAACTCCGGTTAACCCAAACCTGCCAGGATCATCTGATACAGTACCCAACCACAGCATACACACAACTAAGATAATCGTTCAAAAGTTCAGCGGAAGACTTAATTTACTTGTAAATACCCCCAATATACTTGATACCCAATTCGTAGTATATAGATAAATACATGTGGGCCCGCAGGGATGATATTTACACAAAAAGAATAACAATTCACATATCAAGTACACAAAAAGGGGTCATCAAAAGAATCAAAAAGTAAAACCCTGTACGGCGTCAATACTGCGGTCCCGCAGCACAGCCCTCGCACGTGCAATCCGTACCGTTCTCATACTCCTTGGGGACCCACCAATCCTCATCGGGAAACTCAACTGTGGGGCCCGACCCTTGATCTTCAGGCTGGTGACCTGCGTAATCATCTAAAAGAGGTGCGCACGTGGGATGAGCTCACTAGCTCAGTAAGTGAAAAGAAGGACTACACAACAATCCACACAACAATCACATCCATATGCACTACATGCTATGCAATTCATTTTAAACCTCATCCACCTAAACATTACTAAGTCTTTGGTTTAGTGCTACTACAACCACAATGCACGTATACTCCGTGTACGAGCCGCGAACTCCATCCCGCGATACGCCCATAGGGCTGTCGGAGAAGGCCCACCGTGAGTACTCGAAAAAGTAAAGCATGCTGACTACCGGCTCTTAACATAAAATTAAATGACAGAAAGTAAAGGTGCTGACTCCAGCAATTTAAAAGCAGTACAATTGGCCCTCTTGAATATACTACTGAGGTTGCCGACTGTCCTAATGACCAGTCGGGCGTATGTCTAACAGCCACAGTGACCCGACACCCGCGACCACTGCTTCCCCCAAGTGATAACCCAACACCTCAACCCCTGTTGGGAAGGGTCGTAGCATGGGAAGATGATAATCCTAAACCGCATGCTCCTATATGACATAGTAAGATTGTATAGTGCCACCGCGTCCCATTCCACGGGCCACCAATGCACTCGTTTCCAAGCCGACTACGGCATCTAGTCTAATAATGCATCATACACAGTGATCCCATCATTCATCACATAAGCACATCAATCATTTAGTATTGAGAAAGTAAAACACAACACACATGTCATAATCATATGAGGATGACTAAGCTACACATAATTTGCATGATGACATGGCTAGTCTAGATACAATTGAATGATGCCAAATAAGCTTTAAAATAAAGTCAAACGTCCTCTCCCCACTTACTTGTTGTGTACAAAGACTCCCGCCCGGTACAAGTGAGATCCGGCGCAAGAAACACAAATTTTTGTGAACCTATCATAAGTGAAGGGGGTTAGCATTTCATCCCCTTGGGGTAAAAAATAACAAGATTTGATGGTTAAATCATGTTTAGAATCATAAAATAAGGTTGCACATCCGTTTTGGGTCCATTCGGACACAAAAATCACGTTGGGGGCCACTCGGGTGGGTCGGACAGCCCACCTGTCACGGCCCACCGGTCGACCCACCGGTTATGACCGGCGGGCAGGTCGACCAGTCGGTAGGGACCGAGGGCTGGGTTATGACCGGCGGGCAGGTCGGCCCACCGGTTGGCCCCGAAGGCCTACCTTCTCAGGCGGGTGCTCTCAGGCGGGCTGTTGGCCCACCGGTCCCGGCCCACCTGAGAGGGTGGAAATTTGCCTTCTTCCTTGAAACTTTTCCCAACTTTTGGGAAATCAAATGGGGCTCTTTCAATCACATTTTCCACACATTCAAGGTCTTATAAGATGATTTTAACCTAGATCTAAGTTAGATTTAAGGATTGAGAAGCCATCTTACCTTCTTTGCTCAAGAACTCTATCAAAACCCCAAAAATCACTTCTTAGCTCAAGAAATCACCAATGCTTCTCCAATCTTGTAAACATTTCTTCAAATCCTTCAAAATCAACACATAGACCATCTATTAAACCTTAGATTCACTATCTCAACGGGGATTTACAAGACCTCAAAGAACTCTACCCAAATCAAGGGTTTTACTTGGGTTTGGTGAAAGTTTAAGAAACATAGCCTTTGCTCACCTCCAATCGTAGATCTCGTGTTGGGGATCACTCTTCCGGCGTCGGAATGGGAAGATCAAACCTTGGCGTTGCTTAAATCCATTTCTTCTTCCTCTTCCTTCCCCTTTCTTCTTCTTCGTTCTCTCTTCTCCCTTCTTTTCTCTCTCCTCTTTACTCTTCTCACCAACTCTTTAGTGTAATAATGAGAAAATGAAAAACACAATAAATGTTATTTATACCTTTTTAAAATATCTATTAACCACATAGGTGGGTCACTCAGGTGGGCTGTGACCGCCCACCTGAGGGCCGAAAATTGGCCAACAAGTAGGATTTTGATGGAATTCGACTCTCGGCATGTATCTCACTCTCGGCACAAGGTATATTATACGTATGCGCTTTAGGATACGGCTACATACCAGCATTATCCGTACATGGCCTTATGATATGTGCATGTGCACGGCTTGGGTACACCCGTCTCCTCTGGCACTGACTCGGATTTGTCTGGCCAACCTATGTTCAAAGTCACCCTTGCCATCATGGTCCATAAGGAACCCGCCTTAACCCTCTCTGGTTCGGGTCCTGCATGGTAAAACCGGATCAACCGTGTAATTAGACCGGTTTTAAAAAGTAGGGTATCACAGGAAAAATGCCACTAAATGGCCCCATCAAAAGCTTCCCTTCGGTCCACAAAATTTTTTCACATGACAAGATGATGTGGCTACTTCAGTCATTAGATTGACAATGGACGGTCTAGATAGGCCACTCGTCAAATTTCATACTCAAATTCAACGATATACTCCACTGTATACTAGGCATCCATCCCCATGTATGTCCATACATGCCTATGGTACTCTAACCACTAATTTGCACTCTCCCACAGTACTGGATTTTCAAAGCTCTATTTTGCCACTTTACAATTTCCTGTTGGGCTGAAACTTGAAAAAGCTTATGTTAGAGAGTCCCTAGAGAGTTACTTTGAAAAGTACTAGAGTAGAGAAGTGTTTCAAGTAAATATGTGGACATGGTTAAAGATATCTATGATAGTGTGGTGACTAATGTAAAAACTATGGGTGGGATCAAGGTAGTAAATTCCCAATTACAATTAGGTTGCGTCATCAGCTTTATGCGCCTATTTGTTTGCGCTTAACATGGATGAATTAACTAGAGACGTTCAAGATTAGGTTCCTTGGTGCGTTGTGAGTGTTGTGTGACTGACGTATTCCTTTTGAACTTAAAGGAAGATTTTATAGGACAGCCATATGACCGGCTATGATATGTGATGCGGAATGGTGGGTAGTAAGAAGCATCATGTAGATAAACTCGGTGTAGCGGTGATGAAGATGTTGAGATGCATGAGTGATAAAACTAGGAAGGATAAAGTATGGAATGATCATATTAGAGCTGGTTTGGGAGTAGCTCCGGCACATGATAAGCTATGAGAAAGTTGCTTGAGGTGGCATGGTCATGTTCAATGGAGGCCTTTGGATGCTCTACTACGAAGGAGTGATTTGATTCATATTGAAGGATCTAAAAGAGCTAGGGTAAGACCTAAAATGGCCATAGGAGAAGTGGTGAGGAAAAACATGCATAGCTTAGGCCTTGTATCCAAATATGACATCGAATAGAGCTGATTGGACGGCAAGGATCCATGTAGCCAACTCCATTTAGTTGGGATAAGGCTGAGTTATTGTTGTTGTTGTTTCTGAAACTTGACATGTGAGCAAGGTGCCTAGGGGTCTACTTGTCCACAAACTTTGGTCCCCATACGATAGGCCAAGTGGCTGATATTTAGGCTGACCATATATGTTTTGCCCTTTTATTATTGGAAGAATTTTTATGAATTTTATTTGGTTTGTTTTTCTATACAGTATAGTATATTTGGGAACGTTTTAAAAAAAAACCATTAAATGCGGTGAGTAAAACACCATTTTAGTGACTATTATACCCACCATGACTTTGATCAATGGTCAAGGCCCTGGTTTTTTGGTTATATAAATTTCATCATGATTTTTCCCGCTAATATTCTCAGTTCTATAAAATTTTAGAACTCTCTTAGTGACCCTTTCACAATTTTTGGACAGGAACTGCAAAGAAAGGGTTCAGCCACATCATCCATAAGGTTAAACTTATTAAGGTTAATGGATCTGTACTTTCTATCAACATTAACCATGGCTCTGGACATCTTGCCGTTGGTTCTGATAAAGGATATGTAAGTTGAATGGTTTGTTTAGTTAAGCATTGATTTATTGAGGCACATATGTTTCCAATACTTGTTTAGAAAACATCTTGCAAATAGTTCTGGGTTTATGTTTAAGATTCAGTAACAATGTGAGTTTAAATGAGCAATTCGGTCTTATTGTGCGCTAGCAAATGCTTATCGTATTTCTTATACTTTAGTTAATGAAGTTAATAGGTCTTGATGCTGCAAGCTTAAATGATTTCATACCAAGGCTATATTTATGTTTAAATATTCCTTTTATGTTACCATCCATTTTCAAATATATGATTTTTCTTAGTTTTAATTCATTAAATATTATTCTCAATCCTGTGAACTTGGAGAGTACATTAGATCTGTCAGCCATAGTCTCAAGAGGTCCTGTGGAGCATTCTCTCTATGTCAGGTCACCAATGATATACTAAAACAGGATCAGAGGGCTTGAATATTTTTCATGTGCAATAGTTAGAGCATCTACAAATTGTTTTCTCCTTTTTTTCCTAATTGAGTTTTGACGATATGAGTGCTAACATCTTTTTTTTTTTTGGGGGGGGGTGTCTACAGGTGTCATTAGTTGACATGGAAGGACCCACTCTATTATATCAAAAACAAGTCATGAGTGAACTATGCGCAGATGTGATATCTCTGCAGTGTGGTATCTGCAGCTGTCATGGTTTTGAGAAGAACATTTTGTTTGTAGCGACAAAAGACTCATCAGTAATAGCTCTTGAGAGCGACTCTGGGAACACATTGAGCAATACGATGGTCCATCCTAAGAAGCCATCCAGAGCTCTATTCATGCAGATTTTGGGTAATTATACTCACTTAAGCAGTTATCTGTTATGTGTACTACTGTATGGGCTACATATGTGTAGCTTCCATAATTGTTTTCCCCGAAAAGGATGAGGATGCCTACCATTGTCCTCCTTATTCAAGATGATTGCATATTTAAGCAAATGAAGAAGCTTAACCCCACCCCTTCATCCTTCCAAAGAATAAATTTATTTTATGAGAATGCTAAATGATCTGACCTATATTCGTATACAGAGGGACAAGAAGGATCTGCTCCATCTGATTGTGTTGATTCAAGTAAAGGAAACTGTGTTGAGGATATGATTCCAAAGAAATCATTTTTGTTGTTGTGCTCTGAGAAAGCTGTTTATCTGTATTCCTTAGAACATGCAGTTCAGGTAAACCTAGCATCAGTGGTTATTGAAACTGCTTCTTATGAAATGGTGCTTCCTAATTTTGGTATTGCCTCAGGGAGTCAAGAAGGTGAATTACAAGAAAAAATTTCATGGAAATTCATGTTCCTGGGCATCAACATTTTGTACTCCCCACAATGATGTTGGTCTCATACTCCTTTTCAGTAGTGGTAAAATCGAAATAAGGTAGGACTTTTTCTTTTCCTTTTTCTTTGAAGGAAGTAATAAGAATGATACTTTGCAGTTTGAAATAAAAAAGAAACCTTCCAAAAAGTTCATTTTGACAATATTGAAGTTGCAACCCAGATCTGCTTGCGAAAGAGATGTTATACTAATTTTAGAAGTACCTGCATGCATCTCCAATTTCTTGGATAATCTTCTTAGTATCCTAGTTATGTACATCAGAAGAGGTTAGTAACGCTGAAAATCTTGAGATCTTAACAGATCACCAACCAACACCACCACCCCCCCCCCCCAAAAAAAAAAAAAAAGAAAAGCTAGAAGGATAGCAACATTTTTTTGTAATATGGTCCGAGTCATCTCACAACTTACGGAGGTTTAGTTCTGATTTCACTTGGTGGTGAATAGTTGGAGAATAAAAGTGTCGAGTAATCTAAACAGTTGAGTAATGTTCCAAGACTTTAGTGATTTTCAGATTCTCTGAATTTAAAATATTTCCAAACCAGAGAGATCTCAGAAGGTAGTAATAGACTTGACATAGGAGGTGGATCAGCAAGCACTGATGGACCTGGCTGGTCGGTCGTAGGTTGTTTCTTCCAGCGAGCGTATTAAGCAAGTTCATCTTGGGGATATTCTTGTTAGAGTTTATGTAACAAGGGTACTTTTGGAGTTAGTTCATTGTCTAGTTGTCTTTTATTGTATTTTCTCTATTTACCTTTTACTTCCCTAGGGAGATGTATGTAGTTCCTTATATCTTATTAGTGAAGTAATATAGGTGTGGTAGAGAACATTCTCTATCACAAAACATTCTCTCATCATTTCTCTTCTTCTCCTTCTCCTCTTTCCATCCTCTCCAATAATGTTCTCTTCTCTCTTTTTCTCTTGTTCTCTTCTAATCTCTACATTCTTACCATCCTCCCCCTTACTAGTATCTTTGAGAGGCCTCTCCCCCTCAAGATGAACCGTGTTGATAACTAAAGGACTTGAGGCAAGCTCTAACATTACATTCTCACCCTCAAGAAATGACTCGTAATATGGTTTTGCTTTATGGGAGGTAATATCCATGGTAACAAAGAGTCATCGGGAGGGAGGATGGTAGCACTTAGCCTTTTGAGAGGCAAAATAGCCATGAAAGATACAACGAAAATATCATGACCTAAACTTAGATACAGGTAAGGGTACAGCCCTCACGGGCAATGATCAAACGATCCAAAACATTCACCAAAACAAATAGGCATATGAGAACTTATAGTATTCAAATGTCAACAAAATAAAACAACTACTCACAGATAAAATATCCCAAGCCTTACTTACTGGTGGCAATCTAAGGTGCATTCTCAAATTAAAATAAAAACGCGCTGTCAGAGTTTACTTAAATCCACATCCTACTACAATCATCTAACAAAATAAAATAAACTGATAATAACTTCAGGTCACCCTCGAACTCCTGCTCCACGCATACCATCCTCTCAATCATCTGTGATGTTCAAATAATGGGTTAAGCTTAACAGCTTAGTAAGGGAAAATAGTAAAGCTCATCACAGGGCAAACCATCAGACAAAAACAACGGTTAAAGCAAATAGTTTTAATTTCTTAAAACCACACTTTTAATTAAAAATGAAATCATAAAAAAATAATATTTATTTTTATCACACTTTAGCTGGCACTGAGGGAAATAAGCTACCACCGCTCATAATACGAGAGGGAAACATGGCCCCCACAATCACACAATCACACAACCACACTGTTGTCACCACTCTGTGACTAAATATACACCACTGTGCATAGTGGGTGTAAGTCCCGCGGCTCAACGAGACACCCCTATCTGCTCTAGTACGGAGTAGTCTATTTTCCCGCACACACTTTCACAAAATCATTGTTCATAAAATCACTTTCTTTACAAAAACACATAGGTAAAATCTTCATATAAGAATCACATCAATATATATCACACTAATAAACAGCTTCATCAATTATCAAGCACTCTCATGAACTCATATCACACGTAAACATAATTCAGAATAAGTATAAAATACAAGCATACAAAAGATCTCATCACACAATCAAACCACACACCTGTGGTATAACCCCACTATAATCCACTTACCTCAACCTGCAAGTCTCCTACTTCCATCCTCTGAGCTCTGAATGCTCAAGTCAAACACAACTTGAAGAAGGCAGAAAAACAGAAGAGTAGGCACCAAAATCCCTCTTCCTCTCCCTTTCTTTCTTTCCCATGATTCTGTTCTCTCTTTTTTCCTTTCTTCTTTTCTTTCCTTCTTTCTTTCCCTTTCTTTCTTTCCCATGATTCTGTTCTCTCTTTTTTCCTTTCTTCTTTTCTTTCTTTCTTTCTTTCCCTTTCTTTCTTTCTTCTTTCTTTCCTCACGATTATGTTCTCTCCTTTTTTTTTTCTTTCTTCTTTTCGTTCTCACGATTCTGTTTTCTTTCCTCTTTCTTTATTTTTTTTTCTTTCTTTTATAGCCCATGTCTCTCTCTCTTCCCACGGTTTTCTTCCATTTCTCCCCTCTCTCTCTCTCTCACTCTTCTAACTTCACGTTTTGTCTAAATGGGATTGGGGTCCACAAAGAATGTTTTAAAAAAAATAAAAGAAAGAATCTTAAAATTAAAAGAAAAGAATCTTAGAAGTAAAAGAAAAAGAATTCAATTAATAAAACTCTCTTATTTACTCTACTAACAAGATTTAAACCTAAGACCTCTAATTGATCAAGGTACTAACCACTAGGCTAACTCATTAAGTCATTAACATAAAGCCTAACTTTACATATTTAACAAAGCTTAGAAAATAACATAAAAAGATATATAATCTAAGGTTCCAAAATTTGGGGCATTACATCCTCCCCCACTAAAAAGAAAATTTCGTCCTCAAAATTCACATACCTTAATTGTCAAAGAGATGTGATTAATGAGTTCTCATTTCATCGTCACGCTCCCAAGTTACTTCTTGTATCGAATGGTTTCCCCGTTTTACCTTCACCAATGGTATAGCCCTATTTCGCAACACTTGCTCCTTGTGTTCCACTATCCGATCCGGTGCCTAACCGTAGGTCAAATCCTTCTTCAGTTGGAGTGCCTTATAGCTTAAAGCATGCGAAGAATCTGATATGTACTTCTTCAACATGGATACATGAAATACGTCGTGCACCCTAGATAAGGCAGGCGGTAGAGCAAGCTAGTATGCCAGTAGCCTAATCCTCTTAAGAATCTCAAATGGTCCAATGTACCTAGGGCTCAACTTACCCTTCTTCCTGAACCTCATTACTCCCTTTGTAGGGGCAGTCTTCAGAAACACCATGTCATGTACCTTCAGATCAAAACTCTTCCTTTTACTATCAACGTAGCTCTTTTGCCTACTTTGTGCTGCAAAGATGCGTCTTCGAATCAAATCTATCTTCTCTCAAGTCCTCTTTAGTATTTCAAGACCAAGGATCTTCCGCTCACCCACCTTATCCCAATGGGCAGGAGATCTGCACTTACATCCATAAAGGGCCTCATATGGTGCCATTCCTATAGAAGTCTGATAATTGTTATAAGAGAATTCAACAAGTGGTAAATGATCTTCCCAACTACCCTTGAGATCTAGTACACAAGCCCTCAACATATCCTCCAAGATCTGTATAGTTTGTTCAGACTGTCCGTCTGTCTGTGGGTGAAAGGCTGTACTAAAGTTCACTCTGGTACCCATGGCATTCTGTAAGCTATGCCAAAAATGTGATGTGAACCTTGGGTCCCGATCAGACACAATGGAGACTGGTACCCCATGCAATCGGATAATTTCATCAATATACAACTGAGCCATTTGTTCTAAGGAATAGGTCATCCTTACAGCGAGGAAATGTGCTGCTTTTGTCAACCGATCCACAATCACCCAAATCGCATCACATCCCCTCTTCGTCCTTGGCAATGCCGTGATAAAGTCCATACCAATGTGTTCCCACTTCCACTTAGGTACAGGAAGTGGCTATAACAGTCCCAATGGCCTCTGGTGTTTAGCCTTCACTTGCTGGCATGTTAGGCAATGTTCTACAAAATTAGCAATCTCCCTCTTCATCTTGTTCCACCAATACACACCCTTCACGTCCTGATACATCTTCGTGCTTCCTGGGTGTACAGAATAAGGGGTATTGTGTGCTTCTTCCATAATTTCCCGTTTTAGGTCAGCATCATCAGGCACACAAAGCCTTGTACCATACCTCAAGGTCCCATCATCCGATAGAATAAAACCGTGTTATTTACCCTCCTTGACTCCTTCCTTGATTTTCATCAATTTAGGATCCTCATCCTGAGAGGATTTGATCTTATCAGTGATGGTGTAAAGTGAGGTGTGCCAATCTCCTTGTAACCTGATTCACCCTCACTTTTATGTTCATCTTCCTTAAGTCCTCAAGTATATGCTATTATGTAGTTATGAGGGCTGCAGAGTATCCCTGTGTTTTTCTGCTTAAAGCATCTGCCACAACGTTAGCTTTACCCATGTGGTAATTGATGGCAACATCATAATCTTTGATCAACTCGAGCCATCGCCTTTGCCTCATTTCAACTCCTTTTGAATGAAGATGTACTTCAAGCTTTTATGATCGATGTATATCTCACACTTCTCTCTATACAGATAATGCCTCCAAATCTTCAATACAAACACTACAACTTCCAATTCTAGGTCATGTTTTTGGATAATTCTGCTCATAAGGCTTCAACTGTCGAGATGCATAAGCCACTACCTTGCCATGTTGCATTAAAACACAGCCAAGCCCCTGTCGAGATGCATCACTATATATCATTAATCCTCCAGTATTGGAGGGGATTGTTAACACTGGGGTAGTTGTTAACCTTCGCTTCAAATCTTTAAAACTCGCTTCACATTCATCGGTTCACTCAAATCGGGCATTTTTCCTCGTTAGTTTTGTCAGTGGTACAACAATCTGAGAGAAACCCTCCATAAACCTCCTATAGTAGCCAGCCAAACCCAAGAAATTCCTAATTTCAGTCATATTAGTGGGTCTAGCCCAATTACTAACAGCTTCAACCTTGCTAGGGTCCACCGAAATGCCATTGGCCGATACTACATGGCCCAAAAAGATAACCTTGTCTAACCAGAACTCACACTTCTTGAGCTTTACATACAACTTTTCTTCCCTTAGAATCTGCATCACAATTTTTAGATGCTCCCCATGCTCCTCCATACTTTTTGAGTAGACCAGTATGTCATCAATGAAGACAATCACAAACTGGTCCAAGCCTATGAGGGAGAGAGCGAAGCTTGGAACTAACATCAACATAGATGGCTTTCCAAATTATGTTGAAAGAGCTGGAAGTCTATCTACAAAGATTTTGTTCCATCCAGATGTGGTTGATCGTGGCGCAAAAAACGAGCTTACCATCAATGTCACAAATAGAAGATTCAGCAAAGGTCATGTCAACCTAGATCCACTCTCTAAGGGGGGCAAAATTCTTCACCTACCAGGCCAATAATGGAAGTGTATTTTTTTCCAAATGAAGGAGAGAAGGGGCACTGAAAGAAAAGATACACTGAGTCTTCAATCCCATTCCAGCAGAGACAACAGGAAGGGGACACATTGGTATGACGGGAGAAGAGGAAAGATTGGGTGGGAGATAGTTGGAAAGGACTCTCCAGATAGTGAAGTTATGCTGAGGGATGTGACCTTTGAACCATTCAATCTTAAGCCATGGAGCTAGATGACAATAAGGTCAGAACAAGTGGAAGAGCTAAAAGTGCTAGTAGGGTCAACGGACTAGATGACCTTATCACCACTCCCACACAGAGGGAGGGGAGGGAGGGTCGGCCAGATTAAGGAAATAGGGGGGAGGAAGAAGGGGGGAGATCCAAATGCCATTTGAGATGATCGAGGAGATGAAGGCATAGTTATCTAGACTCGAAGAGTATGTAGACCTGCCCCTTACAAGATGGAGGATAACTCCAGAAGGGTGCCAATTGTCCATCCAAAAGGAAGTGGAGAGACAGTCAACAATAGAGGAACGAATGGCTGGGAGGGCTAAAGAGCAATGGCTAAGAATGTTACACCAAATCCAAGAGGCATTGGAGCGAGGGAATGCTTTCCAGAGGGAGTTTATACAGATAAGAGAATAAGAGGAGAATAGACCCAAGAAACTCAAATGCTATTATGCTTGGAAACAAGCTTCTAGATGACGTTAAAGGTACCTGCAGTGTTAACATTGCGAATTCTGCGAATATCTAAATCCCCTTCAGATTTCGGGGGGACAGATAGAGGACCATCATATGGGATGGAAGAACTTGGCTGAATCAATGCCTTTCCATAGAAAGGTGCACATGAGGGATTCAACAACTTTGATGGTGGATTTGGGGAGCCTAAAGGAGCCAGACTAATAGATGTAGCAAGATTGGAGGATGGATTTGATAAGCTCCAATCTACCTGCGTAGGAAAGGAGTTTGCCTTTCCAAAGTTGCAACTTTTTTCAAATGAGATCAAACATGGGGGTACAATGATGGGTAGTAAGCTTGGCAGCAATAAGGAGGAGACCCAAATATTTAACCGAGAGCAAACAATAGGAGAAACCAGAGATATCAAGTAAGGAGGTTTGACTTCGTTCGAGACACTCGCAAGGAAGAGGTGGGATTTAAGGAGATTGATACTAAGGCCTAAAAATCTCTCAAAAATGAGGAGGGAGGAAAGGATGGATTTGATGGATTTGGGGGTTCACTTTGGAGAAGTTCATAAGATCATTAGCAAAGACAAGGTGAGTGAGATTGAGGGCTTTGTATTTGGGAAGGAGGAGATGAGATGGAAGTCCGTGGAGGACTGAATAGACCTGGAGAGGATTTAAAGGGAGAGGATAAAGAGGAAAGGGGAGAGAGAGGGCATGCCTTGCCTGATGCTGATCGAAGAGGGGAAGTAGCCCGCAGGGAAACCGTTGACAAGGATAGAGAAGTGGGGGAGCAAATAATGAATGAATCTAGTTGGTGAATATATATATATATATATATTTTTTTTATGAATAAATAAATTCATCACCAATGAAGTGGAGAATATATAAGGGGGGAAGAAGGGAAGGAAGAGATAAGGCAAAAGCCAACCAAAGGAAAATAAAGCACAAGGCTAGACTACAAGATCTATGAGGAGGGGTGGGATATATCAAAATGGGGCCTAGGGAGGGGGAGACTCGAGGAGACAACAATAGGCCTGTTCCTTGGGTTGTCAGTAATAGGACAATGACGAAGGTAGCAAAGCATGAAGCTTACATCGAAGTAGATGGCTTTCCAAATCTAATTGAAAGAACAGGAGTTGGAAGTCATCTACGGAGGTTGCACTCCATTCAAAGGTGGTTAATGGTTGCACAAAAGGTGAGCTTGCTCGCAGTGTTGAGGACCCACCAAACGTCATATGAACCCAGATCCATACTTTGCTTAAGGGGAGAGGACGTTTGCTGGAGGGCCAATAGGATTTAAGGACATTTTTCCAAATAGAAGAGGAAAAGGGGAAGGAGAAAAAAAGGCGGTCAGTATCTTTTGTGCCATTCCAGCAGAGGCAGCAATACGAGGGGACTAGGTCACTAGAATGTGCCTGGAGATGAGGAAAAACTGTGTGGGAAGGAAGTTGGAGATAGTGTTAGAATATGTGTATTAGGGATACATTAGGAATGTTTTTATGTTAAGTTGTCCTTATATGTAATTTCCATTATTTTCCTTATTTCTCTTTCACCTCCCTAAGGGAGGAATATGTAATTCCCTAAACTGATATTTGAATCTAATATGGGTGAGATGAGCTATTGCTCATTCACGATTTTGCTCCCACTGTATCCTCTCTTTCTCTCATCTTCTCTCCTTCTTCTTCCTTCCTCTCTTCCATCTTCTTCCCTCATCTCTAACCTTGGTACTACTTATTTCTAATTGATAGCATGCCAGGCCATGAAGTTGTGGTGAGGGATATAGCTTTTGAACCAAATGATGCTGCGCCAGGGTTCAATTGGCCCTACTGAGCAGGTGTGGTTCCAAGCAGAAACAAAAGTGAAAATTCCCATAAGGGAGCGGATCCAAATGATCTTATCATCTCTTCCACGGTGACCCAGAGGGATGGGAGGAAGGGAGGACCAGAGATAAAGTAATAATATCAGTGGATGAAATTGAGGGGAAGGACATGGCAGAAAAGATTTTGGAGATGAACCTCCATTTGATGGAATCAAAGGCTTTATGAAGATCAATTTTGACCAGAGTGACCGCTAACGATCTCTTGGAAAAGGATGATATTATCCAAGATATTTCTACTAGCAATGAATGTAGACTGGTTGGGGCTGACAGGGAGTCAACGACCACCTGGATCGTGTTGGGAAGGATTTTAGCAATAAATTTGTGAGGAGATTACAGAGGGAGATTGACCTGAAATCAAACATAGTGTTTGTTCCATCTATCTTTGGGATAAGGCAAAGGAAGGTTTGCTGATCCCATGAATTTGAGAAGGGTTAAAGAAGAAGTTTCGGATAGCTTTAAAGAGGTTATCCTTGAAAATGTCCTAACAGGAGAAGAAAAAGCCCATATTAAAGCCATCAGGGCTAGGGGCTTTGTTTGAAGTGTGGGATAGGATAACAGAGATCTCTTCATCAGAAGGGATGGCTTAGAGAGGGTTTATGAGGTGAAGGGGTAATGGACTTGTTGAGGAGGCCAAGGCAATAGGAGGGAAGGAGGAGGATGAGGGAGGTTGAAGAGGTTAGAGAAGTATCCAGGGGCTTCAACCTTGATGGCATCTGGATGAATATGGGGGGGGGGAGCCATCTCTAGCAATGAGCTTAAGAATGGAGTTAAAGTTGGTTCTGGCTTTGAAGGAATGGTGATAATATGTCGAGTTTGAGTCGCTGAGCTTAAGCCATTTGATTTTGGATTTTGGCTTTAGGAAGCTTTCTTCCTGGGAAATAAGAGTAGAACATAGTTGTCATAGTGACAAGGCGAACCAAGGCGTTGGAGGGCTGCCTAAGCGCTGAAGCGACAAGGCGGTGTGAACAAGGCATCTAAGGTAACATTATTTAGTGTGCTACATATGCCTTGTATCATTAAAAATCAATATTAAGCCATATCTAGTCATAAAAAATCAACATTAAGCCACATTAAATCATCAAAAATCAGCATCAAGTCACATTAAGTCATGAGAAAAACCAACATTTAGAGAAATGCTCTTGCTCTATGATAAGTTTAACTAGTCAAATGATTTTATTTTTATATAAGACTTTTTATATTAGGTAGAACACAAAACCAGCTTTCCAACAAGTTTGAGATTACTTAAATCTGAGTTGTTATGACAAAGTTGTGTTCTGGTCAAAACTTATTTTAAAGTGCGTGAATGCTATTAAAATCACCTGAATGAAAATAATTTTATGGACATTAAAAAAAGATTATTTTACCAAACTTTTGGTTTTTAGAAATGTTGTACCATTATAATATTTATAAAATTGAGAAAAACCCCAACATTTGAAAGTTGAAAATCGCACCTATAACAAAAAATATTGTTTTTGTTCTTGGACTGGGGGGTTGACTTTTTATCTTTTTGGAATCTGACTTTAAACTATTTTTATTGGATTCAAATAGGGGGTATTTGCTTAATTTTTTAATAATATCTGAACTAAATGAAATAACAAAGATAAAAAAATAAGTGTCAAAACATAGCCAACATATGTAGCGACAACTATGGAGTGGAAATCTCAAAGGAAGTGGCGTGCTCATCCGAAGTAAGGGAGGCATTATGAATATCATCTTACAGACTAGATTGGATGGAAGCCAACTTGGCTCTGCACTCTGAGATACTGGTTGAGATATTACCGAAGGTGGAGAAATTCTAAAGCTTAAGGGCCGACTTGACGTTCTTTAACTTCCTAAAATAGGCAATGAGAGGGAAAGAGAAGGGATGGACTGGCTTGGACTAAGCTTCTATGACAAGGGGAAGGAAATCGGAGTTTGAGGACCACATATCAAAGAATTTATAGGGTTTGGGGCCAAAGAGATATAAGGAAGAATGAGGAGTCAATAGGGATGTGATTATCGACATTGGGAAGGTCAAAAGTGGCATAGGGGGAAAGAAAGGAGGATAACCAATCCTTACTTACAAGGATACTGTCTAATTTGGAAGAATTTCTGTGGGGCCTCAATCTCTTATTGTGTCAAGACAGCCTGACACCGGACCAACAGAGATCATTCATGCCAATGTCTTCAACTTTATCATTAAAAGCGTTGACTGGATGTTGATGGGGGAACCTTCCTTCTTTTCAAGGGCTGATCTGGCAACATTGAAATCTCCCCTAAGGGCCCAAGGGAGAGAAGTAGAAAGAGCGGGCAAGAGAGTGGAGATCATTCCAAAGATGGATTTTATCCGAGGCAGGGTTGAGGGCATAAATCACAGAGAAAGAAAGGCTAAAGGACGAGAGCGGGTAAAGATGGAGAGTGGATACATTGAGAGGAAAAGGAAGTGGAGACTTGGAGCTTGGCGGGGTTCCAGTGGATTCAAATATGGCTAAGGGGGAGTGATTATAGTTAGAGATGAAAGACCAGGAGGGGGCTATAGAGGCTGCAATACGAGCCGCATTAGATTCCGGAACTCTGGTTTTCGGTAAACTGCAAAGATCAGCATGAGAAGAATTAAGGCTTAGAGGAGCTGAGCGAAGCCTTGGCATTGTTAGAGGAGGATCTTCTCAGGCGCCTTCGGTATTCCTTGAGGGTATTGGATCTACTAGATTTAGTGTTATTCAGAGAAGGGACCTTCCTTTATGAGGATCTCTTCTGCTGGTTGGAAGGCATGTAGGAAACTAACGGCAAAGGGATGGGTTCATCTCAAAGGGAAGCTTAAAGAGGACAGTTCAGAAACATGAGATCTCGACATGTTATCCGGAGAGGGGACCTACCTTGATGAGTTGGTTAAATGTGATTATTGTGTCTAGGAGTGGGACTTGTGCGATGTTGAGTACAAGATTTTATTAAAGCAGGAAACATTAAACTTAAAGAGCGAAAAGAGGGATAACCAAGACATTGTGGCCGTTAGTGCACTTGCTGGAGAACACTGTTAGTCCGAAGAGTATGAGCAAAATGATGGGGGGTTATAGTAATAAGAGAGCTAGATCCAGATAGTACAATCCATCCTATACCCTACCATATCCAATCGTTGCTCTCGTCACCAAATCTTGAAAAGACAGTGGGTGGAATAAAATGAGACATAAAAGTTTAATTCAACAATAAGATATATAACAAGTAAGTTAGGACAAAGGTTAGGAACATGAAGAACTGAAGATAAGGATATAGTAGGGGAACATTTGACAGAACTTTTACCAGAAACGGAGGATAGGGATCCATCAGCAACCCGAACAAGGGAGGTAGGAATAGAATAAGTCCAAGGAAGTTGTTATATGGTTTGAGGTTCTTGAATCAAGAAGACAAAAATGACTAGAACTGGAAGATACATGAAAAATACCTGACTGTGCAAGATGCGAAGTATGAGCAGAGCTAGATGTAGAGGATAGAGTCCCAACTCCCAAGCTATGACATTATGTGTTGAAGAGCCTGTAACTAATCCAAGGAGAAAGGCACTTAATGCGGGGCCGGTGGGCCCCACGAGAACCAACCCGATTGGATGTGGGCCCAATTAAATATTTAGAGATCAAAGACTAGGAGTAGTGGCAATTTGGTAAATAAATGTCCTATCCAAGGGATAAATACTCAAGTAATGGCAAACTTGTAATTCAATTGAAATAACAAGGATTAGGGTGGAATGGCACTATTGTAATTAACCGGAAATCTCTAGTGTTTCAATGGGTCGATTAGGGGCGAGGAACCAAGTGGGAATTTAAATTATTGTCAAGGCTGGATTTGGAACCAAAGAAGTTAAAGGACAAAACGGAAAAACGGCTTAAAGGGGTTTCACAGGGGTATAATGGGAAAGGCAGAATGAAGAACTTGAAATAAACCCATCGATTAGGTTGTCTTCAACCTCCAACAGCCAAGTATGAAGAAACCAGTGGAGGTTGAAGGCTAAAAGGATTACCTTTTGTTCAGCCCCAATCAATCCAGGTTTTTTTTGGAAGAAGTTCTTCAACCCTCAATTACACTGTTTCTAAACCACAAGAGCACCAACCAGCAAGCTGGATTTTCAGAATATATATAGGGATGCGACAGAGGCAGTAGTAGCAGGATCAGCCATGAGTCAAAGTTAGAGTTCTCAATAGAGTCGAACACAGGAACTGAAACCTTGGGGTTTCTGATCGCCCATATGAGAATAACTTTCGACCAGAATCTTGGCTTGAACCATGAGGTTCCAAGCGTCTTCTAAGAATCTTAAGACCAATAGAGCGCTGCCGGAACAGGAACCAGCGGTAGTTGCAGGTTCAGATTTGGATCCAAATGGGCACCTTACGGTAGGGTGAATATCAGTTCTGGAACGCTGTTAGGTCACTCGGAATAGAGGATGAAAGAGAAATAGGAAGAGGAAGAGAAAAGAAGTTTAAGGAGAGACAGCGGTCCAGAAAAGAAGAAGGCAGGGAGGGGTCGGCTAGAGAAGAAGAAGAGAAGAGGGAGGGGGGGAAGAAGACAGCCACGCAAGGGCTTTTTCACAACTTAATTTTTTTTCATTTATCAACTATTCTTCCCATGAATTACATGTCCAATATATAATAAAATAAAATTAAAAACCTTCTAATTAAAAATAAAAATCTAAGATAGAAATAAAATCTCCTACACCTAAGCTAACAAAATAAAGAAACAATTAAGGACTCAAATAGGGAACAAAAATTCTCAAATAAAAATAAATCCTAAATATTCTATTAAACTTAGAATCCAAATTAGTAACTTGGAACCCAAATTGGATCTGGGTCTTGATCCGGGTTCTGGAGTAGGCTTGGGTCGATCCATCGGAGTGCTGCTGCATCAACTCCCCTGTTGTTTAGAAAAACTCGTCCACGAGTTTTATAGGAGAGAATTAACACCACTCGATCACCATCCTTGATCAATGGCTCCAAAGGGGTAAAGATCCAGCACACCTCGCGATCAACGGTCACGATCTTCTGATCATCGTCAACAAATGATATGACTTTGATCGGAATCGGATGGTGGGGCTTCACAAAGGAGATCGGCCCATCAATCAGTTCTTCAGAAACATCCTTCATCAGGTCATCCCGTTCATCTTCAACATTGACAACAAAACTTGATGTAATGGTCTCTAGATGGTGGCACAGTTCTCGAGGTGTCATCACGATATCATGAGTAACGTGACCTTGCTGTCCACCGGGTTTCCGAATACGTGCCTCTAGGGCATCAAGCCTTGCGTTAATGTCCTGGAGGATAACAGCTTGTGCTTCCTGTACAGCCTGGATAGCTTGGAGGGTTCTTAAGATTTCTTCGCTCTGTTGAAGCGACTGAGTCCACTGTTCAGATGAGGAGGTGGTGTAAGCAACCATGGTAAAGAGTTGACAAGAAACCTGCCTCTGATACCAAATAATGCGGGGCCGGTGGGCCCCATGAGAACCAACCCGATTGGATGTGGGCCCAATTAAATATTTAGAGATCAAAGACTAGGAGTAGTGGCAATTTGGTAAATAAATGTCCTATCCAAGGGATAAATACTCATGTAATGGCAAACTTGTAATTCAATTGAAATAGCAAGGATTAGGGTGGAATGGCACTATTGTAATTAACCAGAAATCTCTAGTGTTTCAATGGGTCGATTAGGGGAGAGGAACCAAGTGGGAATTTAAATTATTGTCAAGGCTGGATTTGGAACCAAAGAAGTTAAAGGACAAAACGGAAAAATGGCTTAAAGGGGTTTCACAGGGGTATAATGGGAAAGGCAGTATGAAGAACTTGAAATAAACCCATCGATTAGGTTGTCTTCAACCTCCAATAGCCAAGTATGAAGAAACCAGTGGAGGTTGAAGGCTAAAAGGATTCCCTTTTGTTCAGCCCCAATCGATCCAGGTTTTCTTTTGGAAGAAGTTCTTCAACCCTCAATTACACTGTTTCTAAACCACAAGAGCACCAACCAGCAAGCTGGATTTTCAGAATATATATAGGGATGCGACAGAGGCAGTAGTAGCAGGATCAGCCATGAATCAAAGTTAGAGTTCTCAATAGAGTCGAACACAGGAACTGAAACCTTGGGGTTTCTGATCGCCCATATGAGAATAACTTTCGACCAGAATCTTGGCTTGAACCATGAGGTTCCAAGCGTCTTCTAAGAATCTTAAGACCAATAGAGCGCTGCCGAAACAGGAACCAGCGGTAGTTGCAGGTTCAGATTTGGATCCAAATGGGCACCTTACGGTAGGGTGAATATCAGTTCTGGAATGCTGTTAGGTCACTCGGAATAGAGGATGAAAGAGAAATAGGAAGAGGAAGAGAAAAGAAGTTTAAGGAGAGACAGCGGTCCAGAAAAGAAGAAGGCAGGGAGGGGTCGGCTAGAGAAGAAGAAGAAGAAGAGGGAGGGGGGGAAGAAGACAGCCACGCAAGGGCTTTTTCATAACTTAATTTTTTTTCATTTATCAACTATTCTTCCCATGAATTACGTGTCCAATATATAATAAAATAAAATTAAAAACCTTCTAATTAAAAATAAAAAACTAAGATAGAAATAAAATCTCCTACACCTAAGCTAACAAAATAAAGAAACAATTAAGGACTCAAATAGGGAACAAATATTCTCAAATAAAAATAAAATCCTAAATATTCTATTAAACTTAGAATCCAAATTAGTAACTTGGAACCCAAATTGGATTTGGGTCTTGATCCGGGTTCTGGAGCAGGCTTGGGTCGATCCATCGGAGTGTTGCTGCATCAGCACTATAGAGGTAAAAGCCGGTACAGGAGGAGTAGGTCCAAGCATAGAGTTGTCAGTAGTCTTAGAGAGATGAGCTTGGGAGCGTACACATACCTATTTCCCACCAAAACCTTCCCCTTTAGGGTAACTATGTAGTTTCCAATAGGTCCTGTGACTATAGCAACTGTGGCCACAATAATCACATTTAACTGGCTCATGCCTTATGGGCAACAAGAATGGACTTAGATGAGTCCATACTAGTAGGTGTAGAAACTGGAGCTAAGTGAGGAGGAAGCAGAGTAGGCGTCCTGATAGAGTGGCGGTGCTCGTCATGCTAATGTTATATGCCTGAAGTAATGTTGGGAACTTATCCCTACTGAGAATATGAATACGAACCTGGTCATATTCCGGATTCAGACCAGTAAGAAAGTTATAGAGACATTCCATTTCTCGCTCTTTCTGAAAGGTTGTGGCATCGGTAGTACAAGAATTTGGGGCCAGATGATTAAAGTTCAATTGTTTCTAGAGAGCATTCAAGGTGGCATAATAGATAGTAAGAGGTAATCCTTTACTCCTTTTTGAGAAGTTTCGTGAATTTGGCGGCAGAGCTCATTAATTTGGGATAATTATTGATTTGGGTGTTTGTTGCACAACATCCCACAATTCTTTGGTAGAATTCATTAGATCAAAACTTGAACTATTGTAACAATGGGTTTTAGGGAAAGTGTCAGTTGCCAAACTGACCCTAAGGGGTTTAATGGTCTTTGTAATACTCTAGAACTTTCTATAAAGAGGGTTGGTGTCATATTTGACACAAGTCATTACCCCATGCAAAATGGTATCAGAGCCATAGGATCTGAAACCCTAAGGGCTCTCCCTCTTTCTCGTTTCTCTCTCCCAGTGCCTCCATCTCTCTTCATTTACTTCTTTCTCGTGGTGGGAGCTTCTTAAACCACCAAAAGGGTTTCTAGCCTCCACCCATCCTTCCCCTGGGCTCTCAGACTCTCTTCTACAATGATCTGAGAGACCCATAACCTTTTTTTTTAATCATTTTTTCAGGGTTTTTTCCCTAAAATCATTTTTTATTGCTAGGATGCTTTTTCCCTACTCGATGATCCAATCGTCTTGATGTTTGTTGCGATTGGTGCTCCTAATCCTTGTAATGGTATGTACCAACCACTTTTCTATTTAAGATCTCTGTTCTTGAGCTTCCCCCAAAATTGATTTCTCATAGTTTTTTCCCTTTATTAATTTTTAGGTTTTCTAGCCATTTTTGGTTTTTTTGGTGCTTTCCCCATCTCTGGCTAGTGCCTCTTTTATTTTCACATCCCCTTGAGTAGCAACCATGTCTACTAACTCGTTCGCTTTTATTGGCGGAGACACAACTTTTCCTACCTTTCCTCCTTGTGCTATCAAGCTTGATGGCACACATTACCTTATGTGGTCATGCTCGGTTTGCATGTTATCAAGTCCCGTGGATATTATGGGTACTTCACTAGAACCACGAAGCTTTCGACCACCAGTCCTGAGATTGACAAGTGGGAGTGTGCCAACTCTTTGTTTATGGCCTTCCTTGTCAACTCTATGTTGCCACAGCTTTCATGTTGCTATATCCTTGACTCTGTTGTGAAGATCGGGAAGTCTGTCCCGGATATCTATTCCCATGCGGGGAATGATGCTTAGGTCTTTGAGATTCGCCAAAAGGTTCGTGATCTGAAGCAGAGAGGGCTTACTCTGTCACAGTACTACTATGAGTTGCGGAAACTGTGGACTGAGCTAGACTTCAATGAGGAGTATACTCCTTCCATCCCTGCAGATGTCATTAGTTTTCAGAAGCAAGAGGACAAGATCCGGGTCTATGACTTTCTGACAGGTCTGAATGTGGAGTTTGATCAGCTACGGTCCCAGGTTTTGAGTCATGACCCCTTTCTTACCTTAGATCAAGCCTATGTTGTGATCCAATTTAAGGACAACTGATGTACCACTATGCTTCCACAGCTTGATGCCACTCGTACTGAGAGATATGCACTTATTTTGGGCACTCAGTCCCTTATTGCAGCCCCACAGCCAAGTGACTCTTCCAAGACTCCATTGAAGTGCGATTATTGTGGGAAGGAGCATCACACCAAGAAGAACTGTTGGAAACTTTATGGTTGTCTTGTTGATACATCTAGCAAAGGGCAAGGGAAGGGTCGTGCTAATACTTTTGGGAAGGCCAACCATAATGTGAGCCCTGACTCTGACTTTGCTCCTAGCACCTTAGGAGCCTCGCTATCATCGGATGAGCTTACTGCCGTCCACACCTTTTGACATGTTCGGACTCTCCTATACCAACAACTGTGAGCTCTGCTCATTCCACCCCTTCTGGGTCAGGTATCTCCTTCTGTGGCCATACATGTTCCTTCTTTTCCCACTAACCTTTTGTCCTTTAGTAGTCTTACTTTCAGTCTTAATTGCAAAGTCACATTTTTCTCGTCTCATTGTATTTTTAAAGATCTAATGACAAGGGCAACGATTGGATCTGGTAAGGTGCGTGGGGGTCTGTATCTGCTTGATGATGACTCGACATTGGTCTCTGGTCAGGCTCTTCAGACTTCTTTTATGTTACTTCCCATCTCTGAGTTACTACAGTGGCATCGTCAGTTGCGACATCCCTCTTTAGGAACTTTAGCTAGGGTTTCCCTTCTTTAAAAAACTGTAATTCGAGTCAGGTTTTTTGGAGGCATATGTTTTGGCAAAACAAACTCGAATTACTTATTCTATTTCTGGAAATAAAAGTGCTATTCCTTTTTCATTGATACATTCCAATATTGGGGTCCAGCTCGCTATGTGTCTGTCAATGGTTATCAGTGTTTTGTCTCTTTTATTGATTATCAATCTCAGACCACTTGGGTTTATATGATGCGAACCAAGGGCGGGACCTTCTATTTGCTTTCACCAGTTTCATCGTGTGGTCCAGACTCAGTTCGGTGCTACCATTAAGATCCTTCAAAGCAATAATGGTCGTGAATACTTTAAAAGGTCCTTTCAGGCTTACCTTTCCGATCATAAGATGATCAATTAGACTAGTTGTGTGGATACTTGGCTCAGAATGGGGTTGTTCAGCGGAAGAATTACCACCTTTATGAGGTGGCATGCTCTCTTATGTTTGAGATGCATGTTCCTCCCCAGTACTAGAGTGACGTGATTCTCAGTGCTGCCTTTCTTATCAACCAAATGCCTTCTTAGGTCCATTTCGGTTCGTTGCTTTTCCTATTCCGCCCAAGGTATTCGGTAGTGTTTTATATGCTCGCGATCATCCTTATGGAAAGTTTGATCCTCGTAATCTCCGGTGCATTTTTCTGGGGTATGCTCCTACTCAGAAGGCTATCGGTGTTTTCATCCTCCCACTCGGTGTTGGCTTGTGACTATGGATGTTGTCTTTTATGAATCTGTGTCATACTACACTACGACAATTCTTCAGGGGTGTCTCCTTCCATTGTGGAAGATGTGCCACTGCCTCTTGAACTTGCTATCCCTTCTAGGATCCTATATTAGGGGGAGACTGACACTCCTACTTTGCCTCGGCTAGAGATACGTGTTTATAGTCGTTGACAACAGGCTCAAAGCACTACACATCCAGCATCTACCCTACTATACTAGTTGTCCTCTCGAGCCTGATCTTATCCCCTTGGACCCAGGTAATTATCCTTCTCTTTCTCTTGATCCGTCTCTTGAGTTTCCTAATTCTGTTCATAAAGGCACTAGGTCTTATACTTTACATCCTATTGCTTAAATTGTTTCTTATGACTCACTTTCTCCTTCTTACTATAGTTTTGTGTCTTCTCTTTCCTTACGTCCATTCCTCATACCTGGCAGGAAGGGAATGTAGACTCATAATGGCAGGCAGCTATGGTTGAAGAGATACAGGCTCTAAAGAAGAATGGCACATGGGATTTGGTGCGTCTTCCCTCACAAAAGAAGACACTTAGGTGTAAGTGGGTCTTCATAATAAAATAGAAGGCTGATGGTATAGTGGATCGGTACGAGGCCAGACTTGTTGCCAAGGGCTTCATCCAAACTTATGAGATTGACTATTTGAAGGCTTTTGCTCTAGTTGCTAAGATGAACACGATTCGTATTCTCTTAGCTTGTGCCGCCAACTTAGATTGGGATCTCAAATAGCTAAATGTGAAGAATGCCTTCCTCCATGAGAAACTTGAGGAGGAAGTGTATATGGATATTCCTCCTGGGTTCACTTGCTCCAAAACCTAAGGGAAGGTATACAAGCTGAAGCGTATATTGTATGGGCTGAAGCAATCCCCTTATGCTTGATTTGGGCGTTTCCATAAGGCTATGGTTTCTATAGGCTACTCTCAAAGCAATGCCGACCACACTCTATTCATCAAGAGATCTGGTGGGAAATTGCTATCCTGATAGTCTATGTAGATGATATCGTTGTTACTGGTGATGATTTAGCAGAAAGCTCTCGCATCAAGAGATATATGACTAAGGAATTCGAGATCAAAGGTCTAGGATAGCTTCGTTACTTCTTTGGTATTGAAGTTCCCAAGTCTTCTCGTGGGATCCACTTGTCTCAACGGAAGTATGTGGTTGATCTTCTTTCGGAGACATGCATATTGGGGTGTAAGTCGGAAGATACTCTTGCTAAAGCAAATAGTCACCTAAGTAGCAAGGAAGGTGATCTCATGGATAAGAGGAGATTTCAGAGATTAGTGGGGTGCTTGATCTGTCTTTCTCATATGTGCCTTGACACAGCATTCGCCTCCAGCCTGGTTAGTCAGTACATGCATGATCCTTGCTCAACTCACATAGAAGTTGTGCTGCGTATTCTTCGGTATTTGAAATCTGTGCCAGGACGTGGCATCCTTTTTTCTCCTCATGATCACCTTCTGGTGGAGGCCTTTAGGATGTTGATTGGGAAGGTTCCCTTAATGATTATAGGTCTATTGCTGGTTATTATACCTTTGTTGGTGGTAATCTTGTTGCATGGCGAAGCAAGAAGCAAGCCGTGGTTGCCTGTCCTATAGCTTCATGCCTTCTCACATATTTGGCTATCACCCTTCTTATGAAGCTCATTTGTGACAACAAATCCGCTATTAGCATTGCTCACAACTCTGTCCAGCATGATCGAACCAAGCATATGGAGACCGATCGACACTTCATCAAAGAGAAGCTGGATATTGATGGGTCTTATCACTGTGATATACCATATATGCACATGGACCGGTCAATGGTCAGGTGGTCGAGCATACGACGCACCAAATACATTAACCAGTCAATGGTCTGGTGGTCGAACATGCGATACACCACCCTTATGGGCTAGTCAATGGTCAGGTGGCCAAGGCACCTCGAGCATTTCCTACGTCCCTGACCTCTCATACTTAACGGATCAATGACCTACTTCGAAGGAAGTTCCTCACTTGACCAACAGTTTCTTAACTCTAGGTCAACAAAACTATGGTAAGGTAAGGTTTACTTGATCACCAAGCAAACTAACCACCATCACCCCTGGTTGAGTTAACTGTTGCAGAATCCAACTGTGGTCAGGTAGGCCGTGGGGAAAGGTTAACGTAGGTTGAGTTAACCGTTAGGATATGGCGCCAGGTCAGCAATCCCAGGTTGATCTGGTTCACAAGGAATGAATACATGGAGGTTCGAAGGGTGAGTTGGACCAACGAAGGATGACCCTAATCTTCTATATAAAGAACTATTCTCCAGCACAGGTAACACTCTCAATCGTCTGAATAACCCTGATAGAATGATTAACCCAGAGCCTGACTTGAGCATTGGAGCCTGGTCCCTGAGCCTCCTCTGGGCCAGCTTCTAATCTATATTGTGCAGGTTTGCATAGCTTGGAACCGTGCGACAACAGTGGCGCCTATAGGAATTCAGACAAAAAGCCGTCCAAATATAGTCGGTACGATTAAGATGTGTGGGATGACGAAAACTGCCAGGACTTACTCGAAGAAGGGAGGACCGTCCTCAGGCCTAATACCGCCAGAAAATCACCAGGAGGTAGCAGAGGAAGTAGAGTAGGATCCCACTGTCAAGGATGCGGCGAATGTCCCCGGCATCGAAAGGCATCCCAATTAATCCGGGAGGCTTTAAGAAACTTTTCTAGGCCTCCCCTGGCAGGTGAGCCTAGCCACCGCAATCGAGGAGATTCAAAGAAGGCCGCTGCTAGCAGGTCGAGTTCGTCGGAAGGAAGTCCGAGCCGAGGCAGCAGCTCCGGATCTCTGACGAAGAAAGAGGAGGGGTTGTCTCGACGCAAGAAAAGAGGAAGATCCCGATTGACGTAGCTTCAGGAACCCCTCTGGTGGTAGTAAAGGGATGAATCCGCAGGAACGGAGCTGGCGGCAGGAGTTCAAAAGCCGGGAAAAAGGAAGGCCGTGGGCAGTGCGACCCAAATGGAGAACCCCAAGTCCAGGCTGAACTGCGAGAAACGCTCCTGAAGCGGCAACTGAGAGAGCTACAGGAAAAAGTTGACAGGATGGCTGATGGAGACGATAGAAAGGACGTGGAGGACTTAGAAAAGTTTGGCGAGAGTCCTTTGTCTGAGGAGCTGATCGTATCCAGTTACCAAAGAGCTTCAAGATTCTTACGTTCCAACTCTTTGATGGGACCAAGGATCCGTACCAACACCTACAGTCATACCGATCGGTCATGACCATGCAAGGAGCTTCCGAAGCGTATTTATGTAAGGTGTTCCCAGCATCCCTCGAGGGCTCGGCTACGACCTGGGTCTCATGCTTGGAACCAGGGTCCTTGCGCGACTTTAAACAGCTCAGCAAGAAATTCATAGATTACTTTGATGGGAGTAAGGGACATCAAAAGACTTCATCGGACCTTATGGAAGTAAAGCAGTGACCCGACAAGACTCCGACAGTTTATACTTTGTTTCAACCTAGAGAAGCTCGAGATAAAAGACTGGATCCTACTGTGGAGTTCATGGCCTTGAAAAAGGGGTTCAGGAGGAGCGATTGAAGTTCTCCCTCTCCAAGTCTGAGCCTTAATCCCTGGCACACTTAAGGGAAAAGATTCGTAGGTATAGTAATGCAGAAGAACTTACTACCAATTAACGCAATACAAACCCTCAAGTTGATTGACCAAAGAGCTTCAGGCAGAATGAGAGAAGGTAGGGTTATAAGTACAAGCGCCCTAGATCCAGCGATCGGGCAGATCCCAGAATAAACCGTGAAGTATACATGGCACTGAATTCAACTAGAGAGTATGTACTGATGAATGCAAGTGCAGAAAAGAGAGCAAAGATGAAGGTACCAAGGCCACTTGGTAAGTCTCCCGAGGGTCGTGACAAACATTGGTACTGTGACTATCACAAGGACCATGGCCACTCGACCAACCGTTGCAGAGATCTAATGGTTGCGATGGAAGAGCTCATCCAAAAGGGGTATCTGAGGAGATTTAAAGAGAATGAGGAGATTTAAAGCGGAGGAAGGAGATCGAAGAAGAGAGGCTCTGCTGAGAAGAGAGGCTCCACAGCGGAGAGAAGGCTTAAGTCATTGGGAAACATGTCATGATGGTGCCTGTTACCAACAGAGATGGCGAACCAGCCTTGGTCGGGAAACAAGGTCTCGTCGAGGTACCGAAAGGAAGATTGCCCGGTCACGTGACCGACTGGATGACCAACCTGCCCGAATCATTACAACAATCTCCGGAGGTCCCGCAGGAGGAGGTGATTTTAGAACAGGAAGGAAGAACTATGCCCAAGGAGTATTTTACACCGAGCACCCGACCAAAATGTCCAAAAGTGGCCACGTCATCACTTTCGATGATGAAGACTCAAGGGGAATTGAATTCCCGCATGATGACGCCATGGTCATAAATCTTCGGATAGGAGCGTTTAAGGTAGAGAGGGTTCTGGTCGATAATGGCAGCTCGGCTGATATCATGTTTTGGAAGCATTCCAGAGGATGGAGAAGGAAGAAAAATACCTAAAGCCGGTCACCACTATACGGCTTCTCAGGATCACCTGTTCGACCAAAAGGGATGATAGAACTCCAGGTCCGTGCCGGTTCAGGTGAGTTACAAAGATATGTTATGGCTAATTTCTTAGTGGTTAATGTTCCTTCAGCATATAATGTCATTTGGGAAGACCAAGTCTCAACAACCTCAAGGCGATGGTTTCTACTTACCACCTTAAGATGAAATTCCCGATTGAAAGGGGAATAGGAGAATGTAGAGGCTATCAGCTTGAGTCAAGAAGATGCTATGTTAATACCCTCAAGGAAACTAAGAAACCGAAGGACATTCTCATCTTGGAGGTTGACGACCAGAGGAAGGAGGCAGAGACCAAAAGAGGTGAGCCGGTAGAAGAGTTGATCCCTATTAGCCTTTCTGACACAGATACCTCCAAGCAACTCTTCTTGGGAGCGTCTTTACGGACAGAAGAGCAAGAAGAGTTGACAAAGCTGCTAAGGAAAAATGTGGATCTATTCGCATGGTCACCAATGGACATGATGGGCATTGATAGACGGGTGATCGAGCATAAGTTGAACACAAATCCCGCGTTTTGACCAATCAAGCAAAGGAGACAAACTTGTGCACCAGATAGGCAGATGGCCATTGAAGAAGAGGTAGAGAAGCTTCTTAAAGCAGGGTTCATTAGGGAGATCTGGTATCCTGAGTAGGTGGCGAATGTGGTGTTGGTGAAGAAATCCAGTGGCAAATGCTGCATGTGCGTCAACTTCACTGACCTCAATAAAGCCTGTCCCAAGGATGATTACCCACTGCCGAGAACACACTTCTTGATCGATGCCACAGCTGGTTATGACCTCATGAGCTTCATGGACGCCTATTTTGGATACAACAAAATCAAAATGAGCAGAGGTGACCAGCCAAAGATTGCGTTTGTTACAGAAAAAGGGTTGTACTGCTACAAAGTTATGCCTTCTGTCTTGAAAAACACCGGAGCACCGTATCGAAGGTTGGTGAATTGCATTTTTAAATCAATGATTAGAAGGAACATGGAAGTCTACGTTGATGACATGCTAGTAAAGAGCAAAAAAGCACCCGACCATGTGGCCGACCTAGAAGAGGCATTTGAGACCCTAAAGAGATATAGCATGAAGCTCAACCCGAGTAAGTGTGCATTCGGCAAATCTAGACAAAATACCGGCAGTACTAGAGATGGCACCACAAAAAACAGTCAAGAAGGTGCAGCGGCTAACAGGCAGACTTGCAGCTTTAGGTCGCTTCATCTCCAGTGCAGGTGATAGATACCTCCCCTTCTTTCAAACTCTCAAGGGGGCCAAGAAGTTCCAATGGACACCAAGTTGCCAACAGGCCTTCGAAGAGCTAAAAAGGTACCTTTCCTCCCCTCTTTTACTATCGAAACCTTTGAAGGGGGATGTCTTGCAGTTGTACTTGGGTATATCTCCGGTTGCAGTCAGTGTAGTGCTGTTGAAAGAAGTAGAGAAACAACAGATGGCGATTTATTACGTAAGCAAAGTCTTGGCAGATGCGGAGGTGAGGTATGTTAAAATATGTACCACGATATGGGGAGTGTCCCTATCGTGGATGAGTTTTACCTTCCTGCTTTAGTTTATTTCTTTCCCTAGTTAGGATGGATCTCTACTTACTAATTAGGATAGACTTCTTATTTTATCTTGCTTGTGGCACAAGGACTTAGTTTCCTAGTTTGATTATACTATTTTTGGTATTAATAAATATTGGTGGTAGGGGGGACTGGAGATGACATTCGGCTGCTCCCCTCTTGCAGTCTCTCTTCTCTTCTTCTCTTCTTCTCTTCTTCTCTCTTAATCTCTTTCTCTCTTCTCTTACTCTCTCAAGTTACTGGTTATAGATCTTGGTTATATAACATGGTATCAGAGCCAGGTTGCCAGTAATTACTGATTCTCTCCGTGATTGCCCGTTTGAGAGTTGTTTCAGGGTTCTCTAGTTTACGGTGAAACCCTAGTTCATCCAAAAAGAAGAAAGAACTAGGCTTTCCTTGAAGTTTTGTATGGTTTCTTTTCTTCGCTGTTTTGAGTCTCTTTTAGGGTTCTTCGTTTATGGTGTACAACCACCTAATTGCTACCCTACATGTTTCTAAAACCTTTGTGACCTTGTATTTTCCTTCGTATCTGTGTTTACAAAGGCAGGCTTGCTGCTGTTTATCCCTTGCGGCTGCTGCTGAGATAGATCTCCCTATGGCCTACGGATGTGCTTCTTAAATATTTCTGCCTGTGCTGAGCTTGCAGCTGGGATTAATCTTCTCTGCACAAGGTTCTGGTTTTTTTTCTATCATGTACATGGAAATTTCTTACCTGCAATTTGGATCTAAGAATGTTGCAGCCCTGTTCCTGCGGTACTATGGCTGCTCCCAAATCAGATTTCTCATCCTTTCCTGAACTTTCGGGTCCAACTGAGGTTGTTTTGGTGAGTTCTCTCTTTTTTTTCTGGTTGTCTCTATCAGCCCCTGTTCTGGGCAGCAGTTGCAGCTCTTTTGGGAGTGGACCGATCTCCATCATCCCTTCTTCTTTCTTCCTCATATTTTGGGCATTGGGTCCTCACCCTAGGGCGACCTGAATCTTGTGTTTCTTTCCCTTAGTTTCATCCCTGCTGTGAGAGCTTAACTAGCAACATAACCAGAACTATGCCTACCGCCCCTTGTGATTTCAGAATCTCAATCTGAACATAATCTTGATATTTTGGGTTTTATTTTGCAGAGTTTGATAGAGCTGGAAGGTGCGACCCTTCGCCTGAAAGTTCAGGCCAATACGAGGCCAAACCAGTGAGCACTCTCTCTCTCTCTCTCTCTCTCTCTCTCTCTCTCTCAGCCTTGTTGATCTTGCGCCTGGGTATTCTGATTTCTGTTTAGAGAATGAAGACAACCCCAACAAGAGATCGTGGGTTGGCGTTACTCCCTTATTTCTTATTTCCATCATTTCTCCTCTTTATTACACCTTGCTCTTAGCTTCCAAGTTTACCCCTCCCATTACCACTAAGTTCTCATGTCCTTATTTTACTTTCCATTCCCACCCAATTTACCCTTTGGCCATGGATTGTGCTTTTATGTGAAGTTCATTTTTTTTACTGTTTTATCATCCTTCCTTTGTAATTTGGTTTTTTGATACTTAAGTGGATCCATAATTGTGGTCAGTGATGGGTTTTAAACCTGAGATTGATGGAGTAATTACAAAATTACCATTGGATATATATATATATCTACCAAATTATTGTTATGGTCGGCTTGGGATTGCCTCAATTTGGAATTTATAGTTTTTGGGAAATTGGTACTTGCATATGTGGCAATTGGAGTTCTCTATTCAGATTTGCTACCATCAGGGGGAGATTGGAAATTCTTTTCTTGTGTTGCTCTTGATTATGGGATTTTATGTACTGCTCATCCTTTGAGATGCTAATTATTGGACATTGTATGTCCACGTGTAATGCTACACGTGAGAGGGAGATTGGAGTTATTATCTACTCAATTGCAGTTCTTATATTATCTGCTTTATTCTACTATTTGTTTACCTCGGCACCTGATGCTGCTACTTGCTTACCCTGGCACCCGATGCTACACTTGTTTACCTCGGCACCCGACGCTGCTACTTGCTTACCTCGGCACCTGATGCTGCTACTTGCTTATCTCGGCACCTAATGCTACTACTTGCTTACCTCGGCACCCGATGTTGATACTTGCTTACCTCAGCACCCTGATGTTGCTTTTTGGTCCCTGACAACCTGATGTCAATATATGCTTACCCCCGTAACCCTTTGTTGCTACTTCCTACCTACTACTTGCCTTCCTTGGGAAGTGCCTTTGATGCTACTGACTTTATGATGTGGATGATTGGAGTTCTCTTTGTGCTCTCTAGCGTCTACCACTACAGCTCAAGACCGGTGTTATGTTTAATTTTCTATTCTTGTTGGTCTAAGTTGGATGTTTTCTTTTAGTATATGTATACTCCAGCTTGAGGGGGAGTGTTAAAATACGTACCACAATATGGGGAGTGTCCCTATCATGGATGAGTTTTACCTTCCTGCTTTAGTTTATTTCTTTCCCTAGTTAGGATAGATCTCTACTTACTAATTAGGATAGACTTCCTATTTTATCTTGCTTGTGGCACAAGGACTTAGTTTCCTAATTTGATTGTACTACTTTTGGTGTTAATAAATATTGATGGTAGGGGGGACTAGAGATGACATTCGGTTGCTCCCCTCTTGCAGTCTCTCTTCTCTTCTTCTCTTTTAATCTCTTTCTCTCTTCTCTTACTCTCTCAAGTTACTGGTTGTAGATCTTGGTTTTGTAACAAGGTATACGAAAATTGAAAAAATGGCATACACCATGATAACCGCTACACACAAGCTCCGCCCTACTTCCAAGCTCACACCATTGCGGTGTTGACCGACGAGCCCCTGAAGAAGATATTCCAAAGCTCTAATGCCTCAGGAAGAATGGTTAATTGGGCTGTCAAATTGAGAGAGATCGATATCGAATTCCGCCCAAGAACAAGGTTTAGTGTTTAGGGTTTAGGGTAGCAATAAAGGCCCAAGCATTAGCAGATTTCCTGGTCGAATGTACGGCCGAGCAGAGTGATGACGAGTAAGAACAAGCTAGAGATAAAACCGACCAGGAGGTTATAGCTCCATGGAATCTATTTGTGGATGGTTCGTCAGGTACGAGACATTGCGGCGCGGGTGTGATCCTGATCAGTCCCAATGGATTTCGGATACAATGTGCTCTCTGCCTAGCTTTCCGAGCATCCCTTATAGATGCTCATCGACTCGAGCATCCCTTACAGATGCTCATCGACTCGAGCATCCCCCACAGATGGGAGCTCGAGCACTCCAAGACTTAAGCATCCCCTGTAGATGGGAGCTCAAGCAATCAAAGACTCGAGCATCCCCTATAGATGCGAGCTCGAGCACTCATAGACATGAGCGTCCCCTACAGATGGGAGCTTAAACAATCAAAGACTCGAGCATCCCCTACAGATAGGGGCTCGAGCACTCAGAGACCCCCGCAGATGGAAGCTCAAACACATCTAACTCAACACAAACACAATGATTGTACACAATGGTTTGTCATTGCATCATTAAATTGCTTCCAATCACAAGAAACTCTATATAAGATACGTTTAAAAAAAAAAAAGGGGGGGGGGAGGATGAAATTTAATCAATCAACAGAAGGTTCATCAACAAAAGGAGGTTCATCAACAGGCTCGACTGAAGGAAGATCAGGAAGAGGGACCGTGATATCAGTAATCGCTTCAGATACAGGAGGAACAACATCAGTTACACGAACATCTGTAGGAGTATCCTCAGGAGTAGGAAACACCGACGAAGCTTGAGGTTCAGAGGAAGGAGCCGTAAGAACGTTGTTCGACGCAACACCCTGTGGGTTAGAAGAGGTAACCTCCCTTCCGCTTGGTCCGCTTGGTCCACTTGGTCCCAACACTTGTGACGGAGCCTCAATTTTTAGGAGTCTAGCCTTCTCCCACTCGGCGGCAAAAGCATCCAAGTTAATTCCAGGGCTAACTTGCTTTGCTTCCCCCCAGACTTATAGCATACCTTGGAGGTACAGCCGAACACCATCAAGGCCCACATCCAGCTTGTATTGCTTTGACTGCTTATACCTCTCTATGACACTGCTCTCACCTGCCATAACCCACACCTTGAGAGATGCCAACTGCCGCCTCTCATTATCACGAGCAGTAGACAGAACCATAACTCTCTTGGCCTCTGTATTGAGCTCATTGCGCAATCGATGGAGCTCAAGATCATTCTTCTTTACCTGCTCTTCAGCAGCCAAAGCCTTGGACACAACAGCGAGCCTTAGGTGTTGTAACTCGTCAACCCGGCATAGCAGCACACTGACCTCTCCATCCCATTGGCTAAGCCGTTGCTTAACCTCCTGCTTTTCCTTCTCTGTAATGTTTAAGGCTTCTTGTAGCTCGGATGCCTGTACCCAACTTTCGTTAGCCTTCCTCTCGGCATCCTGAATCGCGTTATAGCACTCATCTGCAAGATTGAAAAACTCCCCAAGTAAAGCTTGCTCTGGGAACGAGACAACAGTTGAACATCAGTAAAAAAAAAATAAAAAAAAAAACATAAGGGGGGCTTACCTCGGCCACGTGGGTGAATGCTTGACTAAGGAGGTTATAAAACCTCGTTCCCCTATAATGAGCCCTATCCTTAGGCAGCTCACCTTCCACAACGACGGTGCGAGCATATTCAGGATCATCAAAGATGGACTGCTCTGTGGACAACCCATATTGAGGAACGTACAATTCTCAAGTCGCAGCATCCTTCCCCCTCGAACGACACTGCACCAAGTTTTCCGACCCACTATCCAGTTGCTTGGACAGCCCTGCCCCAACTCCAGCACTCGTGCCTATAATCTCTAAGCTATGTGATGAGGAGTGCCCTTGAGGTTCGGCCCCCGCCTTTCAATACCTCTGACCTGGCTTTCCAGGGGATGGTCGGAGCCCTCTTCCCTGCGTCGACGCTTCCTCGAGGCCACCCGGGAAATATGGAGGTCATCCTCAAAGGGAGGGATCGCATTGTCGACTCGATCACCCGATCCGCCACCTCCCTGATCGCTAGGATCAGCACCTTGCTTTTGATTGGCCTCTTGTGCTAAAGCCCGATGCATTATGTTGAGCATGAAGTTCAGATCCATCTGTGTTGCACGAAAGAAGATTCCAGCGTTAGCACTAAAAGACAACAATATAGGGATGGTTGAAACAGAATGACAACCTAACAGACTTCGAAAAACTTACCCAGAATTAAACCATACCTCAACAGGTATTGGTCTAAACTCAGTTGCTAAGCAAGGACCACTCGAGCACGGCTAGATAGTTTTGAAATGGCCTCTTTCTCCTCAAGCCGCTGAGTAGGTCCCTTGTTCACCTTAGCTGTGTTCAACAGTGACCACCGGGTCAAGATGTCAACTGGCTCTGAAGGACGAGCGAAGAAGAAACCGTCCTTCCACTGAGGCACGGAGGTCGGTATCCCGTCGGTAATTTGGTACTCATTCTTCTGACGACGGAAATAAAACCACCCAGGGAACATGTTGTGGCTCAACCAGCAGTAAACGGCGATAAAGGGCCGACGAGTAGGCTCAATCCCAAGGTCTGTCAACCTAATAAAAAACCTAGCAGACTCTTCCACGAATTTAGAACAAGTTGCGTAGGCACAAGCCCATAATGCCGTAACACTCGACAGATGAACGGATAGAGGGGAAAATGCAAACCATTTATCAGGGCAGACTCATAAACACAGATCTCCCCTTCGCGGGGACAGTTAACCCTTTCTAAAGTGATGAGCACAATAATGTGTGAAATCTTAGGGATATAAGTGTACATTTTGCCCCACTTTGGATAGTACTACTTTTATTTTTCTTGTTTTTTTTAGTTTCCAAGTCTACAAGAGAAAGTGCTTAAAGTGAATCAAGAACCAGTCCAAAGGTGGGACCCACTCATTGGTACCACATCCTCTCTCCTACAAAATCCTGAAGATTATTTTCTCTCTTTGCCGCCTCACAAGATCTTGAAGATGCTATGTAGAGATTCCTTTCTGATTTAATCAAGATTGCAAGATATTGGTGAATATTGTAAGGAAAGAATAGAATTTGTTAATTATGGAAACAGATTCTCTCTTTCCTCACACAATATCTCAGAGAATGAGGATTTTTACCAATATTTAATTTAATTTTATTTTCTTTTTTTTCTTAAAGAAGACTTGTAGAAGGAAGGAGGCAAGAAAAAAACCTTATAAATGCCCCTTCCTCCCCCCTCCTATTTTATTATTCCCCTTAGTCTATTTTCTAGTTTATACTTAGTTTTCTTCTCTCTCTCCCTCTCACTCTTTAGTTTTAGTTCTTCTCTATTTTTGCTTTAATCACTTTTGTAATAGTTTTTTATGTCAATTAATGCAAGCACTCTTTTATTCTTATTCAGTCTTTTATGTTTATGATTTATGCAATTGAGTTGTAATTTTTAAAATTATAGTTCTAGGCTTAGATCTAGGTGACAAGATCACGAGCCATGGAGCATCTTTTTTTTGCAAGTTCAGTTTTTGTTTTTAAGATTTGTTTTCTCTAGTACTAGAAATTTCAGATTTGGTTTATTCCAGATCTGGTTTTTAGTACTGATAGTATCTCAAATCACCCAAGCTTTCAAGTCCAAGCTTTCAAGTTCAAGCATTTCAGTCGTTACATTATTGCTATCCCTTTACCCCAAGGTTCATGGCTAGTGTATGTGTTGGCTTTGTCCCTCCTAGCCATAGAACCATCAATTTATTGTTTTTATTTTAATTGTCCCCCTTTCCCTAAAGCCAAGTAGAGTAACCCTTGTAAGAGTGACTCTCTGGTCAAGTAGGGAAGCTCATATTATGATGCATCCCTCGGGCTAAGTAGAGAAACCTACTTGTGAGTCTCTCTCTAGCTTTCTCCCCTTTCTTTTACTTTATTTTTATTTCAGCATTTTTTTTCCTTTATTTTTTTTTAATTGCGTGGGTTTAAATTGCATGAGTTATTTATTTATTTAATTTTAATTGCGTGGCTTGCGCTATAAATTCTTAGATGACGAATGGTGAGGACGTTATTTTAGATACATATGTTTAGGACCGTAATTAGAATTAGATCACAACCATTAATCGGTTCACTTTCACATTATTAAAAGAAATAAAAAAAATAAAGTGGCTGCTCTCCCTGTGTTCGACCCGTAGCTACACTGATCCGTACTCTTGCGGTTACATTTTAAATCCCAACATAAAGCTTTTGGAACACAGAGTTGCACAGAGGCGGGAATGTAGTACAACCTATGGAATTTCTCTAAATCCGTTGGGGATACCCGAGAAGCTACTTCCCCGATGGAAAGACCGACAGTAGGATCTCGTGGCCAACCTGAAAACTTCGATCGAGGTCTTCTCAGAGCGCAGGTTTCCTCTTTGGAACGTGGCGTTCACCACTGATAACCCTAACAATTTCACGGGGCATCCCACCTACTGACTCTGATGACCTCTCAGAAGAAGAAGAAGAAGAAGACTCCGACATCCTAGATCCCATACGCTAACAAGAAACAAAAATATAGTGTAATTAAATAAAGTGGATCACATAAAAAACTTGGCCAGAATGAAACTTTGTTTGTTGGACACCATTTTTCAGAGAAATGTGATTCTATTATCATTGTCAATATGTGATTCTATGACTTTGTTTCGAACGTAAAAGGAGCAAAAATATATAGTGTAATTAAATAAAGTGGATCGCATAAACAACTTGGCCAGAATGAAATTTTAGTTTAATGGACTCCATTTTTCAGAGAAATGTAATTCTATTATCATTGTCAATATGTTTAAGCCACATGCATACCCTCCATGGATGTTACAATATATGTGGATAGAAGCTATCAAACATATTGTTTTCCTCGATGCAAGTTTAATCGTAGAGAAGGGAACCACATGGCATATCTACCAGCTTCATGTGCTACATGGGAGTCTTTAGCTTGCAAAATCAAATAAGTAAAGAAAACGTTAACATATTCTGTTCTAGATGGTTTGGTCTCCCCTGCCGAAAAAGATTTGATTTTATGTAGTTTTCTTCAGGGTACTGCTTTGTCCTCTCCATTTTGTAGGTGTAGTTGTTATTTCATTATTTATAGGATGTGGTTGTCTTGCCCACATTCCTCTCCCAACCACCCCCACACATGCATTCAAAAAATTGCATAAGGCATCCAGCTATAAACTTGAAAAACATGGAAGCATGATTTGGGCCTCTGTTTAGTTAGAGTTGTAAGTTTATATGTTTAACTCTGAGGTTTCAAGGTAAAGAAGAGAAGCAAAAATAGATGAATGGAGTGCATGTTAATACTCGTATGGACATAAAAGCCAACAGAATACAAAATTACGTAATGGCCATAGTATCATATCACACATTTATGTCCTATCATATATGTTTTGTTAAATTATATTTCTTTTGGCAAATTGGTGCCCTTTATTACTTATCTGTTTGTTATTCATCAGTTCATTTTCTTGCTCTTCTCCTGTGTAATCTTTTCTGCTATTTGCTTGATACATTTTGTTTCTTATATTTTGTTCAGGGGAAATGTTTTCTGTCTGAGATCGTGGCCTACGCCAGCACTTCCATTTGTCTCTCTGTCTCCTCCACCTATGAAATGACATCTCTGCCCCCTATCGGGGGAGGGGAGAGAGGCCCAGGGAAAGCTGGCATAGGACATGCTCCCGGACAGAAAACATCTTCCCTTTTGTTAATTACATATTTATTTTGACTTTCTATTCTGAATGTCAGGTCTCTGCCAGAATTATCCCTTGTTAAGGAAACTTCAATAAGAGGTTTCTCGTTTTCAAATTCGAAGTCAACACCTTGGACAGAGATTCCAATATGCTCTTCATTTGATGGAGAACTTATTCTGGTAAAATCAATATTACATGTTATTTATTATGTACCTAATTTCATTGGATTGTTTCCTCGAAGTCTCAAAACTGCAAAAACCTTTTTCCTTTGGCTTCAGGTGAACGGAGATCAAGAAGTCCTTTTTGTGTCTGTTCTTTCTGGCAATGAAATCTATAGGTACAGACAGATGCTTGGCACAACTAGTAGTGACTTTTTGTTTTTTATGTCTAGAGGCCCTCTGTGCATGTGTAGGGGAGAGGGCACGTATGACAGCTTAAGTTTTTTTATGTGAGCGCACTGGCAATGCATGATTGATGCACCCCTTTCTGATAACTATTTCCAGCATGCGGCATTCCAGTGCATTATTATTCATTCAAGGCAGTGGACCTGAGACATGCTATGTGCACCATATCACATCAAGCATATATAACTTGTGCTTGGATGGACGTGTATTGCTGTGATATTGCATCTAGGCAGTTGGCTGATTGAATACCTATATAAGCATAGAATCATTGGTGGCAAAACAGTAAATAAATGATTTAAATAGTTCTAGGTATGATCTGGTTTATGTACAATCCTGGTATTAGGATCAAAGGAAACCATTTAGGAGATCATCTGTAGATCAGCCAATCTTATCCAGACCTGTAGGACATTGCTTATGGGCCCTGGTGACCAGATTCTGCTCTTTATGGTCTGGATCCAGACACAAAAATCAACATGGGCACTGTTCCTAGCTGTTGGGTTTTAGTTTTGTTCATCATTTCACTTGTGAACAGTCCCATGAAAAAAATATAGGAAAACCATCCCACGTCTTTGCATCACACTTGCACACTAACATTCATGAGTATTCAGAGCCACCAATCAGCAATGTCCTGATGCTGCTCTGTCGATCAAATATACTGTAGCCCAAAGTTCAGTTGTTCACAACTGATCATACAATCTATAATCGAATGAAGGGTGTCATTTGAACAGGATTGTCACATTCCCATATTGGCATGTAACATGGTGGTGCAGAAGCTAGGTACCAGCGGCAGTACCAGAGAAAGAAGAAGACAAGGCCAGATTCCAAAATCTGAGCCTGTGGTTCCAGATTCCGGGTGACAGATTTTCAATCTGACACCATAGTAGAATTCAGAATCCCACCTACAAGTGGAATCAGAACTCAACCAGCAGTAGGAGATCTTCGATAACTCCCAAAATAGAACTCAGATCAGTCTCAAATAACTACTGAAACTATGTATCCCTTAGTACTTCAAACTCTTTTAATTTTATTCCCATCAATTGGTTACCTACAAAGATATGGGCAGGTGAATCAAAATAGAAACTATGTTTCAGAATAAGAAACAAAACTATAACATGACAACCACACAATAGAGCAACATCAAACAAAGATCGCATTCTCCACTCATCATATAGAATACAATATGAACGGATCAACTTAAACTAATGGACAGAATTCACGGTTCATCAACCCAACAGAATAGAAGCTAGATAACAGAATTAAGTAATCACCAGTAGTTTCCTATCCACATGGCAGATCAAGCCCCAACCTGGGTTGAAGGCTGGGGATGAACATCAGCAGTCCAATGGCCAGATGTTGAGATGACAACAGTACCTCAAAGTTGCATCCAAATAGCCGCAGAAAAAGAGAATCACCAGTAAGTCTCTGGCTAACAGAAACTTCAGCCTTCAAATAGATATGTAGCACCACCAATTATAACCTCAGTCAACCTTCAAGAAATTTTGAATCAAAATAACAATCTCACTACTTACTTGGATGTGCAGAAACTGAGTTGAAATGATAAAAACGAACCAATAGATGATAAGGATATATACGGCAAGGGTTTCTCCTTCAAGCCTTGCTAGCTTGTTTCCAGCCACCGCTAATCTCTTACTAGGGTTCTTTCTGCATCTCGCAGAAGTTCTTGCTTCACACAAGAGAGAAACAGCATAATAGCCATAGAATTGTTACTACTTTATTAACTGTACACTATTACAAGAAATAGTAACTCTACATGCTCAAGCATGAAGTTATAGAGAAAACAAAGTAGAAAGCTTCTAGACTACTACAAATTAGAAACTAATTGATCACATAGAATTGGCCCATTACTTTATAGAACTAAAAAAATACTAAGACCATGGCCCATATAACCCTTTGGGAATTCAAAAGAAGCCTAACTTGACCCAAGAAAGTGAACTAAACCCAAAACAACAGGTCCATCTTCTCTTCTTTCTGAAATTTTACATAACTTGGTTTCTTCAGGAATCTTGAGACTAGTACATTGTGGGGTTTGTTTGCAGCTGTTCTTTTCCTTTCTGCTTGTTAGTAGTTAGGATTGATTCGTGAAGTGGGTCCAAACTCGAAAGAGAATGATCATAAAAGGAAGGGGCACACAAGGTAGTGAATGATCAGCAGTAGCAACAGGAAAAACACACAGTAAGGTACCATCAAAACTGCAGTAACCCTAGTTTTTTTTTTTTTCCTTCTAAAACTAGGGTTTCTAGCCCTTTTCTTCTTCTTCCTCTTCATTTCTCTGATACCATGTGACAAAACTTGATCTTAACAACCAGAAGAGAAGAGAAACGAGAGAGAGAGAGACGATAGGAGAAAAGGGGAGAGTAAATCCTAGGCCACTATAGGAATCAGTATTTTTCCTGTCATGTTCTATCCCCAGTACTTAATACTTATAACATTAAGTAATTGACTCTTAGTAGGGAATATACTAAGAATATAGATCTAATTACAAGGAAACTGAACTACAACTACAACTACTCATAGCCTAACAATTACAACCAAACAGGGACATTCCTCCACACGGTAACAATAACAAACACCCCTCACGATATCAGTCTTTAACACCGGGCATGGGTGATATTCATGCTCTAGCTTGAAGGGGAGTGTTGAAGTGTGTAGCGCAGGGGGTACCTTCAATAGCGCACCAAATGCGTGCAATAAAGCATGCTAGAAAGAAAGAGGAGCAGGGGGAGTTGATTCCCAATTAAAGTTTTTATATTTCTTGTTTTTGTGTAACTTATTTCTTGTCCTTATTTGTAATATTTGGATCATAAATAGAAAGGTAATGGCTTAGAGTTCTCTACCCTAGTGAAACTGTGAGTCTCATCTTCTCCTCTAATCTCCATCTACACCTTATATTTCCTTCTGCTGGCATTGGTTACTAGTGTCTGAATCTGTTTCAAATATTATATCACAGAAAATGGGACCAGAATCATCAGTCTGGGGTGGGAGTTCGGATTTTCGCTAATCTTAGGGAATCATAACAATCAGCCTATTTGTTGCATGTACATGGGATGCATATGCAACCATGTTTTATGCCTTCTTTTATTACAATGACAAAAAAGAAAAAAAGTTCCTAGCTGAATTAGTTTTATTGATATCTGGCAGGCCAGTTGATTTTGTATTTATTCTTTTTCCTCCATTTCAGGCTTTTGGACCTTATAAGCCACGTCTACCAGAAGGATCTGGTGTGTTTACAAGATGGTCCTGTCTGTAGACCTGTCATCCATAAAGAAAAGAAAAAGGTAGGCACCACGTTGAAACTGTCTGGACTGTGCTATTACTATGTTATTATGTTGTGTGGGAACTAAATGCTTAAACATGTGGATTCTAGGGTATATTGAGCTCTGTAATTAAAGATTTGAAAGGAAATAAAGTGAAGCAGGGACTAAATGCAGAAGTGGAAGACTCCAAAGAAAATATTGAAGCATTGTCAACCGTATTTTCACATGCTAATTTTCCAACGGTCGTAGAGAACAGAGACAGCCTGGCTGTGGATGAAGATGACGTTGAGCTGAATATAGGTATGCAAGCCCCAATCATGCCGCTTTTTCTATTTTATCATATTTTATTTTGGCGAATAGTCTTCTGTATCATGGAGCAGAATAAGGTTTTTTGTTCACTCTGTGGCATAAGTATGGCTGATCTAAGCTTTGTTCAGGTTGATAGGTGTGAACCTTTGGATGTTAGCACAAGAAATGAGAATATCATTCTTTTTATGTTTAAACATCCAATTTAGTTGCTACATTATGACAGTGAAATAACCACTTTTTATTCATTCTGTTTAACGGCTAATTTATGCATGTTGGTTACCTCTATTGAATAAAACCATAAACACAAACACCTAGCCATTTTTTGCCTTTCCTTATATTTGACGGTTCGACTTTTCTGGCTGTGAAGATGATATTGACCTTGAAGATCCAGCAGACAGTTCGAAGGCCCATGGCATGATTCCAGCTCTAAACAAGCAGAAGCTGACCAGAAAATTTCAAGCAATTAAAGGTAAGCACCAACTTGTAGGTTTTTATCTGCGTTCCTCCATAGTGAGTGTATACTTCGTTACGTTTATCAAATCTAACCCTTTATGACCATGTCCCGGCTTTCTCTTTTGGGTAAATCTGTATTGACATTGGAATGCATCACTTGGTGAATTCCACCTCAATCAGATTGATCAAATAATGCAAATAAAGATAATGCATTTATGGATAAGATTTGGAATGCCTTCCTCTTTGATGTCAGTTCCCAGCTCAGAATGGGCCCCTCTCGCTCTGTGAGAGACACCCCAAGGAACCCCCCCATATAATTGGGCTTGCTAGCCAACTTGTTTCTTTTCTTGTTCTGGCCCTAGGGCTTGTATATTCCCTCTTTTTTCTTTCTCATGGTAATGAATTTATTATTCACCCAAAAAAAAGATGCATTCCTTGACTGTCCAGAAAATTTGGCATACTGTCCACAATTGTGACCATCTGATTGGATGCAATTTTGAGCTGGGAGATGTTTTCAGGTGGAATGGATAAAGTGGTGGTTCCCAGCCATGCATTTGAACCATGTTCCCTAAATATTAATTTTGCACTTAATGCATTTGAACCATGTTCCCTAAATATTAATTTTGCACTTAATAGATGGTAATCACTGCCCAGGAGGCTCAGACTATGGATCTACTCTGTCACTCTTGATTTATTTTGCTGTTATTAGGACTCACAAAATAAACACCCTTCGTGTTTTATGTAAAAATGTTGAACTTACATAATTTTTTTTTTCCATCTTCCAAGGAGACAGACTATGGATCTACTGTTTGTTACTATTGATTTTTTTTTTTTACAGTAATTAGAGGAAGGACTCCCATAAAACCTTTCCAGTGTTCTATGTAAAAATGCTGAACTTCTATAATTTATTTTTCCCATGTTGATGTGAACAAGGATTACAGTATCGGTATTTGTCGTCATATCTATCGACTATATTTAAGATCGTACCGGAGGGTATCGTATCGTATCAGAGATACACTGAGATATGCTAAAGATCAAAGATTAAATGTATCAGTGTTGCTGCCGAGAATCTGTAAAGGATTGAGCGTCTGTCCTGCAATAGCATAAAAGGCAGAGGCCCATAGATGGTGGCTCTGAGATTAGTCCTCCGACACCCAAGTTAGAGATCCGTGCAAAAGTATTCAGAGAGCAATGGTGAGCGAGTTAGTGAACTTACTTCTGGCTACCCCCTTGGTTCTCTTTTATAGGATCGGATCCTGTAGAGTCCTACTAGGAATCGTCCTTCTGCTTTTGATGAGCTTGGGGCAGTTTTGGAGGATCCCATCTCGCACGTCTCCTCTTTCTATGGGGAATATTCCCATCCATTAGGGATCATCTTGCCTTCAGGCAGGTAGAGTCCTTTATTATAACTATTACTGAAGGAGGGCTCAAGTCTCCTCGTTATCTTGGCATTGGAAGTCCTCGGCTTCCTATGATGTCTCAAATTTCTCCTGTATTTGGGCACGTAGCTAGATTCCGCGTGTCCATATCTCGCTGGGCTGTCAGATTGTGCATATCAGAAGCCCCCTTCCTCTGAGAAATCCTTCCAGAGGGAGTAACAATATTCCATGAGGTGGCTCGGGTCTTCTTCTTTCTTCTCTCTTTTTTTTTATTTTTAATTTACTTTTTTTTATTTGTTAGCTTCGACCTGGTTCTTTTGGTCTTGCTTGTTTGGCTTCAACCTGGACATCCAACCTAGGGAGGTCCCTTCGGCCAAGGGTGTTCGGCCTTAGGCTGGACACCCTACCATTGAGGGAGGACCCTTTGGTCGAGGGTGTTCGGCCTTAGCCTGGACACCCTACCGAGGAAGGACCCTTTGGTAAAGGGTGTTCGGTTTTAGCCTAGACACCCTACCGAGGGAGGACCCTTCGGTCAGGGGTGTTCGGCCTTAGCCTGGACACCCTGCCGAGGGAGGACCCTTCGGTCAGGTTTGCTCGGCCTTGGCCTAAGCCCCCAACCGAGGGAGAGGACCCTTCGGTCAGGTCTGCTCGGCCTTGGCCTGAGCCCCTAGCCGAGGGAGGACCCTTCAGTCAGGTCTGCGTGGCCTTAGCCTGGACACCTGACCCATCGAAAGCAACCGAAGGTTCCTTCTGTCCTTGATTTCACTCGTGTGGTCAATTCGTGGGAGCCTCGGGAATCCCCCTTTTGTGACGTGGCATTATTATAAATGCAGGGGCAGTCGGACCATCTCTACTTCACTTATAAATAGTGGGTCTTCTTCATTTTTGGCACTTCTTTTCTTCCTAGTCTTGTAGAGCTATTACCCTTTGGCTGTCCTATTCATCATCGCCCTTCTGTTTTCACCAGTAATTCCTTCGTTTCAGAAGTAAGTGTTTGTTGGGTTGAATGTCTAGTTCTTTTAGTAGTGATTCTTCGTCCGAGCGGATGGTGTCAAACCCTAGGAGTCATGTCCCAAGGGAAGAACTCGGGATGTCTTCGAACTCAACCCCTGATTCTATATCTTCCCGAGATGTTTCTTCCCTAGTTACTCCTCGAGGGTCTGACGGTGACTCGAATGGCGAGGATTTTAAGGAGGAGATTTTTTACGCCCGATCCCAGAATGACGATGCCTTTGGACATAAAGGCTAGGGAAATTGTGTCCACCATAACCGAGTCTGAGCTCAAGGACCTACGGTTCTACTATGGGGCTCCAAACTCCCTCGTCCTTCGGCTTGCCGCTCTTACCGATAGGGCTAGCTATAGGAATCCTGGAGAGTTATGCCTCTATAAGGAAGCTTTCTAGGTAGGGCTTCGACTTCCCCTCCACGAATTCTTCACCTCGATGTTTCGGCACTACGGGATCTCCCCTGCCCAGCTTACACCTAATGGGTATCAGCAGATCTTGAGCTTCATCTTGTTTGTCTATTTGCATTAGAGGGCCCTTTCTTTGGCTCTATTTGTTAACTGTTTCCTTCTTCATTTCAAGGAAGGGAGATTCAGGCTGGTACTACTTCAGCCCTCGAAAGGAAATTAGGTTGTTGAATGGTTACCCTTCGTCGATCTATAGTTGGAAGTTTAAATACTTCTTCGTGAGGTCGTCGGAGGGGTTTCCCTTTAGCACTATTTGGGACCTTCCCGACTTGAAGACGGTGAACTCCGCCCCTACCCTCTTTGGGATAGATGCGGAGTTGGTGGAGATGGCTAAGCAAAAAATGCAGTATCCCCCGGTAGAATCCAATAGTCTCAAGTTAGATTCTGTCCTATTCAGATTCGGGCTTAGCCCGGGTGAGTCCTAGGTCTTTCCGAATTTCCTATTGACTTGGTATCTTTGCTCCTTCGCTGATCACTTGCTTTTGTTTTCAGTGCAACCTACTAGGGCGGAGTTCAAGGCGACTGTCGCTAAAAGGTAGGCCCAGCTGCTGGAGGAGCAACTCCAGAAGCGAGAGAAGCGAGAGAAGAGGAAGGCTTTTACTTCTGATCCTTCCAAGGAGAAGAAGAAGAAGGTGGTCAAGGACAAGTGATCCTACTTCAGATACCGTTCAAGCACTTGTTGCGCCTAGCCGAGGCTTGTCGACCCCCTCTCAGGTTCCTACTGAGGCCCACTTCCAAAGTCCTGGTGGGGTCTGGGGCCGAACCGAGGTTGGCATCAACCTTGGCTGGTCCGTCAAGGACGATGAGTTTTACGTTGTCGGGTGGGTGGCCCGCGAGCTTATACAAAAGGGCATGCTTCCGAGGGATGCCAGGGACGTCCAGGACCAGGGGACCTTGGCTGTGGTCACCAACATATACATCTTCATGGCGAGGGTAACCTTTATTCCCTTTGATTTGGTTGGCCCCTTCTATTTTTCTTTCCTTTTTTAATGGCTAAGTGCTGGATCGTCTTGCAGGCAAACAATCACATTGCCCAGCTCATGATCCGCGTTGAGGTGCTGGCTAGGGACCTTAAAAGGTCCGAGCGTGAGCGGTATGCACTCGACAACTAGCGCATGATTTTTATGGAGAAGGTGGAGCATCTGGAGGCCGCGTTCAACCAAACTTGCCAGGGGTACGAGTAAAAGTTTACAGAACTAAAGGCAAAGGTGGCCAACAAGCTTCGGGGTGTCGAGGAGAGGGTCATCAAGAAGTACAAGGGCTCGGATGAGTTCAAGAAGGAGGTGGCCACTAAAGCTGTCCTGGGGTATGCAGCGGGGGCTATTGGGGTTCGAGATTGGATCAGTGGGCACCATCCAGAGATCTCCTTTGAGGGGAGTGGTATCATCTTCCACGATGATATGGGAGATGATGCGACTTCTACTTAGACCGAGGTGGCCAAGGATGAGGACAGTGACGAGGACGGGGTTGAGCAGACTCGTGAGTTGCCTGTTACCCCGGATCACAGCTGTTCTGATCGTGATGCCCCTTCCTATGTCAACAACGAAGCAACTCTGCCAACCGAGGGCCAGTGATGGTTTTTCACAATCTATTACATTAGTCGGATATTACTCAATGTGGAGACAAGGCACAGGAGAGTGGAAAAAGTCGGGTATGCACTTGTAATAGCAGCAAGGAAGTTACGGCCTTACTTCCAGTCACATACAATCTGCATACTAACAGACCAACCCTTGAAGAAGATATTGCAGAAACCAGATGTATCAGGTCGACTGGTTAATTGGGCTATAGAGTTGGGAGAGTTCAACATCCAATTCAAACCCAGAACCTCTATATGAGGCTCAAGCACTAGCCGACTTCATAGCTGAAACCATATTCCCAGAAGAATAGGAGCCTCCTGAAGTGGTGATGGACATAGCGTGGACACTAATGTGGATGGCGCCTCTAATGCAGCAGGGAGCGGAGCTAGACTCATCCTTACCAGTCCCGAAGGATTTAAAATTGAGTACGCCTTACGGTTCGATTTTAATGCTTCCAATAATGAGGCAAAGTACGAGACCCTGATAGCTAGAATGAATCTGGCGAAAGCGGTGATGGTGCAAAGGTTGATAGTGCACGACTCGCAGCTTATAGTACACCAAATAAATGGTGACTACAAAGCAAAAGAGCCCAGGATGGCAGAGTATTTGAAGAAAGTGCAAAAAAAAGCTATAAACTTTAAGGATTTTGAGGTAAAACATGTACCACGTACAGAGAAAACCAGTGCAGTTGCACTGTCACAGCTATCAACTTTGGACTTCATAAAACTAGGACGATCAGTATACTTCGAAGTGTTGCCTCATCCAAGCACCGAAGGATGCCAAGTGATGCTGCCAATAGAAGAAGGCCGCCCTTGCTGGATGGACCCTATAATAAAATGTTTAAAGGAAGGGATACTCCCAGAAGACAAGGATGAAGCAAGGAAAACACGGGTCAAGTCCACCCACTTTTTGCTAAACGGTGAAACCTTGTACAAAATAGGGTTTATTGTACCTTACCTTGAATGCCTCGATCCAGCAGATGCCGAATATGCACAAGGGGATCTGCGGCCAACATTTAGGCTCCAGGGTGTTGGCCAAATAAGTATTACGACAAGGTTTATTCTGGCCAACGATGAGGAAGGACGCCGAAGAGTTCGTCAAAAAATGCTTGAAATGCTAGTTGTTTGCACCGGTGCCTCGTCAGCATGCAACAGAGTTATCGTCCATGTCCATGTCCAGCCCAATACCTTTTGCCATATGGGGAATGGATATATTAGGGCCTTTCCCGCTGGCAACAAGGCAAAGGAAATTTACAGTGGTAATGGTTGATTACTTTACAAAGTGGCCGGAGGCCGAAGCATTAGCCACGATAACAGAGAAGAATATCCGGGACTTCTTCCAAAGAGCAATGGTCTACCAATTCGAGATACCCAAGATAGTAGTCACCAACAAACTCAGGTCGCCAACCCAACCTTTGGGGCATTCTGCGAATACCCACCTACTAATGGATTGACATAGGTGACCAACCATACACTGCTACAAGGAATAAAGAAGAGGCTAAATGATGCCAAAGGACTCTAGGCATACAAACTGCATAATTTCCTCTGGGCGTATAGGACAACAGACAGGTCGGCCACAAGAGAGACACCCTTCACTCTGACCTATGGCACTGAAGCTATACTACCATTCGAGATTGGAGTTATGACAGGCCTTCGAGCTAACCTGGACCTACTGTATGAGATAAGAGAGAGCTCACAAGAGAGGATGACAGCTTATCAACAGAAAATGGCAAGGTACTACAACTCCAATGTCCGAAGAAATGAGTTCAGGGTTGGTGATCTAGTCCTACGAAAGACGGAGGTATCAAACCCAAGACACTAAGGAAGTTAACACCCAATTGGGAAGGGCCTTATATAGTCCCCAAAGTGATACGACCTGGCTCATACCACCTAAAGACTATGGGGGGAGGTTGGGTACCCCAGTCCTGGAACTCCAAGAACCTGAGGAAGTTCTACCAGTAGCAACTAATACTTTTATAACTTCCTGTAGTTTTAGCACTTTTCGTATTCAGTACTTTTTAAGTTTCATAGTTAGGACTTTCAATTTTTAGGTTGTAATTCCTTCTCCCCGAACATTTCAGAGGATCTTAGTGAGTTAAAAGTTGGTTTTCGACTAACTTAGCTCTCATACTATAGTATGGCACCTAGAGGTCGAAATCCCAAACAAAGATCCTGGGGACATAGTCGAAATAACTCATCATTGGACAAGGGAGATCCAAGTTAAGACCAAAACATCATGACCAAAGCACCCGCCCTCGGTTAGGAGCTCAGGCCAAAGCCGAGTAGACCTGACCGAAGTGTCCTCCCTTGGTTGGAGGCTCTGGCCAAGGCTGAGTAGACCTAACCGGAGGGTCCTCTCTTGGTTGGAGGCTCAAGCCAAGGCTGAGCAGACCTGACCGAAGGGTCCTCCCTTGGGTGGGAACTCAGACCAAGGCCGAGTAAACACGACCGAAGGGTCCACCTTGGTTAAGCAGCCAACCAAAGTGAGAACTCGCCCCCAACAAGAACATTTAAGCCAGGGTCTTGATGGATGGGAGTGCCCAAAAGACCTTCATAAAGCCAAAACCTAAGATAATGGACCGCAAGGCTTACCTTCAGTTTCGGATAGGGAGTCCAACAATAATAACACACTTAGCCAAAAAAGAAGAGACGACATTCAAGAAAGAAACAAAAATAACACTTCATAAAAAAATAGAGCCCAAATGGGCAAGTACAGCCAAAAAGGGGCCGAAGGGCCATAATTGCAAAAAAAAAAAGAAGGGGGAGGGGGAGGGAAAAGAGACCCAACAAGGGCAGCTGCATAGAAGCATAAAAAAGAAAGAAAAAGCCATCACTGGCCCTCGATCGACAAAGCTGCTTCCCTTCTTCCTTTAATAGGACTGCGCTTATTACCATGGCGGACACGGCCAGGTACAGTTACAAGGTGTCCCCTATATTTGGCTTTGTTAGCAGCGGTGATGTCGTTAAGTATTCTTTTAACTGCTCGAAGGATCTTTCACATTCTTCTGTCCATTCAAACTTCTTTGAACCCTTCAAGCTTTTGAAGAATGGGAGGCATTTGTTGGCCGACCGAGACATGAAGTGGCCCAATACGACAATTCTCCTCGTTAGCTCTTGCACTTCTTTCATATTTCCCGAGGATATCATCTCCTGGATGGCTTGTATTTTCGTCAGATTTGCTTCGATCCCCCTTTTTGACACTTTTAAGCCCAGAAACTTCCTAATGTGACACCGAAGGCGCATTTTGTAGGGTTCAGCTTCCTACCGTATTTCCTCAGTACCTGGAAGGCCTGGTCTAGGTCCCGGATGTGGTACTCTGCCTTTAAGCTCTTGGCTAGTATATCATCCCCATACTCTATGGTCTTACCGATCATTTCTTTGAAGATCTTATTTACCAGTCTTTGATAGGTGGCTCTTGCGTTCTTCATCCCGAAGGGCAGCACCTCATAACAATACAATCTGCTTTTTATTACGAAGGAGGTCTTTGGGACGTCATCTTTGCACATTTTGATTTGGTTGTATCTTAAATAGGCATCCATGAAGCTCAATGCTTCGTGTTTTGAAGTAGCATCAATTAGCAAGTCTATCTTCGGGAGAGGGTAGCTATCCTTAGAGCAGAATTTGTTCAGATCTGTGAAGTTTATGCAGATTCTCCACTTTCTGTTCTCATTCAGAACCATCACCACATTGGAGATCCCTTCGGGATACCGGATTTCACGGATGAACTTAGCCTTCAGCAATTTTTCTACCTCTTTGTCTATCTTCTGCTGCTGTTTGGGGGCGAAGGTCCTCTTTTTCTGATGTATAGGCTTCTTCGTGGGATCAGTTGATGCTCTATTACCTCTTGGGCTATCCCGGGCATGTCTAAGGCTGACCAAGGGAAGATGTCAAAGTTGTCTCAGAGGAACGAGATGATCTCGTCACGTGGCTTCTTTTGCATCGACGCACCGACATGGATTTGGTGGGTACAGTCCCCTTCTTAGACGTCGACCTAGATAAGGTCCTCAGCTGGTTCTCCTCTTTGGCGATTAGTGTCATCACGTAGGTCTTCTATAGGTAACGCCCTGCCTGCCTTTTTGTTTCCTCATAATGTGGTAGCATAGCACTTTCGAGAGATCTTTTGGTCACCTCGGCATTCCCCGACCCCGTTTTTCATTGGGAATTTCATCTTGAGGTGGGGCATAGAGACAATGGCTTTTAGCAGGTTTAAGTCAACCCTTCTAAGTATGGCGTTATAGGTAGAGGTAATGTTAACCACCAGGAAGTTTATCATAACTGTTAGCTTGGCGATCTCCTGTTCCAACTCTTACCAGCAACTCAATTGACCCTTCGAGTTTTACCAAGGCCCCAGAGAACCCTTGCAAGGGTGCTCAACTTTCTTTAACTTCTCTTTACTCAGGCCCATCTTCTGGTAAGCTTCAAGGAACAGGATATCAGCTGAATTGCCGTTATCCACTAGAATCCTTTTCACCTTTCAATCAGCTATTGTCATAGTTATCACTAGAGCATCGTCATGGGGTGTCTGTATACCTTCCAAGTCATCATCCGAGGAGGAGATTACTGCCCCTATTCTTGCTTTTTTGTTCGCCCATTCAATAACATGCACGCTCTTGTCGTAGGCCTTGGCCTTTCTTATTGAGAGGGAGCTTTCCCCTGCGGCCAGTCCTCCGCTGATAGTGGCTATAACTCGAGTTGGGCTGCAGTGATTATCCTAAGGATGAGGTTCTGCCCTCTCAGGTGTTTGTCCTCTTCACCTTTCTCGGTTGTCTCTATGACCTGGTTCTCTCCTTTCACGACGACCCCTTCTCTCTCTCTAGCGATTGTCCTTGCGGTCTCTTTTGTCAGCGCCAATATCAGCCTGGGCATCTTCTTTCTCCCAAGTGAATCAACCCAGGTATCCTCTTCGGATCATACTTTCTATCTCTCCCTTCAAGTGCCAGCAATCCTCAGTGTTATGACCATGATCTTTATGGGAGTGGTAGTACATGTCCCTGTTACGCCTCTTGGGGTATTATCCCATCTCTTCTGGCCACTTGAGTACCCTGGTGTCCAAAGAACCCTTTATCTGCATCAATACATCAGTTCTTCTTCGGGTGAGGGGTGCATACCTTTTGAACTTCTTTGGTGGACTGGGTGCACGGTCACGTTCCGAATGCTGCCTTTTCTCCTCAAAAGCTCTATTTTCCTCTCTTGAAGTCCATTTCTTTCCAGGCTTTTCCTCGACTTCTCTGTCGGCTTCCAGGGTCTCTTCCATATGGATGTACTTCTCACATTGGACTTTTAGCTCGGCCAAGTTCCTTGGGGCGCTTTTTTCAGGGATTTCTTTAATTCTTTATCTTTGACACCCCCAGGAGGGCCGTGAACTCTTCTTTCGCATCCAGGCCTCTGATCTCAAGCTTTTCCTTGTGGAAGCATTTAATATAGGCCCGTAGGGATTCTCCCGCGCGTTGCTTGTCATTCAGCAAATTATATGTGGTCTTTTAAAGGGGCTAGCTACTTGAGAAGCCCTTTACAACGACATGGCTTAATTCGTTGAAGCTATGAATCGACTTTGGCGGCTGATGATTGTACCACAGCCTTACGGTAGCTCTGAAGGTTAGGGGTAGCGCACAACATATAATGTTCTCCGAGACTCGATAGAACTGCATCGCGACCTTGACTCCTTCCAGATGATCAGCAGGGTCTCCCATTCCGTTATAAGTGTCATATTTAGGCACGCGAAACCCAGCAGGGAACGGATCCCTCATGACTTCGTCAGCTAAGGCCGTGTCATTAGTGAGATCTGGCTCATACGTTCCTGCCTGATTATCTGCCATTTTGGAATTTCATCCTTGAGGTCGAGGATCATCTACTTCCACTCCTGATCCTCATCCCCCCAGCGTGGTTCCTCTTGTCTTGCTTCTGTGGCATGTCGCGCCCCCTCTTTGGGTACTGGTTTCTCTCTTGCCACTCGGCTCCGAGGGTTTCTCCCGAACCTTACCGACCCCGAGCTGCTTTGGTCTTCATCCCAAGCCTGTTCCAACTGGATACTAGGGTCTCTTGCCGTTCTGTTACTCATCTGGGTTATGACCTTCGAGACATCTCGCATTATATCGGCCAGTCAGTCATACTTCTGTTGGAGCGTGTCAAACTGAGCTTTGGTGACGTTCTTGTCCTTCAGCCGGGACAGGCGGTGGGTTGGCAGCCCTATGTTTTTGCTTTCCAGTTGAGTGCTGATTGCCTAGGGGACCATCCTGATTATCATTCCATCGTTCATCTTCGGCAACCAGGGGCGGCTGGGGTGCCGAAGGCTCTCCTACATTCATATTTCGTGCTTGTGTTGTCTTCCTATGGTAGGTTCTCTTCACCATTACTCTAACGGTTCCCACAGACGGCGCCAATCTGCCAATTTATTGCTGCCGAGAATCTGAAAGGATTGAGCGTCTGTCCTGCAATAGCACAGAAGGCAAAGGCTCGGAGATGGCTCCAGGATTAGTCCTCCGACGCCCAAGTTAGAGACCCGTGCAACAGTATTCAAAGAGCAATGGTGAGCGAGTTAGTCAACTTACCTCTGGCTACCCCCTTATTTCTCTTTTATAGGATCGAATCCCGTAGAGTCCTATTAGGAATTGTCCTTTTGCTTTTGATGAGCTTGGGGCGGTTTTGGAGGATCCCATCTCACACATCTCCTCTTTCTATAGGGAATAATCCCATCCTTTAGGGATCATCTTTCCTTCAGGTGGGTAGAGTCCTATTATGACTATTACTAAAGGAGGGCTCAAGTCTCCTCGTTACTTGGCATCGGAAGTCCTCGTCTTCCTATGATGTCTCAAATTTCTCCTCTATTTGGGTACGTAGTTGGATGCCACGTGTCAATATCTCACTGGGCTGTCAATTTGTGCGTATCAAAAATTTAAGATACGTATCTGAGGGTATCGTATCGGTATCAGAGATACTTTAAACCATGGATGTGAGTATAAATACTTTAGAGAGAGAAGGAGACTTCTATTAAAATTCATTAATTACTATAATAATTATATCTTTCCATTTTCACTAGGAGGTGGTCATAATTTATCAAAAACAGATTGTGCTCAATCTCTGCCATAAGAAAAGAATTGGAAATGATCCTTGATAGGCAGTTCACTTGCAAACCAGATTCTCAGCTCAGACAGTTAAAGAAGATAATTAAATAGACTACATTTGCCAATGTAGTCTATAAAGATGTATTTAAGGGTCACATACAACCATAGTTGTCAAGGCGTCGCCTAGGCGACGACTAGGCGTCCAGGCGGTTTGCCTGGGGCCTAGGCGACAGCCGCCTTGTTGCACTGCATGTCACCTTATGTTTCGGCACTTATTTATGCCAAATATCATTCAAGTAAATGTTTTTAATATTTTGTTATTTCATTTTAATATTTGTTATTTTAATATTTGTTATTTCATTTTAATATTTGTTATGTTATTTCATTTTAATATTTGTTATTTCATTTACTTAAGATATTATTCATAAATAAGCAAATACCTCCTATTTGAATCCAATAAAAATAGTTTAAAAATCAAATTCCAAAAGGATAAAAAGTCAACCCCCCAGTCTAAGAACAAAAACTAGATTTTGGTTATAGGGACGATTTTCAGCTTTTAAATGCTAGGGTTTTTCTCAATTATGAAAATTTTATAAATTCTATCATGTTAAAACATTGCTAAAAACCAAAAGTCCGGTAAAAAAATATTTTGTTTTGATATTCATAAAATTATTTTCATTCAAGAGATTTTAACAGTATTCGCGCACTTAAAAATAAGTTTGACTGAAGCATAACTTTGTCATTGCAACTCAGATTTAAGTAATCTTAGACTTGTTAGAAAGCTGGTTTTATATTATAACTAATACAAAAAGTCTCATGTAAAAATAAAATCATTTGACCAGTCAAACTTATTATAGAATAAGAGCATTTCTCTAAATGTTGATTTTTTTATAACTTAATATGACTTAATGTTAATTTTTTATGATTTGATGTGGCTAAATGTTGATTTGTAATGACTTGATGTGGCTTAATCTTGATTTTTTATGATACAAGGTATATATAACTTACTAAATAATGTTAGAAAATAGGAAAAATAAAAAATAACACTTGTTCGCCGTAGTTCGCCTTAAGGCGGGCGCCTAAGCGCTTAGACAACCCTCCGCCACCTTGGTTCGCCTTGACGCCGTGACAACTATGCATACAACACAGGTGGCCCACCTTGACCTGGTCTCTACCTAGAGTATATTATTGGTCAAACTCAACATGTTTGGAACTCCAGTGCACGCTACCTCATAGGTGGAACAAAAGTACTGATGGACCTCCTCCTCTCATTTCTTGTCATTAATACTTCCATTCTAGAAGCCCCAAACCTAATATTTCCTCCTAACAAAGTAGCAGATAATATTCAAATATGGTTCATCGTCCAATATTGAAATATGAATCATTGTCCATGATGCAATGAACTTCAAGTTATGCCTTTTATCTATTCCATCCATCATTGGATTAAAGTTTCAAATTGCAGGTAAATTGAAACAGATCAAAGTCAGAACTGATAAAACTCCAGCAAACGAGGAGCATGAAGATGAGAAGGTTGGTACAGTTGATCAAATTAAAAAGAAGTACGGATTCCCTTTGTATGGGGTAAGTATATACTTTATGCTTTTGCTCAATTTAGACTACTCATTGCTTCTCTAGTACCCTTTTTTTTTTTTTTTTTGGGTGGGTGTGGTTTTGGGGTGGGGGGGTGTGGGTTGTGGGGTAGGGGGTAGGGGGTTGAAGAACATAACAAGTGTAGGAATGAGCACTTAGAGAAATCTACTCCATGGATCAATATATCAATTAAGAATTGGACACTCGTGTGCCAATGTCCAATATTAATTCATCCCTTTTTTTTATGAGGAAAAATACTGTAGTAATGTATATTCATCTCTTTTTTATGAGGAAAAATGCTGTCGTGGTGTCCTGGCTTGTTAGTACTTGTATCTGTGTTCATATGCATTGGACATGACCAGAAAATGTAAAACTATGGTGTCTTTGTTTTGTAAGTAGGGAAGTTATAATATTCATTGCCCTATAAACCATTGGTCTCATTCTGGTTCAAACATTACAAGCCAGACCCACAGTATGACATGATGTGGCAGTTGGCAGAGATTTTAAACCTTAATTGGACCTAAATGTTCCATAAACCATGCATCTGCTGGTCATTTTCTTCATCATTGTCTTTCTCTTTGATTTCCAAACCTTCAAATCATGTGGCATCAGTGATCTGCTGTGACTGGAACTGATCCAATACTAGATGCGGTTTATGTAATATAGGATTTCATTTTACCTTCCAAAATATCTATGGATTTGTTAAAAGAAAACTTTCTAACCTCCCATATATAAAAATAAGGTGCATTAACCTATAGGAATGAGATTTTATTAAGAACAATTTCAACATTCCCACATGTTTCTAATAAAATTGAATACAGCCCATTCGTAAACACTTATTACAATTGTAAGATACCTCACTCACTTGATTTTCTTGAAATGAAACTTAGAAGTTAGAGTGGATTATAATCAAGATGATCTCTTTAGATTGGTAATAATCCCATTCCTCTCAAGGTTTTGTAAATCTATTCACCCGACAAACCTTTTGTGAAGGGACTTCTAGCATTTCATCACCAGGAATATATTTCAAAATCATTTTACCTTTCTCAACTAGCTTATAGATGTGATTATATCTCATTGCAATATTTTAGTATTACCAAGGAATTTGTTATTCTTTGCAATATGTATTGCCACTTTATTATCCCAATAAATAGTCATTGGTTGTAAAAGAGTTTTGCTAAAAGGAATGTCTCAAATATCCCCTCAACAATGGCAATTCTATCCCCACTTGAGACATGGCAATTTACTTAGCTTCCATAGTGGATAATGCAATATATGTCTATTTCTTAGAATATCAAGAAACAACATTACCTCCTAACGTGAATAAATATCCACTTGTTGATGTAGTCTATCTTTGTATAAAGACATGTCCATTCCCATTGAATATATGAATGGAAGAAACTTTGATTCAATTACTACACTATTTAAATGATAGAGGACTGATCAATGCACAGAAGAAAATGGTATTTCTTGAAAAAAAAAGTTACTCTATCTTTGGTATCGTTCTTAGTGAGATACTTTCTTTTGGTGTAGGAAACAACTGCTGCTAAGATGGCAGAAAACAAGATCCAGGATAATTTGAAGAAGTTGCAGGTAACTCCCTTTTTATTAAAATTTTCACAACTTTCGATTGTCTTATTTCCCCAGCTGAAGAGAATAGAGCAGCTATCTTTGAATAGATGTTTATTGATACATCGTCTCGTCTTACTTGGGTTACTTTGGTTTCATTTAGCTGAGGAAAAAATTGTTTTAGTTCATACAATTTTACTTAACTGGAATCTTGCTTTCTTGGGCAGGGCATCAACAATCGAACTGCAGAGATGCAGGATACTGCTCAATCTTTCTCACTCTTGGCAAAGGAGGTACTGCGAACTGCTGAACACGATAGGCAGAGTTCATAAGTCCTACAGATGTTGACTTTTTATTTTATTTTTTTATTTTTTTGAGGGAGGGGGTTTGTTTTGGTATACCGTTTGTGACTGATTAATGGGCATGCGATTGTTTTTTAAGTTCTTTTCTGGATGTAAATGTTCATGGGTATATATATATATATATATATAGTATAAACGAGTCTTAAAGGAGAATACCAACAAAGTTTTTTTTTCCCCTGTTTTCACCATTTACTTGAGAGAATGGAATGGGAAATGTAGTGGATCCTGAGTTGTTTGGTTTGAGGAGATTTGACAGGGATTTCTTATTCAATCATACAAATTTAATGGATGTGTAAGAGACTGTTCCCAAATGTACCACAATAAAAGTATAATTCCCCTTTCCATTTAGGCCCATTTGGGTTTTCTTGAGGGGAGAAAAAGGGGGTGGGGGGGTATTAAGACGTCTGCTCAAAATATTCATGCTCCAACTTGAAAGAGAGTAACAACTTCATTGACTTCACTTCTTTCTCAGGGTACGACGTACTTAAATGCATTAGAGAAGGAGGGAACATTATGGACGCCCAATTTTCAACTTGAGAAAATGATATTGTTCTTCACTAAGAGCTTTGGTAAAAATATCTGGCCACTTGTTAGTTGGATGAAACATAGACTGTCCAAATTTGTAGAGCTTCAATTTTTTGCGAACCACATTGATGGTAAATCTCATTATATTTCACTTGTTGATGAAAGCTTACAAGTTGTACTAGCCATGGCATTGTATTCGGCTTCAATAGATCAGGAAAAAATCCATTGTCTTTTGCTTTTCCAGGAGATGGACTATCCAATAAAGACATAGTACCTTGTGGTAGAATGAAGAGAGGTTGCAGAGGTTGCACAACTAGCCCAATCCAAGTCACTGTAGGCATAAACATGAAGACTGCTAGTAAACAACATTAGAAAACCTTTCCCTGAGCATGACTTTAACTGGTGGAAAATCCATCATGCAACATCTAAATAAGGTGTTCGTGCTTTTGCCACAAATTGACCATGAAGTCACAACACAACATAACTATGAGATAAATTAATCCTCCAACAAGTCTTCTATATACTCGTGGATTAGAAAAAAAGTTCACCAACTTCACCATTCATTTTTAGAATTTGCGCCATGGGAAAAGTAATTGGTTTGCATCGAAATAAACATGCATAATTATCAACAGATGCCCTACACATGAAACCCTTGATTTTTTGTTAGGTGTTGCAGCTCCAAATCTCCTTCGAAACTGTTGTTGAGACATCTTAACAATAAAAATTCCATGCTTCAAATCTCCCCACACCTGCTGGTCTTGGGGTGGAAACAACCCCAATTGGATTTTATAGAAGTAGCTCGGTTTACAGGATGGAAGTATTAGTCAATGATGTATCTCTCCCAAATTCTGAATACTTTCTCCCGTTCCAACACGCCAAAGTAAACCAGCTTTAAGCACTTTGCATCCCTCCATAATGTTGTTCCATGCCTATGATGGGTTAGAGCCTATTGAGGCCTCCAAAAAGTTACAATTTTGGAAAATAGATGGCTTCAAGAAAACATGCCCAAGCAACCTCTGATTCGTTCCACAACTTTTAAGCTACCTTAGCCAACAAAGGTTGGTTATGAAGGGACGGATCCCTAAACCCCAGCCCTCCTTTACTCTTCAATTGATAAAGTCATCTCCAAGAGACCCAATGTATCTTCTTCTCATCTGTACCATCTCCCCAAAAGAAATTTGTTGCAGCCTTCCTCAATCCTCATATGATTGTGATGTGACTCAGGAAGCTCGAAGTGGGAACAAGTTAACTGGATAAAGAAAAGGCTATTGATTTTATTATAACCTCCTTATCGGCATGGGATAACAACCGATTCTTCCAACCACTAATTCTTTGCCAGTCTTCTTTGTAATGTCCTAAAACAGCATAGTTTTGGAGACCCCGAAAGACATTGGTAAGCCCAAATATTTACTCAGTCCTTTAACATAAGAGACCTCAAGCATGTAAGAGGACCAACGTCTAGATTTAAGGGGAACAGTGAGGCTAAAAAAGAGAGGTGTAGATCTTAGGGTCTGTTTGGGTTGGACCCCTTTTGGACCAATCGGGTTAAAATGAATTTCAGGGCACGAGGACCCGACTATTTAGGTCCGTAAAGTGTTCACGCCATGAGAAAGGTGTGGAGGATGATATGGGATCATCCGAAACCATTTACGATGCGAGTGGTGGGAACCATGAGCATCAGAACCCTGACAACAGCCTGTCAACCCACCAGAAATAGGCACCGGATCTAGGCCCAAGTTGCTTCCAGTGGCTTGTTTCCTGTGGTCAAGACAGCTTGCTGTCCTATGGCTAGTCTCGCACGAGTGGTTGCCCTCGGACATGCTCAAGGCCTTTCGATAATTTTTTATGCGTGTCAAAATTCAAGTACGGGGAGTTGGGTCACTTATTGTCCAGAATCGAAAGGTACGAATCCCCTCTGGTTAGATAGGCATGCAATGTACGAACATGTGGGGTCATCTCTACCCCTTTGGCAATGCATAGCCGTGAGCCAAAACCCGATAGTACTTTCGATCTCTAATCCGAGGCCTATCACAATAGTTCAAATTAGACTGAATTAGGGCACGGGTGTAACATTCCCCCCACCTTGCAAGAATTTCATCATCGAAATTGAACATACCTGGTAAATCAAACAATCCAGGATACTGCTTCATTATTTCATCTTCTCGCTCCCAGGATGCTTCCTATTCATTTTGATTCATCCATTTCACTTTGACGAAAGAAATAGTGTGGTTGCAAAGAACATGGTCCTTCCGATCAAAAATCTTCTTTAGATACTCCACGTAGGCAAAATCCTCATCCAACTCATGGAGTATGTAAGTCAAGACGTGAGTGGGGTCCGAAATGTACTTCAACATAGAAACATGGAAGACATCGTGTGTACCTTCCAACTCTGGCGGTAAAGCTATCTGATAAGCTACTCGTCTGATCCTCTCCAGTACATTATACGGTCCCATAAACCTTGGACTAAGCTTTCCCTTCTTGCCGAACCGCATCACCCCTTTAACTGGGGAGATCTGTAAAAACACCTTGTCTCCAACACCAAACTCCAGATGTTTCCTCCTAACATCTGCGTAGTTTTTTCTGCCTGGACTGAGATGCCTTGATCCTTTCTCTGATTATATTCACCTTCTCACTAGTAGCCTATATCAAGTCTGGACCCAAAATATGCCGCTCACCAACCTCATCCCAATAGAGTGGAGTTTGGCACTTCCTGCCATACTATGCCTCGAATGGGGACATTTCGATGGTGGCCTAATAACTGTTATTGTAGGAGAAGTTAATAAGGAAAATGTGCTCATCCCAACTATAACTTATATCCAAGGCACATGCTTGAAGTAGGTCCTCCAATGTCTAAATAGTCCTCTCCGATTGACCATCGGTCTGAGGGTGAAAGGCAGTGCTGAAAGCCAACTGTGTGCCCATAGGCTTCTGCACTCATGTCTAGAACTTTGAAGTGCACCTGGGATCTCGATCAGAGATAATACTAACTGGCACACCATACAACCTGATAGTGTTATCAACATACAACTTGGCCAACTTGTCCATAGAAAATGTGATCTTGATTAGGATAAAGTGAGCTGCCTTGGTCAAGTGGTCCACAACTACCCAAATGGCATCCATACCCTTCTGTGTACAGGGTAGGTCTATGACAAAGTCCATGGTAATATTCTTCCATTTCAACTCTAGAATAGGTAGGGACTATAATAACCCATGGGGCCTTTGTCTCTCAGCCTTGACTTGCTGGCATGTGAGGTATCTAGACACATACGTGGCCACATCATTCTTCATTCCTTTCCACCAGTAGGAGCCTTTGAGGTCCTTATACATTTTAGTGCTGCCAGGGTGAATGGAGTATGGAGGGCAATGTGCCTATCTCAAAACTGTCTCTCAAATCACCATCACTGGACACACACAACCTCCCTTTGAACTTGAGAATTCTGCTTTCAGTTACAGAGAAATCTGGGTCCTTTTAGGTTCCTTCCTGGCATTCTGCTATCAACTTCTGCAATTTGCATCAGTAACCTGAGTTGCAGTGATTCTATCCACCAGACTAGGTTACACCACTAATGCTGATAGTGACAAAGTGATACCCTCTTCTAATAGTTCCAAGTCTAGTTTCCTAGCCTCCTCTAGGAGAAACTCATTGGTGGTCAGTGATGCAAGTGTCAGTGACTAGGATTTTCTACTAAATGCATTAGCTACCACATTAGCCTTTCCTGGGTGATAGTGGATAGTACAATCATAATCCTTCATCAGCTCTAACCAACGCCTCTGTCTCATGTTGAGCTCTTTTTGGGTGAAGAAGTACTTGAGGCTCTTATGGTCACTGAATATCTCACTCTTCTCACCATACAGGTAGTGTCTCTAGATTTTCAGTGCAAAAATCATAGCTGTTAACTCCAAATCATGGGTTAGGTAGTTCTTCTCATAATCCTTCAACTGACGAGATGCATAAGCAATGACCTTCTCGTGCTGCATCAATACACAACCCAATCAAAGCTTGGAGGCATCACTATACACAACCATACCACTTGTACAGGTCGGAATAGTCAAAACTGAAGCTGATACTGACCTTTGCCTTAGCTCCTTGAAGCTCTTCTCACAAGCCTCAGACCACTCAAATTTTACACCCTTTCATGTGAGTCAGGTCATCGGAGTAGCAATGTAAGAGAAGTTCTCGATAAACCTCCTGTAGTATCCGGCCAATCCCAGAAAACTACGTATGTCTGCTACACTCTTGGGAGTCTCCCATTCTAGAACTGCCTTCACCTTGCCTGGGTCAACCTCTATACCCTTGTCTGAAACAATATGGCCTATGAATGCCACCTGTGATAGCCAAAACTCCCACTTGTTGAATTTGGCATAGAGTTGCTTCTCCCTCAGCCATTGCAGTGCTAACCTTAGGTGAACGGCATGTTCCTCTGCACTCTTGGAGTAGGCCAAAATGTTATCAATGAATACTATTGCAAACCTATCTAGGGCATCCTGGAATACCCGGTTCATCAAATCCATAAATGCCGCAGGTGCATTGGTCAACCCAAATGACATTTCCAAGAATTCATAATGTCCATACCTTGATCTGAAGGCTGTCTTACTGACATCACTATCCTTGATCCTGAGTTGGTGGTAGCCCGATCTAAGGATGACCTTGGACAATACCTTGGCACCCTGTAACTGACCAAATAAATCATCTATCCTTGGCAATGCATACTGGTTCTTAATGGTTAGCTTATTAAGCTCCCAATAATCAATACATAATCTCATACTTTCGTCTTTCTTCTTGATGAACAATACTGGTGCTCCCCATGGAGACACACTAGGTCTAATGAATCCCTTCTTCAGAAGGTCTTGAAGTTGCACTTGCAATTCCTTTAACTCTATGTGGGCCATGCGGTAAGGGGCCTTTGACACTGGTGCCGAGCTGAGAGTAGGTCTATAGCAAATTCTATCTCGGTCCGGGGGTAAGCCTGTCAAGTCATCTGGGAATACATCAGGAAATTCCCTCACGACATCTGGCTCAGTTAATGACCTAATCTCTATCTCAGTATCCATCACAGATGCTAAGTAGCCTTGACATCCCTTATCCAGTAGCTTCTTTATCTAGAGTGTGGATATGATAACTTTCTTGGGTTTCTTGGGCTTATCCCCTTGGAACACAAACTCATCATCATCACGAGGTCTAAAAATGATAATCTTCTCTACATATAGCACACTGGCTCTGTACGCGGACAACCATTCCATTCCTAAAATCACATCGAAGTCGGTCATATCCAACTCGATCAAGTGAGCATTCAACTTATGATCACCTATGGTCACTGGATAAGGCTTATAAACATAGTTCAAGCCCACTACACTTCCTGTAGGGGTGCTCACAGCCAAACATTAAGTTAGTCTCTTGGGTGAAATGCTCATCTTCTTCGTAAATGCCGATGACACGAATGAATGCGAGGCTCCTGAGTCAAATAATACATGTGCGGGTAATAATGATATCAACAATGTACCTGTTACTACACCGGGTGCAGTCTCGGCATCTTCTGCAGTTATAACAAACACTCTGCCTTATGATCTCTGGCCCTGTAGGAGCTGTACTGGTCTAGGGGCTGAATATGTTTGCTGAGGCCTGGGTGGCATAGTGTAGGTGCATCACCTGGCCTTCGGTGGGGACATGTTTTCTCCATATGGCCTGGCTGATCACAATAAAAGCATCTCGAGTTCGATCCCGAAGACTGAGATACAGCACTAGATCAGGAGGACTAGGAAGTCTGACTAGCATCGGCCTCCTAAATTACACTAAAGTTGGGTTGACATAGGGCACTCGAAAAGGTTTGCTGCCTCCCCTAGAATTAGTAGATCCCATTGGCCTCTTTCCAGTCCCTTGCTAGGCCATGAAGTTATCTCTATGTCGATCTTTAATAGATTTGGCCACTTAGACCACCTCAGTATAGGTTTGCAGTTTCAACCCCACAATGATTGACCCAATACCTGGCCTCAACCCTTTCTCAAACTTCTTTGCTTTAGCTCTATCACCTCTGAGATGCTCAGGAGCAAAATGGAATAGCTCCTCGAAGTATTACTGATACTCGAGCACAGACCGAGAACCTTGAGCCAACTAAGAGAACTCACTCTCTCTCCTATCCTGGAAGCTTTTTGGAAAATAGTTCTCAAAGAAGGCCCCTTTGAAGTCTGCCCAAGTGGGGTTTGGGTTACTAGCCCTCAGAATAGGCTCGGTGGCACTCCACCAATCATCAGCTTCATTCTGTAACTGATAACCTGCACACAAAATTTTCTACTTATCAGTCTAAAAACCTTCTCCATTCCACCAATCCATCTTGATGGAAACAACAGGTCTTGGCCCACCTTGGAGAAGCATAGGGGCCTAAGCTGTTGAAACTTCTCCATCATTTTCCATCCCTCTACATGGGCTTGGGCATGATCCGACATTGGGTCTTGCACCTGCCCATGCACTTGTGCCCCACTAGATGTTTGAAGGGTAGCCAATCCAACGGGTATTGGAATGGGTGCCATGGAGTAGGAGGTATGGGTGGTGCATTACGAGCTTCTATCGCCGATTGGATTCTATTATCGATCCCGACCATAAACTGATTTTACCTTTCTTCAACTCCCCGCATCATGTTATTCATGATAGATGCTACATCCTGGGCTGCAAGTATAGGTGGAGCTGGAGGTGCATTACGGGGTCTACCCCGATTCTGTGTAGGGGAAGCGGGAGGTGACGGGCATGATTGGGATCGGGATTGGGTGTTCCGGTGTGACATGACTCCTGTAGAGGAATCCGATTAGTGCATATACATATACTAGGTTGCATGTAACTGGAACACATGCATGCATAGTGGGTCCCACATGTATTTGATAGTCAAAATTAGGGTTAGGGCATGCATAAGTGGGGTCCACACATATTAGGATCCGATCACATAAGTATCCCAAAGGGGCACACCATTAAAGTCACAAAATAAAAATTAGATTTGAGAAAACAAAAATAATTTATTTTTCAAATTAGTCCACCGAAAACAGGGAGACTTATCATTGAAAATATGGTTTAATCCACCAGAAATATCGGTGTTATCTCCGATGGGCAAAATAGAGAGCCAATATGAAATTTTCACTTCACCGGAAACAGGCACTGGAAGCATGCCCAGTGTTTTTGGTAGGCTATTTCCGGTGGCACCAAAATGGCTATAAATAGGCTCAGGTTTGGGTTTTATTGTACAAAACCCTATTTTCACTTGTGAAAAAATTATGGAAACGGCCAAGGAGGACTTTGCAACCCATTCCCTACCTTCCTCTCGCTATTTCGTGATCAATAGGCACCGCATTCGCACCAAAGGTATGTTCCTCCTCTCTGTAACCTAGTTTTGTGATTTTCTTCTCTGTGAGCTTTACATTCAGCCATTAAATCTAGTTTTTTCATCTTAAATCCTTAGGAATTATATTGCAACGATGTCTAGATGTTGTATACGTACCCGACATGCCATTGAACCAGAGGAGTAAGATGCCGCTGCTCAGTTCAACCCCATCTTGTTCCGCTCTGTGGCTGAGCGAGACCGTTGGGAACTCTTCAAGCATTGCAATGTATACCCAGGAGTCCATGTGAAGACCAATGACTTCCATGCATTCCGTCTCCATCAATGGTTTGACGAAGTTGGGTGGTACCGTATCTAAAACCCAACAAGTACTACTACCCCACATTGGTCAAGTTGTTCTGCTCTAACTTGCAATGCGTGAAGTGGGGTACCGAAGAGATGCGGATCACCCCTATGTGAAGGGGGTGGAGATCTCCTTTGACATGGGCAGTTGGCCAATATCCTGATGGTTAGCAATGCTGGTGACCTAGTGTACTGCCCACCTCAGACTCCAGCATATGAATTTTAGAGTCCCGATACCTTTCAGGAGATAATCGACATGTTGACTAAGGAGGCCAAGGGATGGAACCGTTCAGTCAACTAATTGGCTACTCCAAAGGTCGTCTGTTGTGCGATTCAGCTAAATGTCCTCCCCACTTGTGGACATTATGATGAGGTATCCGCATAGTAAGCCTATATGACCTATTGCATGTTCATAGGGGCACAGATACGTCTTCCTTACCTCCTTATGTGGACCATGGTACTTCGGTCTGAAGGAGTGGACTGCCGAGCTGGAAGCCTGTGCTATGGAAGAATACTTACTAGCATCTTTCGCCACTTTGGGGTGGACTTGGAGGGAGAGGCACGCTTTGGTAAAGAGGTCACAAACTTCAACCAAGATTCTCTGAGGAAGATGACCAAAGATCTAAGGGAGGTGACTCCTATTCCAGGAGAGGGTTAGCAGCCTACGGAGGTAGAGGGTGGCAGTGCCGGTAATATTGGTGGAGGTGTTGGTGATGTTGGTGTAGGTGTTGGTGGTGCAGGAGGAGAAGCTACTGGGGTTGGTGGGGCTCCACCACCTGATCCCCCCAGACTATGGGTTCTATGGCTGCTTCTACTTCTTGAGGCACTAGCGGCACTAGGCCTTACGGTCCCAATGATGTTATGGCCCGCCTAGACACCACATCTCTGATGATGAGCATAGATGGCTGCCTCAACAGCATAGACATGACCTATTGTCTTATGGACAATAGAGTGGCCTCCCTAGAGGCACAGATGCAGGCAATGGTCTTTCATCTTGGTATTCCGGTGCCTCCTCCAGGAACGCATGGTCCGAACCAGGCTCAGGGCTAGGGACAGAACTAGCAATAGTAGTGGTAAGAGCAGCAAGAGTAGTGGCATGGTTGCCATTGTAGCTTTTAGGATTTCCCTATCCATGTTTTATTTGATTTTGATGTTTTAGGTTTAGTTAAACTTTTATATTATGTCATTTGCTTCAGTTGTTTAATTTCTTAGACTTAGGTTAGTTAGGATTTTCTACTTTCAGTACTTTATTTTCTTATGAAAAGTGTAAGTTGTGTATTCAAATTCTCTATTATAATGAAACAGCTTTAACACCTATGCATGTCTCCTAATTGTGCAATTTCTATTATTGTTGTCTTGAGATTCTTATTAAATCCTAATTTTCCCAAGTTATGGTTAGGCTGAGATTGTGAGTTAAGGTAGAGCATTGCACTATGATACCATAGCTATCACACCCCAATTTTAGTAGACCCAACTAACCATTAGGAATACCGGTGGTGTGAGTAAGACGCGTACCTGTCTTACAAACTTACCAGGATCTCTGATAGCAGTACCTTAACATTTTTACAATCTTACATCATAAACCAACATAAGCAGCGGAATCATAAATAAAATGGGGAAACATCTAACGATAAACATAATATCATTAACCAAGTTATTCTGTTTACAATCCTTCAAGACCTATATATATCAAGTTTAAAATATAATATTCACAAACCTGTATCAACATAATCAAAAATACGCCAAACACCTCATGGCGCCACGTATGCACAAAAGTCACAAGCATAGTCATGGCCATGTTCCTCCTCTTCCGACATCCACTAGTTGCTCACTCCGTACTCAGATCAGGAGGAAAAAGAGTCACTAGCCATAGGCACGACCATACCTGCATCATCATCTAAAAAGTGTGTAAACGTGGGGTGAGCTTTCCAACTCCCTTAGTGAGGGGTGGGGTCAAGCACATCCAAGCAAGACAATAATAGTAATAATTTATAACACATGATTGCAGAAATTAATCACATAGTCTATGATGCTCGTGATGCAGTTCATTTATTTATTATCCACCTAACAATACAAACTAAGTATGGTAAATGAAACTACGGTGCATTAGGCTGTATCCTTCATCTTGGAGCCGCCATCGACTACGCAAGGATACAAACCCTAGCCATGAATAAAAGCCTGTCGGTCCCTATATGAGTCCATGGGTCACCCAGAAAATCCCTAATAACCCCTCCTAGTAGTCACTACACCGGTAACACATCGGCCACACCAAACAGGTTCCCGCCTTCAGCTACAATAACATCGTACCGTGGGTGTGGCATTCTGGAAAGGCACATCAAACATACCACAATGGGTTATCCAACACCTCAACCCTTGTTGGTAAGGGTTTGTAGCATAGGGAGTGATACCTAATCACATATACGCTACATGCCTTCATAGTGATACAGTTAGTACGAATTACATGATGCCGGTAAGACCTCGGCCACAAAGTGTAATCCATCTCCAAATACAGTCCTTGGTACACGATACTAGTGAGACCTTGGCCACAAAGTGAAACCCGAGACCATTTACTTAATCTAGCATACATATCACAGTTGAATATGGACTATGTGACATTGGTACCAATCATCGGCCACGAAGCATATCCATTTCCAAATGCAGTTTTGGGGTACACGATACCAGTGAGACTTTGGCCACAAAGTGTAACCCGCAACTGCAACTAACTCTGATGCACATAATCAATGCATGAATGCAACATACATTCGACAATCACAGCACCGGTACCACCTCGGCCACGCCGAATTCCGTCTCACATGCACAATCAAACACAAGGTGATCACGGTACTGGCACCACCTCGGCCACACCGGATCCCGTCATACATCTCCATACAGTTCATATCATGATTGTAAAATGACAAATGTAATATATCATTATCGTATTTGAGCAATTACAATTAAACATATAATTCTAAGCATGTGAGCAATTTAATAATAATAAACATTCTAAAAATAAACACAGTCCATCCCTCACTTGGTTTACGATCAAGTGTGTTTGGGTTCAAGTACAGCCACCGATCGTTCAATTCAATTCTGGCTTCGGGGCACGTGCGCATCACTGTCCTAGACACAAAGGGAATTGTACATCAGTATGCATTGGAAACATCAGGAGGGACCCACACAGGTCACCCCCAAAGGATATAGACATTGTCCCCAAGTGACAGTACTGTCACTGGAGTCACCCACCCAAAACAGGGCATTTCCATCGAAAATTTCAATCCTGTTTCCGGTGGAGAAGTCAGAGAGCGCATAAGGTCCATATGTCCATCAAAAATATGCCACCGAAAGCAGACCTAGTGGATCCGGTGGGCTTTTTCCAGTGGTGATTCAGGATAGTCCACCCATTTTGGAGCTTTTCAGCTCGAGGTCGATCATCGGGATTTATTCCGTGGAGTTTGTAGGGGATGTTCCTAGCATCATTCTAAGCCAATAAAATTTTAATTCCATAGAGCCATTTGGGAGATACATTGATCAAACGATCGAAACCTTATTTGGTCTTTTGGCAATACATGTTGCTATAGCTCATTGGGCTTGGTTCGAGCTCGGTAACAACACCGGGAGGGTAGAACACGCATTCTACAATCTTAACATGGTTTGCACACTAAGATTCCACCCATACCTAGCTTTTTCTAGGTTGAGATGAAGAGAGAGAATGGTATGGGAGGTTGTACTTACCTCTGACAACGATTCTGACCACAAGGCGACAGTCGACACCAAGGTAGGCCTCCAACCTTCTCCTTCTTCCTCTTCTTCTTCCTTCCTCTCCTCTTTCTCTCCTCTCCTATGTTGAGCATAAGGAAAATGAGGAAATGAATCCTCATTTTCGAACTTATAACTTAAGTGGAGCTTAGGGTCCGTTTGCGTTGGACCCCTTTTGGACTAATCGGGTTAAAATGAATTTCGAGGCACAAGGACCCGACTATTTAGGTCCCTAAAGTGCTCACACCATGAGGAAGGTGTGGATGATGATTTGGGATCATCGGGAAGCATTTACGATGCGAGTGGCAAGAACCACGGGCATCGGAACCCTGACAGCAGCCTGTGGGAAACAGGCACTGGATCTAGGCCTAGGCTACTTTCGGTGGCTTGTTTCCAGTGGTCAAGATAGTTTGTTGTCCCATGGCAGGTCTCGCACGGGTGGTTGCCCTCAGACATGCTCAAGGCCTTTCGGTAATTTTTTATACGTGCCAGAATTCAAGTCCGGGGAGTTGGGTCACTTATTGTTTAGAATCGAATGGTACGAATCCCCTCCAGTTAGATAGGCACGCAATGCACGAACATGTGGGGGTCATCTTTACCCCTTCGACAATGCGTAGCAGTGAGCCAAAACCCGATTGTACTTTCGATCTTCGATCCGAGGTCTGTCACAATAGTTTAAATTAGACCGGATTAGGGCACGGGTGTAACAGAGAGAGCATGCCAAGGTTAACCAATCACATGAAAGAATTATATTCCAAACTATTCAACCTGACGTCGAAGGTCATTACTTAACTTCAACTAATTTAGCTTACTTACCAAGAGAAATTGATGCATTTCCATCCTTTATTCACAAGTACTTCCCTAGCATAACTCTCAGAAGACATGGCTTTTGTAGCTAAATCTTAAAAGCTATAAAGGAGGGGTGGGGGTACTTCAGGCATCGTTCAAGAGATAGGAGCAGAGGGGTCAAATTGGCCGATTTGAATTAAAATCTATACTTGGTGTTGTTTGTTCCATGAGCTAAATAACCCAACTGCCTAATCTGTTAATACAATATTCCAGATTTATTCTTCTTCTACTTCTTCTCTCTAACTCACTTTGTTCTTCTCTTTCTATCTCTTTCTCTATGCTTGGCTGTTGTATTTGGATTAAATTGACATGGTTTATGTAGGTTGGTGAGTCTTTAGCTCAATAAGGAAGAGCACCTGGGTTTGTTCCTAGGCAATGATGGTTCAAATCCATTAAGGCTTTCATGTTAAATGGGATTACAGAAATTGTGAATTGGGAGGTTGCACTATCTTGTGTAGCTATCTGGTTAATGTATACCCAATGGTTTCCATTGAATATCTTCAATTCTTACTAATTTGAGATCAAGTACTGAAAACATAAGGGGAAAAAAGGCCAGAAATTTCAAGCTCTTTACCCATTTAATTCCTTTTGCCACAATAAGCTTTAAGGATAAATTTTCTCCTCTATTTCTCAGCTCTAAACTTGGACTGACCTCCAACCTCATAGGCATGAAGCTAGGCTCAGCCTTGCCTTTTTCCATGCTAAAAAGTAGAAAGTGATCTGATTGTAGGATTTTATTTTTGACATGGCTCCTTCATTGCTGAACCTATTTTCAATGTCATTGCAGATCTGCCTAAACAAAACTGATTATGCCATAGCATTATCAGAAGATAACCTCAGTAAGGATTTGTGTCATTGATATTCAGTTGTGGCAGCCCATAGATTTTGGATGTGGGTCGAAAACATAAATCATATTATAGGTTCCCACTAGATTTTTTCCTCCTAAACTTCATTGTATGATTACTGTTCAACAATGTTTAGAACATTCAACTAATCTTTAACTGTTAAAATGTAAAGATTAGTCTTACTTTTTTCTTTCAAATAAGCAATGGTAATATAAATTCTTAGTACTCCTCAAATCCAAGAGAACAAAATAAGAACAATAATACATTTAACTGATAATGGCTTGGTAATACTTTAAGCTTCTAGAGATTTGATAATAGAGAAACATCAATCTCTAGTAACATGTCTATCCAAATTGGTTGGTATAGATGAGTGGCAGCCAATCCTAAAAAACCAGTTCCTTCATTATCTTTCTCTAACCAAACTGAATTTAGCCAAGCATCACATGGAAAAATCTTGATGGATTTGAACCGCCATCTATTGGGTGTAACCCCAGTTGCTCTTCCATTTTGAGCTAAAAGACTTACCTATTAACATAAACCATGTTAGTCTAATCCAAATATAAAAAATAAATGAAACAAAAACATTGGAACAAGGATAGATACAAGGAACAACCACAATGTGAGAGACCAGGTAAAGTAAATAAACTAAAAGATGTTCACTAATTTTGGATTTCAAGAAAAATAAGGTTAAACTTATTAAATGAGATAATGTTTAACCCTCACACATTAATTGATATTCTTTATTCAGCTTGAAGCAAATAAACCCAACCATATTCTGCTTGAGAATTGGGAAGAGAACAATGAGAATTGAGAATAATCAATAGATTCCTACACAATCCTGACAATGCAATTATCAAAATCATACACATGTCTAAAAAAAAAAAATCAAAACTCTTTACCATTAATAGGTGAGTGCAAGAAATGTTGTCATTATCCATTACATGTGATCCACCAGGTGGATTCCAGTGACTTAAATGTGATGGTACACTTGGTTGGATTAAATGAGAAGCCTGGGAAGTATTTGCTTTAACCATTTTCTTTTTATTTCCTTGCTTTTCCACCCAACTCTTATGATGCTTTCCACCTTTGCAAGGAAATTTATTCTTTATCCTTTTACTTTGTTCACATTAGAGTACTCACTTGAGACAATTATTGGAGGAGCATCGACTACAAGATTTTGAAGTTTTGCACACAAATCATTAGCAACTTTGGCAACCAATGCATATCCCTCAGAAAAATTTGATGCTTTTGAGGCTATCCTCACTAGTTTAGGACAAAAAAGCCTATAACATTGTGTACAATCTAGGTTAACATCTTCTTAAACTCGGGTTCCATCATCACCTTTCACTATCATGCCTGTGTCCATCTCCTCAACAAATAATTTGCAGGATTGAACTACTTGATATCAAACATCTCAAATATTTTCAAAGCATGTTAGCATAGAATTCCAAAAGTCTCAAACTTCCTACAACTACATGTACTAGTAGGTGTTAGGTCCCGATTGACACTGAGAGGGGGGTGAATCAGTGTGCCAAATATTTTTTCACTTTCCAACTGTACCCCTGATGTGGCAATCACTATTTTCACTTCAATAGCACAGTCTATTGATGCTGCCCAGAGCTGCTATGTATACTACTGACCATTCTTACTGTTGCATGAAACTTACTCACATAACATGTATTGCTGCTCAGAGCTGTCTTATAAACCTCACACAGTAATCACAGTCACATACATACACAGTCGTATGCACATCCACACTGCACCACCAAGTGGTCAGGTCTACCAGATGTACACACCCATTCTGCAGCCAAGCACTCCAATCCACAATACAAATACGAGCATACACATCCACAACACAAGAAATACGTGCTTCGGCCAGTTGCCTACATGCACGGAGTAATGCCCACTGTCGGGCTCAGCATTTACTCAATACTAATTATGACTGCACCCACAGTCAAGGGAACACATTCCCAGTTTCCACCAATGACATACAATGGCTAGATCTTCACCCTAGTTTTCTCAGAATGATCTGAGAGGCCGCACCCACGGCAAATAGGTTTAGGTAGTTGTACCTACCAAGGAACACATAGCCCCTGTGTCCAGCACCCACTGAACACGAATAAAATAAAGTTGGTCTTATAACAATGCCCTATAGTGAAGCACTCATACATGCAAATTTCCCCCAAATAGACTACAACTATCACTTAGGCATTTTATCAAACATCTTGCCTACAATGATTTATAATAATGGAAATTTGGCAAAAGTGAGGTTACCTTGGCAAGGAGTAACCGTCGGAGATGCAATAATGTCGATCTCCACTTGATGCGGACCACAATCACGTTGTCTCGGTGCCGCCAATGCTTCAACCCCGGTTGGCACTTGGGTTTCTTGAAGCAACTCACAAGAACCAAATTTTAGGTTCTTCTTCTTCTTCTTCTTTCTTTTTTCCTTGTCTTTACTTTCATGGAGTAACAATGGCATTCACATTCACATTCACACACACACAAAGAGAGGAAAAAACTTCTTCTCTATTTCCCTCTTCTTCTCTTCTCTTCTATTTTCTTTTCTTTTCTCTTGGCAACAACCAATAGGACTTTCTACCTTGGTTTCCAGCAGCTTCCTAAGCCTCTAATGGTGGCTATGGATGAAGTGCAAGAGGATGGAAGTGTTTCATTCAAACATTTAGCCTTCCACGAGCTTCAACTCGTTTTTCCGACCACCTCAGAAACCTCTCTGCCTGATTTCTTCCCTCAGATGTGTAGAGCTCGGAGAGATGAAGAATCTCCAACTTGAATCACTCAAATCCGACTTAAAATGAGGGAGATATGACCTTTTGAAGTTGGAGCAATGAGATAGCCCGAAATGGAATCTTCGTACGGGTGGCGTAGGCTACACCGGCGGTGCGCGCAACAGGGGCGAAATCTGACCGTAGATCTCATATAAGAGATCTTATAATCCAATCCGTCCGATTAAACCAACGGACAACAGATCCAAACCGTTAGATTTGAATCTCGATGACGTCATCATGACGTAGGAGCTGACATCGTCAGAAGTGTTGTCGATCTATAATTGGTTGCTTTTCCGGATTTTAAGGGAGCTTGTCTCCCACTCACAAAAGTGAAAATGCATATTGACCGTTGGATCCGAATCTTCCATGATGGCTTTAATCAGATTTCATGATATCATTTAGATCGGAATCCTTTTTATACCTTCTATACACGCGCGAAACACAATAACATACCTTGATATAGTGTAGTGCCAGTGCATCAAGAATTATGCATCTAACCAATCAAATCCCACGCGCAAGCATCTATCTCGTCCATATCACACCAAAATCTCAGCAGCCTTTGGATGGGCATCAAGCCTACGTGGTCGAATCTTGGCCGTCCATTTCACTTCCCTTTACTCCTCTTTATTACAATCAAGCCCCTGCCTCCATATGTTTCAGTGCTTAAAGACCCCTTGCAACTCAGACCTTCAAAATCTTTAAATTACACAAAAGCCCTTCGAATTTCAAAAATAAATTCCGAAAAATCCACCCAACACCGAGAGCAACTGATGGATTTTCGGTTTGGATTTTCGAACCGACTTTACGGAAACGCTTATAACTTTTTCATACGATATCCGATCGAGATGAAACGAAGTGCGTTGGAATCGTAACTGGATGCTCTACGACTTTTCAGAAGACTCAATCATCTGAATCATCCATGTAAAAAGACCAAAATGCCCCTACACCTTTCCAATGACGTATCTTTCTCATACGGAATCGGAATGCGATGAAATCAGAACCGTTGGAAAGATTGTATTTTTGTCGTATTGTTACATGTAGAACGCTTCCTTTAAAAAATTCATCTTCAATGCCGAAACTGCCCTTGACTGCCATAAATGCCGTAACTTCTTCATACGGTATCGGAATGTGACGAAATCAAATGCACTGGACTAGGAAAATTACAATCTATATTTTTCATGAAGAACCGATCTTCCAAAAATGTCATTTTCATTGCCGAAAATGCCCTCAATCGTAAATAGGCCAATTTTGCCAGTTTTGACCCAGAAACCCGCACCACCTATTAATGATGTATTAAACCACTCCATGCATACCAAGCTGCTCTGTTATCTCATCGGTAACACTGGATACTGCCATGTCATCATTTTCATCCACGTCACCCAAACTGACCACGTCATCACCGCCACGTGGCCGAGTTGCCAACAAGGACAACCATAAAACAACAATCTCCCCCTTTGGAGTTGTTGGCAACCACCTCATCACTAATACACTCTAAAGCTCCGATGAGTAACTCTCTCCCCCTTTGACAACAAGTACAAAGGGTGGAACCAATGGACTCCCCCTGAGTCCAATATGGGGGTAGCAACATCAAGCAACTTGCTCCCCCTCTCCCAATGCTACTAGTGCTTTGGAAGAACCACCACTCCCAGCTTCTGTCTGAGGAACTCAAACTGATCTTTGGGAAGCGGTTTAGTGAAGATATCAGCCACCTGCTCTGCTGTGGGAACAAACTCCATCCTTACTTCACCTTCCATCACCTTGTCTCTTAAGAAATGATACCGGATAGCAATGTGCTTCGTTCTAGAATGCATCACCGGGTTCTTGGAGATATTGATAGCACTAGTATTGTCACAATATAGTGGCACTGCCTGCTCAACCTCCACACTCAAATCCTTCAACATCTGCTTCATCCACAACACTTGTGTACAACAAGATGTAGCTGCAATGTATTCTGCCTCTGCAGTTGAAAGAGAGACTGACTCTTGCTTCTTACTATGCCATGCCACCAAGCTGCTCCCCAAATAGAATGCATCACCACTGGTGCTCTTCCTGTCATCTACACATCCGGCCCAATCTGCATCTGAAAAAGCTGACAAACTAAAACTCTTGACTTTCAGATACCATAACCCAAACTCACTAGTCCCTTTCAGATATTTGAAAATTCTCTTCACTGCTGCCACATGTGTCTCTTTTGGTCCTGCTTGAAATCTGGCTACCATGCACACAACTTGTAAGATGTCAGGCCTACTAGCTGTCAGATATAATAGGCTACCAATCATTGACCTATACGAGGTGTGGTCAACTGATGGAGAGTCATCTTCCTTGCTCAACTTACACCCAGTCATCATAGGTGTGCTAACTGGCTTGCAATCCTCCATACTGAATCTCTTTAACATCTCCCTCACATATTTGGACTGAGATATGAAAACACCTTCTTTCTTTTGATTGATCTGCAAACCCAAGAAGAATGATAGTTCACCCAACATGGACATCTCAAACTCATCTTGCATCCTCATAGCAAAATCTTTGCACAACTCATCTTTGTGACCCACAAAGATGATATCATCTATATACACAACCACCACAAGCTAACTGCTTTCTTCAGTTATGATGTAGAAATTACTGTCCACTAAGCCTTTTCTTGAAACCCAACTTGCACAAGTAAGAGTCCAATCTGGAGTACCATGCCCTTGGAGCTTGTTTCAAACCATACAATGCCTTCTTCAATCTGCACACAAGAGTGGGGTCCTCACTTAGTTAAAACCCATCATGCTACTCTATGTAAACCTATCTCTTCCAAGTTTCCATTTAGAAAAGTTGATTTGACATCCATATGATAGACCTTGAACCCCTTGTACACTGACAAAACCAAGAACATTCTGATAGCCTCAAGTCTTGCCACTGGAGCAAAAGTTTTCTCAAAATCAATGCCTTCCACTTGAGCACTCTCCCTCTTTGACTTCAATATCAAAGAACTATAATATCTCTCTCTAAAGTAATCTCTCCCAGTGTGGGATACAAGCATCTATAGGAATGCCCATATGCATCTTTCCAATCCTACAGATGTGAGAGTTCAAACTACATAGGAGTGCCCATACGCATCTTCCCTATCCTATGAGTTGAAATCTCAATTACTCAACTGACCTCATATCTTCTTCAACACTGCTCATCAGATAAGTGTTGCCTCGACTGGATATACATCATGAACTACAAATTACAGTACGCAACTGCTCAACTCACCGGCTTCTTGAGCTTCCTGTCATAAATCTCTTCATCCAGTCAACATATCATTCTCTCTGTCACTAGTGCTGAAATATTTAACTCTGTCGAAGTCAAACAATCACCATGATCACAAAAAATTGCACTCTGACAACTACCACTGAGATTGATACCAACTGAATCTCTGACCCATACTGATGCATACAAAAGCGAAATATTGGCTGTCATACTCACAACTGCATACCTCTGACCATTACTGACAGCCTCAACTATTCTGCCCTCTGACTAACACTGAACTGCTCATCTGGTGATTGCTCCATTAAGATGCAAATACTCAAGAGAACTACACTAAGTTTCAACTGATGTCTCTAATCCAAGCACTATTGCAGGAACTTTACTGTCATAATCTAAGTCCTGCTGGGGGCACTAATATCCATCTAGTGAGCTCCCCATTCTTGTGCACCAGAGTACACCTAGTGCCTGGGAGGTGTGCCCACTCCTATACCTTGTCTAGGTGGTGGGAGGGTGGTGACTGTGACTGCACACACCTCTATGTGCTTCTCTCTCCAAACTAACTGACCACTTGCCTTGGTCCTATGCATTTGCTTCTCACCATAAGTTTTCCTACTACTCTGTTTTTCTTTCTGCTCACTTACTGTCTTCTTCAGTCTCTGCCTCTGTCCAACCAACCCAATTGTAGACCTCTCTTTTACTTTTCCAACTGATGGTCTTCCCTTTCTGAATCTTTCCTGCACAACTGTAGAACTGACATCTCCCTTTGTTTTCCAGATTCTGTTTACTGTTGTCTCAGCCTTTTGTATATCCTTCACTTTCCATACACTGTACAAAGCCACCTGAGACTCACCACTAGATTGTGACTGATGCTTCTTAGAATGTCTTTCATTGACTTGCCTTCTACAACCACTTCTTAACTTTCTGGTTCTAGAGATCTGATAGTCTCTCTCCTTTTGTACAAGCTGAGGGGAGAGCACTGCCTTGCAATGCTTGGCCCAATGTCCATGATGGTGGCATCTAAGACATTCTACTAGTTGTCTACCCAGTGGTGCTATAGGAATCCTCCCTTCATAGCTGGAGTCTAGTCTAGATATACACTCTGCTCTCCTATGTCCATACTCACTGCACCTGTGACAATACCCATGAAAATATGACTGCATCATTGGTAACTGTCTATGCAAACTAGGTGAAGCATTATGTCTATTGGTAGGAGCCATCTGACTCTGCCTGGGAATCATCTGCATAGGTCTCTGATAATTCAACTTGTTGAACCTGCCATACTCAACTGGTCTCTGCTGGTAAGCTCTGTCATAACCACCAACTCTGATTATGTTCCCTATTTGGATTGTTTGTTCGCCTTTACCTCTACTCTTTGTATCTTGTGGACTACCTCCACATTGTGCCTGATGTGTAGGAGATCTCATCTCACTATTGTGTATCTCCTCTCTCTTCCTTTGTCTCATCTGAGCTCTCTTCTGTGTTTTTCCTGTAGTCTGTCTCTGTGGTCTGATCTCAACTGTCTCTATAGCTTTCCCTGATGACTCACCCTGCTCTGTTATAGAACTAGAGCTGATGATGGATAGTCTCTGGCATTCTGCAGACTGAGCTAGATGTCTATCCATCTCTGTAACCACAAGTGGAGTGGCTGAATGTCTCATCTGCAACTCAGTCAACTGTGTTTGTAGTGAAATGATCTCTGCTTCTAATTCTTTGTTTAACTTCTTAAAATCATTTGAAATTTCACTACCTCTTTTAATCACTCGAGATTGCACATCTATTTTCTCTCTCAAGGCTAAGTTCTCTGATTCAAGCCTGGTACACACCTCACTTTGCTTTCTCAGTTGATCTTCAAGAGATTTTATAACTTGAGGGTCATTTCTGAACTTCATCATCTGTGAGATACAAGAAGCATCAAGC
>NC_056570.1:4967808-4979047 GCF_013358625.1 Macadamia integrifolia
TGAAATAAACACGTGGTTCCACAACTTTACCACCCATCAGTTCTATTCCACTTAATCCCTCTTTCATGGCCACATATCTTTCGAGCTAAAGAATGGAAAATCTTTCTCTTGTAAGAGAAATGGCCATACATAATGTTTATAGTTGGATTCATGGGTGCAATTATCCCTTTCATGAATAATTTCATCTTACATTTTCAATTCTTGAGCTTATAGAATACCTTAGAAACAGTTCATCTGCAAGGATATATTTTGACCAAATTAACCGGATATTCTTTTACTCTGACCATCAAATGCACCAGTAAGGAGGAGCTAAGGTCCAAAATATAATATTGTTCCATAGAGCTAAGGTCCAAAATAAGAAATAAACAAGTGTTTCCACGACTCTACCACCCATCAGTTCTATTCCACTTACTCCCTCTTTCATGGCCACATATCTTTCCGGCTAAAGAATGGAAAATCTTTCTCCTGTAAGAGAAATGGCCATACATAACATTTATAGTTGGATTCATGGGTGCAATTATCCCTTTCATGAATAATTTCATCTTACAGTTTCAATTCTTGAGCTTATAGAATACCTTAGAAACAGTACATCTGCAAAGATATATTTTGACCAAATTAACTGGATATTCTAAATTATAATTTACTCTGACCATCGAATGCACCAGTAAGGAGGAATGATCTGATTCAAATAGAATGACCCAAAAGAGCTGGAGGCAGACCAAAAATGACCATAGGAGAAGTTGTGAGGAAAGACATACACAAATTAGGCCTTCTCCCAAGAATGGTCTCGAAAAGAGCAAATTGGCGGGCTAATATCCAGATAGCGAACCCGCTTTAGCTGTGTTCTACTTCGTTTGTGATTACTAATCTGTTTTTTTCTTTTTTTTTTTTCTTCAGCTGTACTTGGATCCATGACCCCATTAAGTTGGGATAAGGCTTTGTTATTTTGAAGATTATTCTATACTATAAATGAGTTACATACAATGGTGAACATTGGCCCCATTACGCCAGTGACCACATAGTCCTCAATCCTCACCTGCGAGGACAAAGTAACACATTCTGCTAACAGAATATAAAACAGAAAAGAAATTTCAATTACCTCACTGGGCAGTTTTGGAAGATGCTCGTGCCTTCACTTTCTCATTAGAAGAACCACAGTATGAGCTGCAATGCTTCGGTTTTCTCCAAGGCTGTCCACCTTTTCGTGAGTTTTTGCTTTGAGATTGACGATAGAAGGATCCACACCGAGCAGTGTTGACAAGTTGGCCCTCATAGCCTCCTTGTGTGGGCTCAGTTTTGGTCTCTGCAGAATCAAGGTTGCATCCAAGTTTCCCAGCTCATAACCTGCTTCATTCATCAGCCTCACCTGAATGCGAAACATCACATAGAATAAGACAGACAATATTAATCACCTGGGCATCAAAGCGCAATGCTACTGGCTACCTCTTCAGTTATCACTTATCAGGGAGCATGATGAAGGAAATGGAAGAGCAAAGCTCAGAAACCAGAAATCTTAAAACAACAATTTTGAGTGCAACTTCAATAACAATGCAGCCAATGACCAATTGAAGAGCATGCAAGCAGCAATAAGAAAACCCAAGCGGTGATGCTGATCCTACTTCCACATGTCACTATGAATTCAATTTGTTGAAAAACGTATAACTTGTACAGAATGCTCTGAACTAGACGATGCAACCACAAACTCACAAAAAAGCACATAGCGTAGAAAACATAATTTACTAGTACAGCCAAGAGAAGGCTAGCAACAACCATGTGGAGAGGAGAAAAATAAAAACAGTAGTCTAATCACCCAGATCCCAAACAAATTGGCAGTCTATCAACACCTAGAAAGAAACAAGTCATTATGAAGGAAGCCAAGACCTACGGTTGCCTAAGAGGATCAGAGACCCTAATGGGCTCCCATCAGCCTATAAATTTGCCCCAATGACATAGGGAGAATCCTCTTCCACAATCAACTCATCAAAATCCCTAAAGTGGCCAAGCCAACACAAAAAGGAAGAAATCATCTCAGCCCACAAATCAATCTCACCACTAGGAGTTACAAAATAAGCAAATTTTCAAGATTAGCACTTTTACAATAGGTCTAGGCTCTAGTGAATCCATGAAAGTTCAGCTTCATTGCGAGGGAAAAACTATTAAGGGAGAAGATGCTGACCACAAGGAGGCAAGAAAATGATGTTGGTCACTCTCTAAGAACATAGCTGAAATCACTTTTAACAGGTCTCAACTCTAAAGTAGAACTGCAGACCCATCCTTAGAGATATCCTATCTATCCAATACCCCAGCCAATGAATCCTTTGTGGAAATATCTATCAATAAATACTTTTGCATAAATGAGTGAATTTTGACATGTTCACAGTACCAAACCAGAACTTTGGGTTAAAACTAGCAAATCCAACTGATCAATCATAAAAGTGGGACTCATCCGACTTCCCCAAATTATTTCTCAAAATTAAAGCATGTGTTCAAAAGTGGATTAAAAAAATAGCTCTAAAAAAAGGATTGTGAATAATGCGAAGCATATTGGCAGTAATGGCTTTCCGTGAATTTCATCATCACACAGAAGCCATTTTACTTTTTATCAATATCGTTTCAATTTCAACAAGCAAGCTAACCATAGTCTACCAAAGCACTTAATATACCAACTTCTTTCCCACAATTTTTTTTTTTTTTTTTTTTTTTGGGGGGTGTGGTGTTGGGTTGGGGAATATGAAGCATGTTGGCAAGGGTTAAATAGCTCCACCATTATTGAGCTTTTTGTTCATTGCTGGCCTGAAGTCAAGATGAACACTAATGATTGCATTGAATTGCCAGCTAACAAAAAAATTCTTATGATGCCTATCACATAAATCTTGACAAGTAGCCAGCAAAACAACTAGGACAATGCTTCAGTGTGGGTGATGATGAAGATATTAAGGGCAGACATAGGAAGAGGATTTAATATGGTATATTCTAGTTCCTTGTGTAACTTTCTATAATTTGGTGTCACATATTACCCCCAACACTTTGGTTGGTGAATAGAAGCTATTAGTGTAAAAGTAAGTACGCCATCCTCAAGGTAGAGAAAGTAGCAAGCGTGGCTGGAAATTGTGCACAAGTTGGTCTGGGAATTAATAGGAAAAGGAATGGATCCTGCAGCATTCCATAAGGTAGTCCTCTAGAAAGGCTTTGAAAAGTATGTATGCTCTGTCAACTTGTAGGTGATTTAATTGACATTTTCCATTTATTACTGATTTATATATACTGTAAAATGCTGTCGTTAGCAGTCGTTAACTCAGCTTGTTGGTGATTCAATTTAGATTTGCCTTTTTATTATTGTGTATGAAGATGTTCCATTTGACATTCCAGTAACATGAAGACCAACAGAGCGGGTAAGCAGGAGTCTAGGCCCATCAGAACAGGGACAGCATACCTACTTACCTAATAATTAGGTAGCAACCAAGGATCAGAGCTAAATCAGCTAATAGAAAATGGAATCAAACTCACAGCTTCTTCAACGAACACAGAAGATGCTGCACCCTTCCATTTAGGGTCGTTATCTGGGAAGATCTGCCCGATGTCCGGAAGCCCCAACGCACCTAAAATTGCATCGACCACGCAGTGAAGCAACACATCACCTGCAACAACAAACAACACAACCAACGAGAAAATACTTCAACACCAAAATTCCCATAAAGAAAATCCTTAATTAACCAATTTCTTCGACTGTAACACTCAAATTACCATCGGAATGAGCTTCACAGCCTCTATCATGGGGGATATTAATTCCACCGATAATTAGAGGGTACCCAGGCTCCAATCTATGGAGGTCAAAACCATGACCAACTCGGATAGGAAGGATCTTCGAAGAATTTCTGGCAGTTGTAACTTCTTCGACTTCGATCGCAGCAGCGGTTGCGGATACAATTAGCGGGAGTTTGATTGAAGGAAGAGGTAGAGGAAACGACGAGACGAGGCCGGTGGAAGAGCTGCGATGATTGTTGTCGTTGTTGCAGGGACGAAGAGACGATGATGATCCTAAACGAAAGCTCAGCCGATTCGTGGTGGATTTGGCAAGAACTATGGAGGGAGAGAAAGGAAAAGCCGTTGCCATTGAATCGAAGATTCGGTCTCAGACAAGAAGATGAGAGAGAGAGAGAGAGAGAGAGAGACAGAGAGACAGAGCGCCGTAATAAACTGATTTTTAGTGGGGGTGTTCGACTCGAAAAAACATAATAAACTTGCCACGTTTCTCATGTGCAGAAGGCTTGATCCATAGTGGGTCCCTTAAGTCGAAAAAAAAAACACACACATAATAAACTAACCACGTTTCTCATGGATCCATGATACATTATAGAGACAAAGTCAATGTAGCTGAGATTTCTAATTAAAAGAAAAAAAAAAGTGATTTGAGATGGGGATGGTGAGATATTATAGCTTGAGTTTGAAGTAGTTTCAATCCATGATATGGTAGATGAGGATTGTTTGAGGTGGCATGATTATGTTTAACGAAAGCCTTTAGATTAAAAGTTTTAATTACAAATCTAGATGGACAAGCTTGATCGAACTCAATCGTTTAAAATCCCAATCAGATCAACCCAATTAAAAATCATGTCAGGCTACTAGGTAGTTCTTAGTGCAAGGTGCTACCTGATTGGCACCTGATAAGGACCGATCGATTAAAAGTTTGACTTGGTCTAACATGTTTAAGGAATGTTTATACATTGCTTAGAGCTCGTTTAGAGCCCCATTTACTAAGTCCTGGCACGTTTAAAGACTATTTAAAACATGATTATAACTTGTTTAGAACCCTATTGTAGTCCACTTAGAAATGAATGTCATTAGCCCGTTTGAAACCTAATTAAGATCTGTTTATTCCAATTAAAGACCAAAACCTGACTGACCGTTAATAAATGAGACCAAGCCTAGAATGATGACCAACTATTTAAATAGGCCGGTCATGGTGCCAGATCCTAAAGTGGGGAAACCCGATTAGGTCGAACCAAAATCGGCCTGGCCAGACCAATTGACACCCCAACTTTTGATGCTCCAATTTGAAACAGTAATATGATCCAAATTGAAAAAGCAAAGAGTCCAAGGCAAGCCTAACTAACCCTATTAAAGGTGGTGAGGAAAGATATGCATAACCTAAGCCTTCTACCATGTATATGACTTCGAATAAAATTGAGAAAGCAAGGATCCATATAATTGGCCCCATTTAGTTGAGATAAAGACATAAATTTCAACTTCAAACAAGTTTTACATAAATTTGGCCTTGTTTTTTTTGCTGTAAGTTTTTTGTGCAAAGCATATTTCACTAGAAAATTTCCTACTTCTCCAATCTATTATTTTGCATGCTATATTAGAACAAAACAGAGAAAAATCCTAATTTACAAGAAATTTTTTCTTCCCTACCTTTCTACATGAAAACAAATGTAGTAAGAAAAATTTTTAGGTCAAACTAAAAACTTGATGCGGTAGAAAAACGTATTCCTATGCAATGAGACCATGTGATTGAATCTGAGATCAAATTTGACTGTGGCTAATCCATGGTGGAACTACCTTTTTGTACAATTGAAGTTTTCCCTATCATCTACCACATGGCTCAAAATTAGCTGGACCATTATATCAGCAAAGATACATAGCACAATAGCTGTGCCACATTTGATGGAAAAGAATTTTTTTTGCCAGAGAAGTTTCACGACTCAATTTCTCTACGTTATGGACCAAATTTGCTTTCATAATTTTTGAGATTAGTGGAAGGGAAGGGCATATCTTCCACAATTCTAACCTCACCTGTTGGAGGATGCCTTCAAATTGTGCTTTACTTGGAAACTCTTTGTGTAAATAATGATTCGGCAATAGGTCCTATCTTGATCTGCTCTCTTAACTAGGCCCAAATCAAAGTATCAACAGAAACCCGCCACATCTCACCAGTAACCTTAGCCTCTCTTGGAATAAAAGGAATAAACATTATAAACACAAACCATTACATTATCTTCATAACATTTGTGGGAGATCAACCAAATTCATGATCAGTTTGAACAATTTAGAAAGATCAATTATCCAAAAGCTAGTGATTCATGTATAAATGGTTTACCTAACTGATAACCAGATAGGCAAACTAGAGCTTGATTTGATCAGCATTGTTCAAGTCCCAACCATCCAGCATATTTTGATCTATCCGCCTTTTTTTGCATGTAAATTTCATCATGATCTCATGGTAGCTGACCAGCAACATATTAATAAATTCTTGAAGATCATTGTGGTGGCCTGTAGTACCTGAAACTTTCTATTGCAGCGCAATGAAACATCCAATGTTAAACAAGGTCACCAAATCAAGTGTTAAACAGGAATGGGGATGCCACTAGGTGATGGCTTCAATTCATCATTACAGCCCATCCTGGCATAGGTTTTGCAAGAGATGGGAGTTCCAAATGTCAATTCAAATATGTGGCATGCATCTTGAGAAGAGAAAGTTCAATGCTTCACTGATTTGGCAGCAGACAGCTCAAGATGTACTTTTCATCATGAGGGTACCCTGTTGTCATCACAGAACTAATTGTGTGAAGGCCTGGTTTTCAGTCTGAGATGCCGTCCTTTCAACCACCATCCACCACTCGTAATCTTCATCGTCAGGCTTCTGCTTACATGCCATGCATGAAGACATTAAGCCAGTCACAAAGAGAACATAAATTTTGAACGTTACTCGGATGCAAAGAGCAGAGTTCAGCAAGTGAAAATTGGAGTTGCAAACCTTTAGTAGTAATTTTTTAGGTCCACAGTAGAGTTATGATCCTAAATAAGATGAAGTACATGCCTCTTGAAGCAAAGAATCCCAGTTCAGTATGTGATGGATCAGATATTCATCTCTTTAAACTGCTAAATTTCTGCTATATGGTACAAATATGAATGTATACAGATATTAATGGAATTGCTTTCAAAACATATTGCACATCATTATTATGCATGATGTGGCACCGAACTGAGTTGATGGATCCAAATTAGCCAAGGCCCTGTACCCAAAGATTTAGCAATCAGATAGTCTGACTCCTAGACACATGTGTGAACCATGTGAAATGGGTGTCATGAGGCTAGCATCGCCACCTTATCTTCAAGTCCAAGAGTAATTACTCATTTAGGGGATCAATCCTCAAGCACTGCCAAGCCACCGAAATCCACCCACTCAACACCTGAGTCTGCCCTCTAAGGCTCTAACACAATCATATTTGAAAATGAAGAAAAGAAAAGAAAGATCCGGCTGGGGGGGTGGAGGAGGTGCAAATTGTGTGAAATGAAATTGGGAGCTGAAAATTTAGACACAGATGAATAATCTGGATCAAACAGAGTTGCTAACTAAATTTATCACCTGAGGGAATGAAGTCACCGGACAAACCATGTCGCTGAGTCCCTTTGTCTTCACACTTTCAACGTTATCTGCAATTCTTATCGCTTCAACCCACCATCCATCTTTCTTGCAACTGTCTGTAATGCTTTCATCATTATTACCAGACAGGTTTTCCGAATCATTTCCACCAAAACTTTGATCAATGTGAGTATTCATCATCGTCATCGTCCCTCCATGATGCTCTATCTGTTGTGAATTGAGCATATTTATTGAATCAGGGATGACATGTGAGGGGATTGGACGGAGTGGAGATCGATAACCTGGTGCCACCATTTTATCCCAGTGAAAGTGAATGCTCATGCAATTAACAGGTTTTCATATGAAGACAATAAAGGAAGGAAAATTGTTTCTGAACCTTTGCAATCAGGATCAAAACATTTCTGATAGTAGACAGCCCTTCTTAAGTCGACAATGTACATCACTGAATCAACAAGACATTAGTCCCACATTAGTTTGTTTTCATTACAGAAGGACCATGTAGTATTTCAAATTAGGTGCCAAAAAAGAGATTATTGAAGTTATACACGAGTTGTTTGAAACTTGGCCAGACTGGTGGACAAACCACTTGAAAAATCACTCAGGCAGTACGGAGCAGGGAGCTGTTGATATTTTCGACTGTCCTGGTCAAAGTCAATGAGCCACAAGCAGAAACTCAATGCTGCAACCTAAAATGAGGTTTTTCCAGCAATTTTTCTTCAAATACTTGTGGGAAGACATTAACAAAGGGAGAAAAAAGAGGTCCTAATGCAGAACATAAAAACATATGGTACGGGAATAGATTGGGTTTAAGTAACAGTGTCCAGTAGCAAAAGGATTTGTCAAAAGATACAAGACAAAAATTTTGGGGGTAAGTAGGTAGGTATGTATACCCTCCGTTTTCTACACTTTAATTTTCTAAAATCCATATCATTTTGTCTGGCAGATGTTTTAAGACAGCATCCCTTTACAGCATTATGGATATTATTTCACACTCGTTTTCTTACCATTAAACCAGCAGCATTATGAAAATTTAAATAAGCGTATGTTTAGTTAGTTGACAACAGAAAGAGCACACAACATAAGGCATGAGGTACATAAATTATTTTAAAAGCAGTGAATTTTTTCAGAGGCACATATTGCTTAAAACATAACAGAGAAGATGAGGTAAATAACCCAAAAATATATATATATATATATATATTACCGTGATTGCTTTTGTGCTGTCTACCAATCCTCTCACAATATCTATTCCTTAACATATTATAAACCATCAAACCGTACTCTGAGAACCAATACCAGCTTCGGATTCTTCCTACAGTGGTACCAAAACATCAAAAACATACGTTAAAATGTAGTCCTATGGAATTTTGTGATACAATTAAAGAAGGTTGATTTAAAAAAATAAAAAAAATAAAAAAAATAAAAAAAAATAAAAAAAAAAAAAAAAAAAAGATATTCATAGAATAGAGGTTCCTTATGAATCATTTTACAAAAATAGAAAGAACAAATGAAACAAGACTTGGTCCCCAAGTTATATTATTGGAGAAAATAAACCCAGCCCCCACAGGAACTCACAGCTTCAGAATTTGAAAATGCTATTTGTGCCCATGCTCAAGCATGCATGGGCAACCTTGGTATGAAGCATGTAAAAATATCAAGTCATGCGTGGACTCACTCTCAAGGAGTTAGCAGGAGTTGAGCCTTATTAATTTTCTCCACAATGTCCTCTTTTTTCATGTGATGCTAATCAAAAGCCCATTAGACGTTCTATTTTTTTCCACTTTACGAGTTACAAAAAGGCAAATAATTGAAAGTCAAGCACCATGGTTGTGTTGGTAATGCTCATAGCTATTGAAGAACAAGATTACCAACATGTACGACTTGTTAAATAGGTTTATCTAATTATGATCCCCTGAACTATTTCAAATTTCTTTGATACCCAAATCTCTCTTTAAAAAAAAAATCAGCATAAAATTTCCACAAGGAGCTTGAAAAGTAGACACATTTGCAAAAAGGTCAAAAAGAATAATGTCTGTTAATGTAGCATGAGATTTATGCTTGATGGGTCCAATGCGAAATGTTATGGTGTATGTGTGCAACCTTGAGTAATTCATCGACAATATTTAACAGAGCATGAGATTGATGAAGCTTGGGTAAAATTGAGATCAAGGTAGACTTAAGACTAACTAAAGAAAAACAGTTCTAATATTCCCACTTTTCAACAGTGAAACAATTGATTTTAAAAAATCCTACAACTATAAAACGATAGTAAATTTGAAACATGGACAAGATAGCTTACAATCTCCTTTTTATTTTTATTTTTTTATTTTAAAGATAGTAAACATTCACAAGATTTAATTGATGCAAAAGAGTGTTACTCTACCTGATACATTTCCAATGGAGGCAATAGATTCCACAAATAAATCTAAAGTTGGGAATGGCGATTTTCCCAATAAGTATGCCCTTGGCACATCACTCGTGCAACCACGAAATGTAAGTTCTTCTGAGGCAACGGAATTTTGTCCAAAATTAGCATCCAACTGCATTGACAGAAAATTCAAATAATTAAAAAGATCTTTAACCACAAACTTGGGCCTTCGCAACATGCCAACAATCCTTTAACCCTTAGAACTATGATAAGTAATTGGGACCAATCAGGTAAATTGTTTGAAAGGTGTTTCAGAACATATGCATATAATCACAGAGTAGATATACCTACCTCAGTCTCAAAGCGCAAGGTCTTTGCACACTCTAAATCCAATTTGCAGATTAGGAACCTCTTGCAATCAACATCCATTTTGCAGATTAATGATTCCATGAAGAACTCTTCTTCAGACTGTCGTTTATCAGCAAAAAGCTGGTCAGCATATAAAGTAGGACACAGTTGTTAAGTACAATTATGACAAGAACCAACTATAATATGTCTTTCCCACAAAAGACTTCTAAGAAGTAATCACCAAATCACAGATGAAAGTAAGAAATAGAAATTTCCTTATAGCAAATGCATCATACTGTATGTATCATGGACCTCCGCCCCGGAATCGCCATATGGCGCGTAGCGCGAGTACACACGCTAGGGTTCGACCCTAATGAGATGAGATAGTATCCCCTGGTCATCAAATGCCGAGAGGGGGATACACGTTATGGGTAAAAGGGAGTCGCCACCTAGAAAGGGTCTAGGACCCATAAATATCTCCCCCAATCAAGGGAGAGAGACTAATGACTCTGATGGATAACGCTGGTTTGCACCAAGATTCTGGACAAGTGTCAAGTGACAGACTGGGAAGGTGTTAAGCACCCAGTCTGCCCGGCCCTAAGGCCGGTCTCTCTTTGTTTGACCAAAATTTGTTTGTACCCTACTAACTAGTCCTAAATCTAGGTCACTGAAAACCCTAAACTAGGTATTTAAGCATGACATGTGAAAACCCTAAACCAAGTGTCTAAATTGTGCTAGCTAGGTTATGATGCAAATAATGAAATGATTACGCTAATTAAATAAGCCTAAATGATTTAATTAATGTATTATGAGTCTTAGATTAAGCTAATTAAATAAGCCTAAACCTAGGATTAGTTGAGTAATTTGTGAAACCCTAAATTGAACTAACTCGATTAATGGAGCCTAACCTAGATGGATGATTAATGAACTTATGAAATCCTAAATTGAACTAATGGGTTTAATTGAGCCTAGCCTAGATGGATGGTTAATGAAATTATAAAATCCTAAATTGAACTAATTGGTATGATTAAAGATTTAACACATTATGAAGTCCTATAATAGACTATTTGCAAGCGGTACCTAAATGGTTGGTAAAGTAAAGTATGGTATGGAATCCTATTTATGCTAGTTTGCAA
>NC_056570.1:4979147-5073532 GCF_013358625.1 Macadamia integrifolia
TAGGAACTCAAAACTCACTCAAAAAAGTTAGAATGAAGAATGAGTAGGGGAGGGGACCCATTTTATATAAAAAAATTATTTTCCAAAAAAAATAATAATAATAATAATTTTTTTTAAAAGATTCCAAATCAAGCATCAGAATTCAAATCAAATTCCAAATCAAAGGCAAAAAAGAAAAATTCCAAATCAAAGAACCAAAGATCAAGAATCAAGGAAAAATTAAGAAAAGAAACAATTTCATTGACCCAGCCCCAGGTGGCCCAATTTCATTGACCCGGCCCCAGGTGGCTCAATTGCATTTACCCTGCCCCAGGTGGCCCAATTTCATTGACTTGGCCCCAAGTGGCCCCATTGCATTTACTCCGCCCCAGGTGGCCCAATCTCTTTGTATCGGCTCCGAGTGACCCGATCTCATAGACCAAATTCCCTGAACTGGCACATGTTAAGGAAAATCCAAGAATAAAATGTTTTTTTCTGTTACAAGATTGAAAAAGCAGTGAATTCCTCCCTTGTAACATTCGATCCCAGATAGTCCAGATCGGTTCGAAAAACCCAACTAGAGACGAAATTCCCTGAACTGGCACATGTGAAGCCCAGCTAAGGAAAAGTCAAAGATCAAAATACTAACATCTCCTGCAGGATTGGAAGAGCAGAAAATTCCTTTCCTACAATCAACAGCTCCAGTAAGTCCTAAAACTCTAACATAGTTGAGAGATAATATCTGTTGCATTTTTCAACTCCATCATTAATGAGCAAGATGACGACAGTATATGCTCCATGTGACAAAATGTGTTCATTCTTTTCTTTGCCCTTCGGCCGTTGGCACAGGCCTCGGCCAAAGAGGGGTATTCTGTAGACACCTAATTTTGTCACCCTCCTCCGACTACGATGAAATATAGATCTTGGATGTAACTTGTGATTTCTAATCAACAGAGATGATGATTAACTGAGAAAACCCAGAAACATTCCCCACCTGCCTAAAAACCCTAGAAACCCCACGCGGGAAGGAGAAGGGTCAAATTTTAAATTTTCATACACAAAGGAATCCGGTCAAGATGACCATACAGATGGATAGTACTCGAAAATACGATTACAACATATATGGTACGTCAAGATCAGACCGTCAAATTGCCTGCAATCTCCCCTGGAAAATCACATTTTTTTCACACGCATGTCGCGCACACCAACCAGCCCAGCCAATCAGCCAACCAACCAGCCAGCCCATCCATCTAGCCAGCCAGCTAGACCCAGCCTACCTACTTGCGTGCCCCAGTTGCATGACCTGCGTACCCCCACCACACGCTACGTGCACCCCTGTTACATTGCTTACACACCCCCACCGCATGGCCTGCGAGCCCCTGCTGCCTGCCTATGTGCCCCCACTGCACGCTACGTGCACCCCCACCGTATGGCTTGCGCGCCCCACCGCAAGCTGTGCTTGCCCCTGCTGCATGGCCGAGCGTACCTTGCCTGCACCATGTGCATACTGCCCCACATGGTTCAACCTACCCCACGCGCCATTGCCTATACACCAATGCCAACCTCCCCGCACACCCTTATGCCTAGCATGTGCCCAGCTACACGCCATTACCTGCACACACTGTGCACATTGCCCGCACACCATTATGCCTAGCCTGTGCCCAGCTACACACCATTACCCGCACACACTATACACATTAGTCACACACCCATGCCAATCTCCCCGCACACCTTTGTGCCTAGCCTATGCCCAGCTACACACCATTGCCCACACACAATGTGCACATTGCCCGCACACAATATGCACATTGCCCGCACACCTTATGCATATTGCTGCATGCCCCATGCATTTCAACCCAACCTTGTGTGTCACCGTCAATGGCCGAGATTGGTGTTCCCCTGACCCAGTGGGTGAAGAAATTCCCTCTTCTCCCACTTAAGACCAAAAAACCCTTCTTTTTTTTACTAAGGATTTTCTCTCCAAGAACCCACTTTTTACCCGTTGGAAAAAAAACCTTCCCCCAACCATTTTGGTTCGAGGATCTCTTTTACCCAGTGTATAAAAGCTCTATCCCCCCTCTTTAGGCAAGAACCCTTCTTTCGTCCGTTGGATAAAGATGTTCCTTCTTTCCCATTAGTCGGAAAAACCTATAAATACCCCCTTATTTGAATTTCACACACCAAAAATCCCACCTCACTCCCTTGAAACTCTCTTCCCCTTCCCCTCTTGATTTTCTTCGGGTCTTCGGAGCGATTTCGTTAAGATCCGAAATCTTGTTCGGATCTTCGAAGTGTTCTTTGGGACTTTGAAGATCTTCAATCCAAGTTTTTAGTCCGATCCGATTTTTTTGCTAAAAGTAGTATGTTCTCCAATCCCCTCCTTTGAGTGTTCTTGAGTTTTACCCAAAGTAGAAACCCCCTGATTAATGCTGGCACGAACGGTCACACCCCATTCACACAGAACAGGACCGAGGAATGAGTTAACACCTGTTAACCCAAAACTTGCCAGGATCATTTGATATAGTAACTACAGCACAGTAGATACACACTAAACAAAGCAATTTCAGTATTTCAGTGAAAGTCTTACATGTATTTACCTATAAATATCCCAATACTCTTGATACTCAAATTGAATTACATAATACATTTACACATGGGCCTGTAGGCGTGATATATATACAAGAAATACAATTTAAACATCTAGAGCACAAAAGGGGTAATATTTCAAAATAATCAAAAAGAATCCCAGTATGGTATCAATGTTGCTGACCCGCAACATAGCTATCGCATGGGCACTTGGCCTCGTGCCCAAGATCTTCAGAGACTCACTTGTCCTCAGCTAGAAATTCCACAGTGGGCCCCAGCTCTAGCTCTTCAGCTGGATAACCTGCAAGATCAACTAAAAATGGTGTGCACGTGGGATGAGCTCACTAGCCCAGTAAGTGAAAAGAAAGACCAAGCAAACATACGCATTACAAATGAACCTATATGCATACAGTTCATTTTATTATCTTAGTCTACCTAGACAACAATTCTAAGTTATAGGTTATGTGCTATTCGCAACCACAGTGCACGTATGCTCCAGGTACAAGCCATAACCCCATCCCGCGATACACCATAGGGTTGCCAGAGAAGGCCAACCGTGGGTACGAAAAAAGTAAAGTGCTGCTCCTCAGCGACATTAAAGTAAATTGTTGTTTCTTAGCGATATTAAAGTAAATTGCTGTTTCTCAGTGACATTAAAGTAAATTGCTATTTCTCAGCGACATTAAAGTAAAATGGGCTTTACCCTGCATTAAATTAAAGCCAATATAATTGGTCCTCTTGTTATATCACCAAAGTTTCTAACAATCCTAATGATCAGCTGGGCGTACTTCTAACCACCACTGTTGGTACACAACCTCGAGCTTCCCCCCAGTGATATACCCAACACCTAAACCCCTGCTGGGAAGGGTCGTATCACAAGGATATGTCATTCCTAACTGCATGCTCCTATGTGAGATAGTACGACTGTATAGTGCCACCGCATCCTATTCCACGGGTCACCAATGCATTCGTGTCCAAGTCGACTACGGCATCTAGTCTAGCAATGCAGCATATTCGATAGTTTAAATTCATCCATCTCATATCTCAAAGCAAGTATAAGCATTTAACAGTTAAAGATAACAGAATTTCAATTCAAAATGAATTTCATAATGCACACGTCAATGCATGCAATGGCACATATGGATGACTAGTCTACACACAATAATGTCGCATAATAGACAGATAGTAGAAGTGGAATCAAAGAAATGAAAATAATGAGCTAAGATAGCACATTACAAGTTATCAAACCCGGATACCTAAACTGGCCAAGTGATTCAATACATAGATAGGGAGGATTAAGATGATGGAAATCACTAAGTAAACACAAGTGATGCAAAGTAGTTAATGAGATGATGCATGTGATGATTGAGGTATACAATGATCCCAATGAGATGTAGCATTAATGCATGAACAAGTCTTAGAATACAGAATATGAATAGATCTTTTCAAGAGAACACAAGGCACGGTACTAGATTAAACAAGAGATGGCATATCACTATTGGGTTCGAAATAAGAAATGGAAGGATTTCAAACAAGTTTACCAAGCATGTAGGAAATTTCAAATTTGGGAGCCTAGCCAAATGAAAGGTTTACATTCCAATGGAGACAATTATTTATGGTTATAATATGCTTGAGGAATTAGGATTCAAATGTAAACAATGAATTCAAAAGTGGATAGTCTAGCACTGCTGTTTATTGAACCAACTATAAATAGCATTTATTAACTTTCTTTCACCTTCATTTATTGTTTTAGACGAGAAAAAGAAGATAAAGAAGAGAGGAAGGAATAAGAAAAAGGGAAAGAGGATGATTATTGTGCGTCACCGAGGTTAGATCTCTTAAATTTGACGTTGGAAACGTGACCCTCATCTTGAGATCTACTTTTTGAGGTGAGTAAAGACGATATTTCTTAAACCTTCATGAAACCCAAGTGAAATCCTATGATTTGGGTAGAAATCCTTTATATCTTGTTAATCTCTCTTGGGAATGGGAATCTAAGGTTTAATAAAAGATCTACATGTTTTTTATGAAGGATTTTGAGGAAGAACTTGCAAGATTTGTGAAGCATTTGTTGATCTCTTGAGCTAAAGAGAAGATTTGAGGTTTTTGAAGTGTTCTTGAGCAAGGAGGTAAAACCCTAGCTTGGAACTTTGAATCGATCATAGATCTATGTTGGAATCATGATGTGTGGCCTTAGATTTATGGAAATGAGGTCAAATCGACCCCTTTTGGTTTCCCCAAGGAGGGATGAAGAATGGAAAAGAACATCAAAAAAATCTTGGTTCCGAGTGGTGGGTGCCTAAAAATGGTCGGACCCACCAATCCGGAGCCTGCCTGTCCTAGTTGAGCTATTGGCTAGATCGACGAGCAAGACCGATGGGCACCTGGCCTATCGCTCCTGGCCCATTGGTCCAGGCAGAGTTGCTGGCTCGATTGGTGAGTAAGACCGGTGGGCACTTGGCCCGTCGCTCCTGGCCTACCACTCCAGGTAGAGCCTTTGGGTCGAGTGGGGAGCAAGGACTGGTGGATGCTTTGTCCGTCGGTTGACCTACCAATCTGACTTCTCGAGTTCCGATTGGGCCCAAATTTATCGGGTAACATTCTCTAGTGATTCTAAACACATTGGGATCATCATACCTCATTGGTTATGAGCATAAAGTGGAGATATACTATACCCAACTTTTTTATGATAGGTTGTACTAGAAACTCGTATCATCACATATCAGATCTTTCTCGTACCAAGGGTGATCTTTGTACACAATTAGGTAAGTGGGAAGAGGACATTGACTTTATTTTGGAGTGTTTTTACATTATTCCATTTTGGTTGTAGACTAGCCATGATGGTCAACCAACCAAATAAAAATGTGACCATATCTTAGCTTATGAGATCTGATTACCTAAACAAATGTAAATATAAATCATGCGAGACCTTAAATTGATAAGAACCGATTAAATTAGACCAAAACCCAACCAACGAAACCCATGGTTAACTCCCTTGTTAACACCCTTAGGTAGACTAGCTCAACCCACCTCTTGACTTCTCATCGGTAAGTAACCCAAGGTATTGCTTACCACTAGACGAACAATTGGTGAGTGACGCCACCACTTGTTATAGCAGTTAGGGATTTATTAGGTCCCCCACCCTCCACTCACTTCCACCTCACTTTTCCCAAGAAAACACAGATAGCACCAAGGAGGCTACAACCTATCTTGTTACATATGAGCCCGAAGGTTTAGGGTTTAAGGTTTAGGGTATAGGTATAGGATGTAGGGTTTAGGGTTTAGATTTTAAGGATTAGGGTTTAGGGTTTAAGGTTTAGTGTTTAGGGTTTATGGATTAGGGTTTTAGGGTTTAGTTTATAAGGTATACTGTTAGGATTTAGGATGTAGGTTTTAAGGTTTAGGGTTTAAGGTTTAGTGTTTAGGGTTTATGGATTAGGGTTTTAGGGTTTAGTTTATAAGGTTTTAAGGTTTAGGGTTTAGGGTTTAGGGTTTAGGGTTTCGGATTTAGGGTTTGGGGTTTAGGCTTTAGGGTTTTGTGTTTAGTGTTTAGGGGTTTGGGATTTAGGGTTTGGGGCTTAGGCTTTAGGGTTTTGGCGGAGTCAAACTAAATCTGGGTTTGGGGTTTAGGCTTTAGGATTTTGACGGAGTCAAACTAAATCTCATTAGAGAGATCTTCATAAGATCCGAAGTGGTCTTCGAAGTGTTCTTCAGGCCTTCGAAGTTCCTCAATCCCTAGGATTAGCCTATCTCCAGTGGAAGCTCTACCGGAGTGTCACCTCAGCCTAGCCCTCCCATAGCCTATCCCTAGTAGAAGCTCTGTCGGAGTGCCACCTCAGTCAAAACTCGGAAGTAGCCCATCCCTAGTGGAAGCTTTGCCGAATCAATACCACAGTTAAAATCCGAAAGTAACCGTTCCTAGTCGGAACTCTGGCCAGTCAATATCTCTCGAGAAAAGGAAGTTGGAGGTCAAAACAATCTTCCCCTGAGCTAGGAGAATCCAAAAGACAGTCCGTGCCAGTGCTAATCAGGGGTCCACCACTCTTGTCCTGAAACAGTGGTCAAGCTCAGGTATAATTTCTCAACAGAATTAGCATAATGCAAACTTTATATTGACCTTGTTTTAGTGTACATAGTTATTTAAATTCAGTCAATGTACATATGTGTGAAAACTTAGCCATGTATGCGGAAGGCCAGACACAAACAAAAGATGTTGTTTTTCATTACAATGATCCATCTCAAAAGCAGTCTCCTTTTCACTCCTTACAATGAGATTTAGTTTGATTCCATCAGATTATGGCTTTTAGTAGTTCTCTTACATTTCTGCCCTCATACTACTACTTCCTCCAACTTTGCTAAAGCTTGGATGTAGTAGACTTTTTTGTCGCCTGCCAACTGCTGTGTTGACTTTCCTGAAGTCCTCCTTCACTACCAATGACTTGGTCTTTTATTTTCCTTTCATACTTTGTTCATTGTTTTCTTGGTCTTTTTCTTGGATATTTCAACTGGTGCTTGTGTCCTTAGTTTTTGTTTTCACACACTACATAATGCTACTTGAGATTTATTTTGGGTTGTAACTTCTTCTTGTTCTTATTCTTTGAAGGATTTTTCTTCTGATTTCTTCTAGGATGCCTCTGTGAGGGAAGTATGGTTTTGTAGTTTCTAGCAATGTGTCTATACTTGTAATACCTGTAGAACCCTACATTCTTCTATGATAGTGGAGCATATTTGTTCCTGCTTGTAAAATTCACAAGCTTGATTTGTCTTCTAAATTATAGCCAATATATGCCCAAAATTATTACACCCCATAGCGGTAACCATTAAAGAAACTCTCTTCGCCTAGCATACCTTTCATGGCCCTTGGCTTTCTGATAATTGATTATGGTGAAACCATTTTTGTCAACCTTCTTCATTTGAGGCTTTACAACATTAGAATTCATCTGTTCCTCACTGAAAAACTTTGCTAGGTTGCTAGCGGTGCCATTTCCTTTTGTCTTCACAGTTCCTAATGAACCTCCTTCTACAAAGCCAAGTCAAAACTTCAGTTGAGGTGACATTTGAAAGCTGAATTTCATCTAGAATATTTTGCTCCCCTTTTTAAGATGGTGGGGTGATTTATCTAAGTCACTTAAGTGCTTACTTCTTTGCCGTTACGTTCAATATAGTAATTGATGGAGCTATGAAGCTATTTTTCACTCGTCTATAGCTTCTCAAACTCTTCCCTCAGCATAACAATCTCCTCTTCCAAATTGTTACACTCATCTACCTTCAAGAAAATATTGCTACTTATATCATCAGTAATCTTCTCTATCTCTCCACCTTGAGTTGTTTCAATGTAACAGCAACAACAAGAAATTCAACCTAATCCCAGCTCAATGGAGACTGCTACAAGGATTCATGCCAAAAAAAAAAAATTGGAAATGATAAACAATAACAATAGAGAGATGAAAGTCTCTTGATCTTCTTTCTCTCTACCTTGAGTTTTTTCAATGCAGAGTATAATTCAACTTCAAGCATCTTCTGCATCAGACTCTTCAGTAGTCTTGTCATGACTTTCACTTCCAAGTGCCATGAAAAGCATCTCACATTCTTCTTTATCTGAGTTTTTCACTTTCTGATGTTTCTTCTTAAGAGGTGTTGCTCCTTTATTTATTTATTTATTTATTTATTTTAAATTAACAGTTTTTTCTTGTAGTTGCCTATTCTAGGAACAAACTTTTCCTTACCTTTCCTAGCTTTGTTCTTGTGAGTGTTTTCATTGGAATCATCTTGGACACTTTGATGCAAAATATCCAATGCCTCCACATTTGAAGCATTTTAAGGGAAGCTTCATTTTCCTTTTCTCTTCTTGAGCTTTCTAGCTAGGTAGGCTATTTAGTTCATCCTCAGAGTCTTCAGAATCACTCTTTTGCTCGATCTTCCTTTTCTGTGAGTTTTACTTTCATCATCCTCATCCCATATGCAGTCAACGTGCCATGCAATTCATCTAAACTCATGGAATTCAGATTTTTGGATTCTTCTATTGCAGACACTTTGGGGTTGTAGAGATCTAGCAAAGACCTTAAAATTTTCTTCACCACTAATGCATTCTTAACATGTTCACCGAGCCATCCGATGGAGTTGATGATTTCATTAACTTTATTAATGTAGCTCTTAACTTTCTCTTCTTCAATCATCTTCAGGCTTTCAAATTGCGTCCTATGATGCTTAACTTGGCTTCTCTAATCTTGTCATCACCTTCATGAATAATTTCCAGCTTGTCTCAAATTTCCTTTGTTGTGGTACAATTGACAACCAATGCAAACTCATTATCTACCAAAGAGCTTAGTAGTGCGTTGATTTCATTTAAGTCATTCTCACACTTCTTTTTAGTTGCGTTTGTGATATCATCTTTTGATGGAGTGCATCCATTCTTGATTGCCAACCATACATATGTTGGTGTACGATGTCTTGTATTCCCTCAGAGTTTAATCCAGGGAGTACCGGTATAGCACCTCGATAGGCAGGATGGCGGTCCTTTCTCTATATAGTGATATTTGAGGGCAATTGTGTACTTGAGATTAGGGTTTTTTCACTATATATTTGTAGCGAGGGTTTCTTTCTCTGTAATGCAAGCAATACTGAGAGGTGTGAGGGATGAGCGTTGTAACCCTATTCTCTATTGATAGTGAAATAGGATCTCATCTCACCGGGGACGTAGGCAACCTTGCCGAACCTTGTAAAATTTGTGTGCATTATTTGTTTTGTTTTTCCATTATCTTCTGCATCGTTTTAGGGTTGCGCTAATACAAATTGGTATCAGAGCTCTAGGTTTCCGTTTTCTAAGGTTTACTATCACGATGGCAGGGAAGAGATCGAATGTCAAGTATGATATCGAGCGGTTCAATAGGAAAAACAATTTTACTCTTTGGCGTCAAAGGATGAAGGATATGCTGATACAACAGAGTTTGACGAAAACGTTGTTGGGGAAGTCGAAGAAACCTGCAAAAATTACTGACGAAGATTTGGAGGAGATGGAGGAAAAGGTGGTGAGTGTTATTCGACTAAATCTTTCTGATGATGCCCTATAATATGTTATGGGTATCGAATCTGTACCGCAGTTATGGGAAAAACTTGAAAGCATCTACATGACAAAGTCCTTAACAAACAAGTTATCCGTGAAAAATCAATTATATTCTCTACAGATGGAGGAAGGTACGGATCATTAGAGCATCTTAACATGTTCAATCAGATTGTAAGTAAACTTGCAAACCTAGAGGTTAAGATCGAGGGTGAAGACAAGGCGTTACTGTTACTGTCATCGCTCCCAGAATCATATGATCACCTGGTAACGACTCTCTTGTACGGGAAGGAGACCCTTGAGATGGATGAAGTCATGGCTGCCCTCATGTCTAATGATACAAGGAAGAAGGCCAGTAGTACGAAATCTCAAGGAGGTCTTTTTGGAGGTGACAAGGAGCAGGAAAGGGGGAGATCAAATCAAAAGGGATCTGGGAAGAGTTGATCAAAATCAAAAGGGGCAAAGACATAGGTCTCTTGTTACTATTGCAATAAGGAAGGTCATCTGCTTGATTAATATTACTCACTATTGAAGATGAAGGACGCACCAAATAGGTGCGGGTTTGTACCTCTTATGAGGTACGGGGATGAAGACATCTACAAGTTAGCTTTACAGGAGGCTCGATAGAATTCAAGCTAAGGTGGAGATTGTTGGTGTACGATGTCTTGTATTCCGTCAGAGTTTAATCCAGGGAGTACTGATGCAGCACTTCGACAGGCAGGATGGCTGTCCCGCTAGCCAATTAGCTGGCCATGGGGTTGCAAGGGGGACAGGAGGCCCCTCTGCATAGCAGGGGGTGTAGAGGGGCGCAGCCCCCCGCTCAAATTTTTTATTTGAGGGCAATTATGTACTTTTTGGATTAGGGTTTTTTTCGCTATATATTTGTAGAGGGTTTCTTTATCTATAATTCAAGCAATACTGAAAGGTATGAGGGACGAGGGCTGTAACCCTATTCTCCATTGATAGTGAAGCAAGATCTCATCTCACCGGGGATGTAGGCAATCTTGCCGAACCTTATAAATCTATGTACATTGCTTGTTCTTGTTTTTCCATTATCTTTTGCATCGTTTTAGGGTTGCGTTTCTACAACATATACAAAATCACTCAGCCTCAAGAGATGTTTATCATCATCAGAGCAGTTTTTGGATGACAAAATGACATCACCACAAGAGCCCATCATTCGACTGTAGAATGGACCTTCTACAATGTCAAAAAAAATCTATAGAACATCGAGTATATCAGATCCACATAGACATGCACCCATGTATGGTTGATGTTTTAAGCCTTGACTAGTCGCCAAAAGATGTTCATTGACAACCCTTCATTGTCAAATCGACACATTTCATTATCGAATTCTGCAGACTCACAGAATATCGTGGATTCCATTTTTATGGGATTTTGATGCCTATTACATGGGGGAAGCAATTTGGAAGTTAGGCACTTGCATTTGGTGATTTCTTATCTCCTTGGAGTCACAGGCACCTGCATTTGGTGATTTCTTATCTCCTTGGAGTCACTGACACGGGGTGTTTAGTGCCCTTCACTGCTTTCAGTGAAAGTTGAATTGTTCTCATTCAACTCCGACATGACCCGATCCATGCGATTGTGGGGTCAATATGGGCCAACGAAACCAGTCATCTGTTTTTAACAATATATATATATATATATATATACATCCTAGTGTTTATGTGTTGCTCATGCACGTAGAGTAGATCTCTTGTATTCTTGCCTTTGTTTATGTCAATATGTTTCTCATGTTAGATCTATAGGTCTTTTCCGTTCCCATTTTCTTGTCAACCTGTACGTTCCAACTTCCTATCCTTTTGTTGCCTCTAAAATACGAAGGTATTATTGTTGGTTCTCAGGAAATCAATAAATAATATACACATAGCATAGTCACTTTTTTTTTTTTTTAAACAAAGGATAGTTCACACTTGGGATCTGGAAATTAACCACCCCCCCCCCCCAAAAAAAAAAAAAGCATTATAATATTTTAAGATAATGAGGTGAGCCAAGAGTTTTTTTCCTCGATGAAATACCTATACTCAATCAGTTTATTGATATGAGATGGTTAATTGGAACTACAGACAAAGGACAAAGTGGTCTCCAAAAAAAAAATGATTCTTGGTGAAAGTGCTTGGAGGGAACTAGCTGTTTATTCAGAGACTAATTTTTTGCCATCCTCTTTATGTCATTGGCTAGACAGAGCCTCCGATCAGCCACATGTTTACTGGGAGTTTTGATTAATTTGGCAACCCCTATATGTTTCTGAAGGTAGTCCCTTGATCTTATATCCGCCTGCAATTGCACATAAGGGAGTAAAAATAAGAGAAATTTTTTCTAGATAGTGATCTAGGATGAATAAGCAAATCCACAACACTCAAATTATTTATGGAATCAAATTAAAAAAGTATCCACCTTTGCAGCCAAATTGTAGTATAACATTTCACACTCATTAAAATTTAACGTTCCTCATTAGTTGTCATATGCATGTCACGCCTAGAATATGCAGGAATAAGGCTGTCTTTGGTTAGATATGAAATTCAACTGGTGTTGGGAAAGGGGGAACATTTAAAGTCAAGCCAGAAAAGGTTAAGAAAAAGAAATCGGTGGGGGGTATATGCTGAAATTCAAATAACCATTTTATACTTGAATTTTCAGTCACTTCACATCTAACCAAACACAGCCTAAGAAACTTGCTAGGCAGACTGAAAACTGGTCAAACCGAAAGTTTAGCTATAAATCAATTTCATATAACAATTACATCTATCTGATGTGAAACACTTTTTATGTGCAGTATCCATTAAAAAAAAAAAAATGCTTTACATCCTGCAAATGACTATTCTCATTTCATCTATGTTATCTTTCAGGATTCAATAAAAACCCCAGTATGTTCTACAATTCTATAATGAGTTCAATAGTACTGAGCTTTCAAATGCTAATGAGGGAGACAGTAGACCTTACCTGACGGATAGGCTCTGGTACACGGTATTTGCAAGTCATTTTAACAATTTTGACTGCTGTATCAATTGATACACGGTGGCCACTTGATATAAAAATAGGCTTCAAGGAACCTTCAGTCGATCGCATGGCCTGCGCAAATTTTGTCAACTACAATGATTCAAAGGAAATCTTCGAAGGTGAAAAAACAAAGAAACGACATTGATAAATTACGGTATAACGAGGAAGAGCATTGAAATGAAACAATTATAAGATGGCATAAGCCATTGAATGTACAACCTATATAAACACTGTCCGTCCTGTCACATACAAGGAGATTGGACACGCCATTCCATCAGTAAGTTGGTTGTGCTTATCATTATTTCTAATAGTATCTATTACAAAGCTTCAAGTTATGAGGTGCCTATTTAATCTGAGTGCTACTGTGAGATGTCTAGCACCAAACTTAACTCTAGGTTTGGTTCAATAATGTATCCACATCAAATACATGTGTGGGACACTCTATGACCTTGACATACGATATATGACTTATGCAGAGATGTACCCCTTGCAGTATCACTTGAAACTTAATTACGAAGCACCGTCATAGAAATGAACTCTAGGCCAATCCAAAACTGTGTAAATTAGTTCTAGACAAATGCAATCTAGATATAAGCCGTTTGGTTCTCATTGGGTCAGCTACAATCTTCATGTATCTACTGGTCTGGTATCTTTGGTCTTCCTCAAGCAGTAATCAAAGCTTTGAAGAGCCTTGTTTCTGCTTTTCTTTGGAAAGGAGCTGAGTCCACTAGATTTCCTTCCCCTATCAGTTGGGCTTCTGTTTTCATCCCCAAGGAAGAGGGAGGCCTTGGTTTGAGATGCATCAGAGACATCAATCAGCCGGTACAGCTAAGCTAATGTGGAAGATTGTGACAAAGAAGAAGAGAATTTAGGTAGATTCGTTGTATTGCTTCTCCGTTCTGATTAAATTTGGCCCGCTCCATCTTTGACTGATGCCTCCTAGGTAAGCTATTGGAGCTATCCGCTCCCATATTGATGATGCTGCCTCTACTTATGGCTTGACAACTGGCACCTATGGGAATGCTTCTCCACTTAGTGCTACATCTATTTACTCTTCGGGTCTGCCTAAGGATTCGAAAGTGGCTGATATCCTTAGCTTTGGTGCCGGGGGCCCTCCGGCCTCTTGTTTCCCTCAGCCCACCTCTGTGTGGGATGCTTTGCTGTCTAATGTGAGAAGTCCCCAAGAAGAGGCGACAAGGTTGTTTTCTGGTGCTTTCAGCTCTAAAATGGCTTGGGATTACATCAGAACGCATGCCCCCTAGCTCCTTGGCGTAAATTTCTCTAATCAAGCTCCACATCCCTAGGCATTGCGTTACTGTTTAGAGAGCCTTATCCAACTTCCTTCCAACACAATCCTCATCCACCGGTAGATCTCTGTCTCGCCCCTTTGTTGTCCTTGCTGGAATGCTGCTGAAGACATCGATCATAACTTCTTCTATTGCCCCCTCTCCTCTATTTTGAAAGGTATTCTTGCGAAGTGTTGGCCAAGAAGCCGTAGGATCCTTCCATTACAAAGGGAGGATCAACATGACTTTTGGTGGCTCTTCCTTTTGTGATAGTGTGGGAAAGCTCACCTTCAGTGCTGCTATAATAATATTTGGATGGAGCGGAATATTAGGAAATGGACCTCTAATTCCAAGCCTATTCATCAGATTTGGGAATCCATCTCCTTTGAAATAACAGGAAAGATCTGGGGTGTCTCTTCTTCTTGTATTGATTCTTCAAGGAACAGGCACATTGTTGTCGCCTGGGGTCTTCCCCTTTTTCTTATTCGTGTCCCTCCTTTGGCTTGGGGCCTTTTGGCCTTTCTTTTGTATTTCTGTTTCTCTTTTCTTTCCCTCCCCTTTTGGGGCTGTATTTATTCTTCTATTTGGTTATGAATTATTTATCCACCCAAGAAAAAATCTAGATATAAAAGAGGAAGGATGATAAAAAATTAAACTTTTTCTGTTTATTACTATTGATAAAAGAATGTTACAGATTTAAAATATTAAAAAAATTATATTAGCATATCATATAGCATAGGCATGGGCCAAGCTGGTAGCAGCACATCCAGCTCTACAAACTCTTCCAAAAATAAATCTCAACAAAAAGAATCAATCCAATATCCACACAGATTCAAGGGGTAAGATAGAAAAAAAAGCATAAGAGTCCTCTTGTTTGCTCTTTCCAAATGCCACTATAGGTTATGGATGGCAGCATCTTCCATATGTAATCCCAACGGGGCTCAGTGTCAAGGAAAGGCAACAAAATTTAATCCCAAATGCCACTAATAAACAACAATTCCGCACTGAACATCGGGAAGGATTATTATTCCAGCTTATTTGTAAATATTTAGATTCTTTTGAGTTGAGAAATCCACTGAATTTTTCTTTTGTTTTGTGCTTTGGTTATTTCAACCAATATCTTTAGGTTTTGCGCCAAGGTTATTTTGATCGAAGCGCCTGATGTGGGTTTGGAATCTCTTTTGTTTTAGGTTGAATCTGTTCGTTTAATTAGGCCATAATGAAAGCCCATCAACAACTTGCAGACAAAAAAAATGCGTACCCAGTGCACGAGGCTCCCGCATGTACGAGGGGGGGGCAAGAAGTACGCAGCCTTGAGAATGTCGAAAGGCTGTTTCGACCACTTGACCACCAGGTCACAATATTCGTACCTTTACCGTTGGATCAAGAGTGCCCCTTTAATGTAGATATGGCTGTCAAAAGGAGGGCACGAGCTGACCAATACTTGGTTCAGTACTGTCCAGATATGGTCCTGGTTTAGCCCATCGAACCAGACCAGATTGCATCAAATCTGGTTCCCCTTTTTGGTGCATCGATTCCAGCTCTACAGGGTCTGATTTCTTCCCATCGAGCAGCTTTTTTTCTCCATTATTTTGTCCTCAAGTGAAGCTTCTAGAAGACCAGCCAGCTGTCCCCTCAATTTGGAAGGAAGAAGGTTCAAGAAGTTCCAGCAGCCCAATGCTGAGATTGGCCAATATGTTGTTTCCTTTTTGGGCTGTCTTGGTCGACAAGTTACTTATATTTGGTAGAAATATTAGGCTATTAGTTAGTTTCTATTTTTATGTTTCTTAGTGAACAAGGAGTAGGGTTTTAGGAAAGTTTAGCTTATTCTAATTTCCAAGAAGTTATATTTAATTTAGAGTTTCCTTTTTTGTGATCAGCTTTAGGCCTATATAAGTGGCCATCGATTGTAATTGGAAAAAAAAAAAGATTTGAATCAATGAAATTTTGAGTTTAACTCATGGCTGAGAAAGCTAAAACCTGAGAGGGTGAGATGCCCAACCCAAACTCCCATTCCTCTTCTTTTTCTCCCCCTACATCACTTCTGTGTTCCCTTTTGTATCATTCTATTTTGAGTATTGAAAACCCATTCAAGCCCTGTGGAAGCCTTATTGAAGAACCAAACATCAGCAACAGTTTGAAGGTCAGAAGACAGCCTGCTGCTCAGAATCGCACCTATTTTCTGCTGGAGTTTGTCTTGCTGTTCCTCCCAAGTCTGAAGCCAGTTGCAGCCACCCTTTAGGATTTTGTTGGACGACCTAAGAGAGAGACTCGACATGCTATTGTGCCCCATCCTTGGTCTGGTTTGTGAGATATCGAAAATCTCCAGGTCTGACCTAATTCTTGCTCTAATTCTGGTTACAGTCGTATCTCCCCAACCTGTATTCTGTTTGAGTTGCTGTTTGGAGGTTTTATCGAGCACCACAAGGCCACCACTCTGGCAGGTTCTTAGGCTTTACCAAGCCTTGCTTTATGAGTTCTTATTTCCTTCTAAATTTAGCCCTATTTGTGTGGTTCTACTGGAATTCCAGGTCTGAAACTAGGAACTGATTTGATTTGGAGCCTATCATTAATTGGGGCTGTTTACTTGGGTAAACCACCTTACATCATAACTAAGCTTTAACATACCTATTGTTGCCCCTTTCAAGGTTTTCCTGATGTCAAACCTAAAAGATTTGTATTATAAATTTTTTCATTTATGTCATAACATTTCTGTAATTTATATATAAATGAGTTTTAACTATTTAAAAAAAAAAATCATTAAAACTACCAAAATGTCGAAAATCATTGTGGGACAATTTCAAGACAACCACCAAAATGAAATTTACAACCAAGGTATACAGTTTCCTCATTATGTTGGACATGATGCATCTAATTGTGAATCAAACACCAAATCTTCAACTGGTCCATTGTAGAGTCTCCCATCCTAACCAACGCCAAAAGAAGGCCTCCACTAGTGGAACAAACTTTCCTCACAATTTCTCAAGATGGGTAATTTCATCTTCCTTTGATTAAGGAATATAGAAAATTTAACCGAAGATCAATTTTAGGATTTTCCAAAATCCATGTGTTCCCTCAAGCTCTCCCAATTGGAAGTTAGAAAGGATTAGAGGTATAGGAGAAAGAGAGAAGATAGAAATGAAGAAGAAAGAGAGAAGTTGAGAGAAGAAAGAGAGAGATGAGGGAAAATCATGGTCGAGCAATGAGCTCCTCCCAACTATATTAGGTTCAAACCAAATAGGGATATTACATAGTCCTCCCTAGGAGGTTGAAAAAAAAAAAAAGGGAGAAAATACAACTTAGGACAACATAATAGTAAATAGTCCCTAAAGTACCCCTATTACATAAAGTTTGACACTACCCCTCAAATTGGAGAATAAATGTCATACATTCCCAACTTGAATAAATGGGTTTTGAACTGGTGAGGAATGAGTCCTTCGGTGAAGACGTCTACCAACTAATCAATAGTCTTCACAAAGGATATGCAAATGTTGCAAGAGTCAATCTTCTCTTTGATGAGATGCCGGTCTACTTCAATGTGCTTCGTTCTATCATATTGCACTCAGTTATAGGCAATGCTTATAACTATTTTGTTATCACAATAGAGTCGCATAGGTCCTTTAGTGTCATACCCCAACTCAAGAACCAACCGTCTCAACCATATGAGTTCACAAAATCCATAAGCCATTGCCTGTATTCTACATCTGCACTAGATCTATCTACAACAGATTGTTTCTTGCTCTTCCATGTACCAAATTACCACCCACAAATGTGTAATAGCCTGATGTAGATTGTCTGCTAGAGATGTATCCAACCAAATTAGCATCGGAATAACCTTCTATCCTCAAATGGTTATTCCTGGCATCCAAAAGTCCTTTTCACAGAGATGAGTTCAAATATATCTGAGGATGTGGTAAACAACATTCAAGTGCCACTCCTGGGAGTATGCATGAGCTGGCTCACTCCTCCAACTGCATAAGTAATGTATGGGCTTGTCAGAGACAGAGAGATCAACTTCCCCACTAGCCTTTAAGTATTTCCCTACATCAACAATGGGAAGACCACAATCCTCTCCTAGCTTGTGATTCTGCTCAATAGGGAAACTTGCCAGTTTAGAACCCAACATCCCTATTTCTTTTAACAGATCTAACAAAAATTTCCTTTGGCATATATTGATTCCCTTCTTAGACCTTGACACTTACAGCAACATTAACAATCAATGTTATGATGGTACCATTAACCAGCCGGGTAATTAATGTGCGATTTACTTGTTTGGAATATCCATTCTTCAGAATGGTCTGCCCGAACCTCTCAAACCAAGCTTTGGTGACTGCTTGAGACCATATAATTCCGTTTGAGGAGACACACTTTACCATTAGCTGCCGAAAACTTGAAGCCAGGAGGGGGTTGTATATACACTTTCTCCTCTAAGTCACCATGGAGGAAGGAATTCTTCACATCTATATGATATAAGGGATAATCTTTGTTTTCCACCATAGATAAAAGAACTCTTGTTGAGTTATGTTTAGCCATATGAGAAAATGTCTCCTCAATTCCTTACACCTGACTCTACCCTTTGGCCAACAATCTTGTCTTCTACTTCTAAATAGTATAATCTGATCGGTACTTGATCATATAAACCCACCTGCATCTAATTGGAATCCTCCCCTGGGAAGATTAACTAGTTTCCAAGTACAGTTCTTCTCAAGTGCCATCATTTTCTCAGACATGAGTTGCTTCCACTTAGGGTCTGACATAGCGTCAGTAACAGTTTTGGGAATGGAAACAGAATAAAGAGTAACTATAGAAGTAACACCTATACGAGAGAGAGCATAATAGGAAACAAACTGAGCTATAGGATTAGTACAAGTGCTCTTTCCCTTTTGAACAACAATAAGGAGGTCTAACTCAAAAGGAGGAAAAGAGATGTTACCTGACTGAGGAAGGTTCAGCTCAGGATGTGGATCCAAAGAGGACTCTTGGCAGGTCTTCTTTGTCCTTCTTTTCAATACAATAGGTTCCTTCTTATTACAAGGACCACCAATATCAACAACATCCACCTCTTTATGTTTCCCAATATCAAGAGAAAAAAGAGTGATTGGCAAGGGAGAAAGAAACAGAATAGCATCAACAGCCTTTTCACTTTCACTTTCATTGTTCTCCCCCTGAAGAGGATGCTTATGAGGAGCAAAGAAAGGCACAGATTCAAGGAAGGTGACATCTTTAGAAAGAAATCTGCCTACAAGAAGAGGAGTGGTAACACTTGTAGCCTTTGGTAGTGGAAGAATACCCAAGAAAGAGGCATTTGAGAGCCTTAGGATCGAGTTTAGTGCAGGAGGATCTGTTAACATGCACATAATAAATAAAACCAAACACCCTGGGAGGGAGAGAAAAAGCAGAAGACTGAGAAGACGAGTGCAAAAGGATTTTGGGACCTAAGGATTTTGGTAGGCATATGCGGTTGATGAGAAACAAATGGTATTTTTTCTTTTCAGCTACCTTTTTTGTTTGAGTGTATCAACACAAGCAAGCTGATGGATAATGCCATTATCAATACCCAAAAAAAAAAAAAAAAGTCCTAAAGACCACCATGCATGTACTCCTCCCCTTTATCAAATTGGACAATTTTGATCTTGGTTTCAAACTGGGTACAAACCATTTTATGAAAGTTTTTAAGGCATTTTAAACATCACTCTTCTGTTTCATAAGAACGGTCTAAGTGCAACGAGAAAAATTATCAACAAATGAAATAAAGTAACAATGACCAAACAAGGAGGTAGTAGGATAAGGTCCCCAAACATCAATATACACAATACGAAAGGGAACTGTAGATTTATTACCATAATAGGCATAAGACGAACAACGATGTTTAGCAAAAGTGCATGGCTCACAATAAAATACATGAGAAGGAGATGTAAATAAATGATGTAATTTTTTTTTGGATGAACAAATGAATTCATTACCAAAGGAGAAAAAGAATATATAAGGGAGGGAAAAGGGGGGGAGGAAACTAGGTTGGGCTTTACAGGAAAGATTACCCGGCCAAAAGGAGAAGCCAACAAAGAGGGGCTCCAAATGAAACAATGCCAAACAAAATGAAAGGGCATACATCAAGTTTTTTTTTGGGGGGGGAGAGAATGTCTGCCGGGAGACCTTAGGAAGTCACAATAAGCTTATTCTTGTGGGTGTCTGCAACTGTACGGTGGCAGAGAGATCTGAGCTTGGAGCTAACATTAAAGTAGATAGCTTTCCATATCTGGTCCAAGGAGAGAGAGTTGGAAGTCCATCAGTGAATTTTTCGCTCCATCCAGAGGTGATTGATGGTGGTGCAAAAACTAACTTGCCCCAGGGTATCAAAAATAGATGAGCTTGCAAATGTCATAATAATCCAAATCCATTCCCTGTGAAAGGGTAAAATATACCCTGTGGCCGGCCAACAATTGCGGAGAACTCTCTTCCAGATAGAGGAGGAAAGGTGGCAAGAAAAGAAGAGGTGGTTGGTGTCTTCGAGCCTCTTCGAAAGAGACTACAAGAGGGGGAGACATTAATATGATGGTGGATCGAAAGGATTGCGTAGGGAGACAGTTGGGAATGGAGTACCAAGCTATGAAGCTATAGTGGGGAATGAGGCCTTAAACCAGATGGCTTTACACCAAGGGGCAATAGAGCCCATAGATCTAATGAAATCCCAAGCAGAAGCAGAAGAAAAGGTCCCAATGGAGGAGGGAAGTCAGATGCATTTATCTTCCCTTCCCCGATGACCCGAGGGAAAAGGAGGGAGGGAGGACCAGAGGTCATTGAGAGGGGGGAGGGAGGGGGACCATCCATTATGGGAAATGATGGAGTCAACCATAGCATATCTGTCAAACACTGATGAATAAATGACTTCGGGGGTGACGAGCGAGAGGAGAATCCCAGAAGGATGCCAAGTGTCCAACCAGAGGGAAGTCGAACAACCATTGCTAATGGAGGAGGAGATGGCATATAAAGCAATGGGCCAGAGCTAAAGGATTTTTCTCCAGAATCTAGGAAGCATCCGAGGGGATGGGGGCGGACCCAAGGGAATTGTTTTTAAGGAGGAAGGAGAAAACCTAATCAACACAGATGCTCTTGTGCTTGGAGGCAATTCTCCAGATAAGCTTGACAATTTCGATTGAGTTGATCTCTTTAGTCCTCAAACCAAGGCCTCCTTAAGATTTAGGGAGGCGAAACCTTGTCCTAGCTTAGAAGATGGAGAAACTTGGAGGTATCGATGCCTTTCCAGAGGAAGGAGCAAAATAAACTCTCAATGACCTTAATGGTAGAGGCCGGGAGGACGAAGATGCCATACCAATAAAGACACAGACTGGAGGACAGATTTGATGAGGGTTAGGAGGATAACATAAGAAAGGAGTTTCCCTTTCCAAAGCTGAAGCCTTTTCCTCAGAAGGTCCATCATGGGAGAGCAATGGTGGGTAGAGAGACTGGAGGAGAAAAGAGGCAGGCCTAAGAATTTGACTCGGAGGGACCCAATGGAGAACCAACCATGTGAGGCTGAGAAGAAGGGCTAGGTGGAGGCGGAGACTCTAGAAAGGAAGAGGCTAGATTTGAGGAGGTTGATGCGGAGGCCTGAGAGGTTCTTAAAGATATGGATAAAGGACATAATTGAGGAGATGGAGAGGGGGTTAGCCTTAGAGATCATCTGCAAAAGCAAGGTAGGTGAGCATAAGGTATTTACATTTGTGGATGGGAGAGATGAGAAGATGGTCGGTGGTAGATTAAATGGATCTATAAAGGACTTCTAGGGTGAGAGAGAAGAGGAAGGGGGAGAGGAGGCAGCCTTGTCTAATCCCCACAAAGGAAGGAAAATAGCCAGCGGGGCTACCATTAACAAGGACAGAGAAATGAGGGGAGGAGATGCAATAGTGGATCCAATGGACAAAGGAGGGTGGAAACGACATCTGGAGCAAGACTTTGGAGATGAAGTCCCAACTAATAGAGTTAGAAGCCTTATGAATATCAATTTTAAAAAGGGCTGCAGAGGAATGGGATTTCCGGTCAAAACCTCTGACAATCTCGTGGCAAAGGGTGATGTTAGCTATGCTTCTCCCAGCTATGAAAGCCGATTGGTTTGGACTGATAAGGGAGTCAATGACCTTTTGGATGCAGTTTGCATGGCTCTTAGCAATTAATTTATAGAGCAAGATGCATATGTAGATGGGCCCAAAGTCATACATGGAGGCAACACCCTCCTTTTTAGGGATGAGGCAGATGAAAGTGTGGTTGATGCCTTTAATTTAACTGGGGTTGAAGAAGAAGCTTCTAATAGCAAGGAAGAGGTCCTGATGGATGATATCCCAACAGGAGGAGAAAAATCTCATGCCAAAGCCATCTGGGCCAAGAGCTTCGTTGGCAGTGTGGGAGAGAACAACCACGATAATTTCATTATCAGAAGAGATGCATTGGAGGGAGGGGAGAAGGGAATCAAGGATGAATTTATTGAGGAGATCCGGGGGAGGGAGAGGCAAGTGAGTGGGGAGGAGGGAAGGAGTAGGTCTTTGAAAAAGGAAACAGCTTTGGATTTGATGTCCTCAGGATTGAGAAGCTCAGCACCAGTTCTAAATGTGATATTAGGGATGGAGTTGGCATTGGTCTTGGCCTTAAGCGACCTATAAAAATAGGCCGAGTTGGAGTCACTAAGGTCAAGCCATTTGATTCTAGCCTTTTGACGGAGGAAGCTTTCTTCCTTTTGGGCCATGAGGGAGGAGATCAACGGAGAGGAGCTTGTCTTCTATCACAAGGCTGGGATTAGGGAGATCTAATTGAAGCCTTGATTGGATAGAGAGGAGCTTATCTCTATAGGAAGAGACCCGAGAGAAGATGTTGCCAAAGGTGGAGGAGTTCCATTGCTTGAGGGCCAACTTGATAATCTTAAGCTTTTTAGCAAAAGCAATGAGGGGGAAGAGGAATGGGTAACTGGAGAGAGCCAGGCATTTCTCACGATAGGAAGAAAGTCCTACTGAAGAGTCCACATGTCAAAGAATTTAAAGGGCTTGGGACCGAATGATAGGAAAGACAAGACATGGATTGAGATGGGACTGTGGTCAGAGATCCTAGGGAGATCAAAGCAAGCATGGGAAGAGGGATAGGAGTCAAGCCAGGCTTCATTGATAAGGGCTCTATTTAATTTGTAGGCAACTCTGGAGGATCCTGCTCTTCTGTTGTGCCAGGAAAATTTAAAACCAGACCATCTGAGATTATTGAAAGCAAGGTCATCAATGCAATCATTTAAAACCTCTATGGCTCTCAAGTCAATGGGATTATCCCCATGCTTTTCATGACTAAAGTAAATGACATTAAAGTCCTTAGCAACCCCTAAAGGGCTAGAGCTAATGGAGGGAGCAAAGGAGTGGATATCATCCCAAAGGGAGAGCCTGTTGTGGGCAAGATTATGGGTATAAATGGCAGAGAAGAAGCAAATGAGGGATCCAGAGGGGTGGGAGATGCAGAGATGGATGGCTTGGGAGGAGGAGGAGGAGAGAGGGGAGACATGAAGCTTGGAGGGATTCCAGAGGATCCAGATTCTACCATTGAGGTTGTGGGAATAATTGGAGAGGAGAGACCAGGAAGGAGCAACAGAGGAAGCAATTCGGGAGGCATTAACTTCGAGGACTTAGATACAAGAAGGTAGCATAAGTTGGATCAGGAAGATCAGATAAGGGATCTAAAATCAGCTTGTTTAGCTTCCTCATAACAATAAAAGAGGGATGTCCCAAACGTTGATGCTAAAGCATCATAAATTCTATAAAACTACTATCACTACGACTATATGTTGTGGTGTAGTAAACAAAGATAATTGCAGCTTAAGGCGGTAGAGTCCGCTCTCCTTAGGTCCACTGCCAATAATCCCCTTCATTACCAAATCCTGAAAAGGGCAATCAGAAGGGAAAAAAAAAAAAAAAAGGTGATACAATAATTCGAGGATTTAGTTAAAATGCTTATAGAAAAAAAAAAGACTCAAGGTGAGGTTAGAAACATAAAGAATGGAATTCAATGAAATAGAAGAAGTAATGGGAATACTACCTTTACCAAAAATAGAGAGGATACCATCAGCCACCCAAAACTTATCCTTACAAAAACAAATGCAGTAAGAATCATAATAATGGGACGTACATCTTGTGGTCAGTGGCACTGGAGTCAATGACTGATAATGGAGTTGTGGAAGGTGCAAATGTTGATGCAAGCATAGTGGAAGCTGAGGCATCTTGTGAGGTAGATGGGCTATCAAGCTGAGACATAAGCCGGCGAAGCACTACAATATCCTCTCTAGAGAAGGAGTTGGTATCTGCCTTAGGTGTCCCCTAGGATCAGTCTTTGTCATCATAGCATGAGTTGTATCCCCTCCTCTACGGCCACCACGTGTGCCAATAGTTCCACCATATGTACTACATTGATGGACATGAAAAACTCAGCACCTCTCTCGAGTGTGCCCAAGTTTGCCACAATGATCACATTGCCGAGGTTTATCCCTGACTCCATGAGATGACCCCATGGCCTTTGCTACCTCCACACCATTCTCTATGGGTAGTGGAAGAATGAGTAGATCGCTCAAGTGGCGGAGCAGGGTCTATAGCACCTCTCCTGGTCTCCTCACTCAGTAGGTTACACACCTCATTGAGGGATGGAAGAGGTGACCGCGTAAAATATGCATCTGGATTGGCTCATAGTCTGAGTTCAACCCACCTAGTAAGATCAGAACTCACTCCTTTTCAAAAGACCTATAGACCTTGACTTCATCTTCAGGATTGGACAACAGAAGGTCTCGATAATAATCATACTCCTCCCAGAGTCCTATAATAGTAGTATAATAGTCAAAGATATCTTGTTCCCCTGCTTCATGGAGAGGGTTTGTTGAAGGAGCTAGGACTTTAGTAGAGTCACCTACCCTGTCATAGGTTGTAGAGACTATCCCAAATATCCTTAGCAGTTTCCTTCCAAATAGATCTTCTTCTTATCTTAGGTTTAATGGAAAAAAGGAGCCAAGTCACAACAGTAGAATTCTCAGTTTCCCATTTCTAGTAAGCTGGATTAAAGACAACGGGAGCCTTGAGACCCCCAGTAATACCCTAGCTTCCCTCTACTCTACAAGGACAACTTCACAGATTGTGACGAATCCTATTAGTTGTACTATCCAACTTTACAAGGGAAATCTAAGTATTATGATTATCAAAGACAATCCAACTGGGAATGGTACTACTCGATCCACCCAACGAAGCTTCCATAGGTTCAATGAGATTAGACATGGAGTAAGGATACTCCTAAAAGAACACAATTGGAGACCAAACCAAGAGTGGAACACAATACCCAAATATATTCTTCTTAGAAGCAAAGAAAAAAATTCTAGCAAGTTAGTAAACCATGCAACTTTGAGAGGAAATCAATCAAACCCACTTTTAATTGTGGAGCTTCATCTCAATAGTATATACAAGCATCGAATGATATAACATATCCATAAAAAACATCCAATTACCACACTATCAGCCATTCCCGACCAAACAAACCAAAAATAGAGAAGCTAACAATACCCAACAGAAAGGAGAGATTGGGGTAGTGTTCCAACACCACACCAAATCACAATCCAAGGTTTAAGGGTGTTAAAGAGGACCCTCAGGAGATTCTTTCAAGCCCAGCCACATCCCCAATAAATGCTTGAGGAGAGAGAAACAAAGGCTTGACTCTAGGGCTGGCAGTGTACTTCTTCTCGGTTTGGACTTCAAACAGCCCTTGTAGTCCTTCAAGCTCCCTTCAAGTGTCTTCAACTTGCTTCTAGAACTCCATTAGGTCTTCTTGTTAAACCCTTTTACAAAGTATAGCCTCTATTGGACCCCTTTGCTTTCTAGGGTTCCAAAAGAGACTCAAAGAATGAGAAAGAGAAGCCTTCGTCGACTCTAAAACCCCTTTAGCTCTGATACCAAGCTGGAAGTAAGAAAGATTAGGGTTATGGACAAGGATTAAAGTATCGGTATCAGTCACTATATCGGTCAACTAAATTAAGATACATATCAGAGGATATCGTATTAGAGATACGCTAAGATATGCTAAGATCAAGGACATTAAAATATTAGTATTGGTCGCCGTATCAGTCGGCTAAATTTAAGACACGTAACGGAGGGTAGTGTATCGTATCGGAGATACTTTAAACCATGTCTTAGAGATGTAGGAGAAAGACAAAAGAGAGAAAGGAAGGAGAGAAGTTGAGAGAAGAAAGAGAGATGAGGGAAAATCGTGGTAAGAGCTATGAGCTCTTCCCACCTATATAAGGTTCAAATCGAATAAGGAAATTACATAGTCCTCCCTAGGGAGGTAAAAGAGAAAATACAACTTAGGACAACATAATGGTAACAGTCCTCATGACCGTCCTCACATCTCCTTCCGTCCCAAGTCTTTCAAATTCTATGACATGTGGACCCTCCAAGACTATCTCTACATTTCCAAACATGCTTGGGACATCCCTGTGCATGCTTTCTCCTCCTCTCTCATAGCCTTTGCTAGGAAGCTCCACAATGTCAAATCTGTGTTGAGAGTCTGGAACCTCTCTTATGGAAATATCTCCTCCAGAGTGTCCATCTATAAAGCCAAGCTTGAGACCATCTAGATCAGAATCCAATCTGATTTACTCAATTCCTCTCTAATGGCTGAAGAACACTTGACCTCTTCTAAGTTCTAATCCCTTCTTGCCCAAGAAGAAAGTTTCCTTCGCAAAAAATCAAGAATCAAATGGCTTTAGCTGGGTGACACCAACTCTGCATCTATAAAGGCTAAGAATAAAGCAAATTCCATCCCGATGCTCACACCTCCAGAGATGGTTCCATTCTTCGGAACCTATCAGATATCAAAGATGAAGTTGTTGACTACTTCTCCACTCTCCTCCCTACCCCCCTGAACCCTCTCCCTCTAATCTCTTACCCATCCTTTTTTCCATTCCCTCTAATGATGAAATACTTTCTGCCATCCTTTCCCATAAAGCCAACAAAACCCTTAGGCAGGATGGTTTTAGCATAGGCTTTTTATCTTCTAGTTGGGATGTTATACATCCAATCTCATCTTAGCCATTCGTAGTTTCTTCCCCAATCCTTCCCGAATCAAAGCGATCAACCAAACCATTCTCTGCCTCATTCTAAAAAATGAAGGAGCCTCCACCATGTCTAATTTCTGCCCTAGCTCCCTTTGTAACCTCTTATATAAGTTCATAGCCAAATTTCTTGCCAACTGTATCCAATTGGTTGTTGATCTCTTGGTTAGTGCTAATCAATCATTGGTCGTTGATCTCCTGGTTAGCGCTAATCAATCAGCCTTCATGTTGGTAGAAGCATTGCTGATAACATCATCATGTTTCATGAAATCATCAGAGGCTTTGATAGGAAATCCTACTCGGTTGCTCTGTTCAAAATTGACATCCACAAAGCTTTTGACTCAATCAAATGGGACTTCATCTACAAAATTCTTCTTCAGATGTCTTTTCCTCCTATCTTTGTTCATTGGATTCACTCTTGTATCTCCTCCCATCATTTCTCGGTCCTTGTCAATGGTAGTCTTGTGGGATTTTTCCACTTGTTTGTGGGATTTAGACAAGGATGCCCCCTATCCCCCTTCTCTTCTCCCTTTCCCTTGAGGTTTTTTCCAGGTCCATCCAATCCAAAACAGTTCAGCATATCATCTATCCTAACCCCAAGTGTAAATCCCTTATGCTTACCCACCTTGCGTTTGCTGACGATCTTAAAATCTTCTCTAAAGCTGATATTTGCTCCATAACTTCCATCATGTCCTCCCTTCAACTCTCTGAAACCTCTCTGGCCTCAAAATCAACCTCCTAAAATCTTGCCTCTTTGTATTTGGCATTTCTGATGCTTCAAAAGCCCGAATTCTAGAGTTAATTGGATTCCCTCTGGGTCATCTCCTTGTTAAATACTTGGGCCTACCTCTCATCATTGTCAGGCTTTCTACTCACCATTGCACTCTTATTTTGGACCTCATGAGGAAAAACTTCAGCTCTGGAAAGGCAAGCGCCTCTCTTATGTTGGTCGCCTTGAGCTTGCTAAATCAATAATCTAATCCAGGTATCTTTACTCTTTGTTCTTCCCTCTTCCACCTCAAGGCCATGAGTCCCTCCTTTGTTCCTTCCTTCCCTGGAAGGACGGGATTGCTCTAAATCCCTCCATCCTATCAGCTGGGGATCTGTTTGCCTCCCCAAATCTAGAGGCTTGGACCTTAGAAAAATCAAAGATGTAAATAACTCTAACATCCTTAAACTTATCTAGAGAATTTCTACAAAGCAATCCAGCATCTGGGTCCCCTAGGTCTATTCCTCCCTCAAATTTGATTCTCTATAGATTGCCTCCCCCTCCTCTGATGCCTTTTGGGTCTGGTGTAACATTCTAAACTAAAGACCCAAAGCTCTTGAGGCCATTTGATACTCCAATGGAAATGGCTCCAACACCTCCCTTTGGTTAGACCCTTGGCACCTTATTGGCATTCTCCTCTCTACTGTCAGCCCTAGATCAATCTACTCCTCTGGATTTAGCAGGGCTACCGATGTAGATGCCATCATGGGAATTGACTCTTGGTCCCCCTTCTTCTCCCCCCTTCTTGCCAACATCTGGGCTGCCCTTCCTCACCTCCCCTAGGCCACTGGGGAACGCAAGACCAAATAATCTAAATTCCTTCTCCTGCTTTGTCCCTCTGCTTGGGCGTCTGGGACCAAAGCTTGGGCGTCTGTTCCAAACGCCCCTCTGTTCCTTACTACAACATCATTTGGGTAAGGGGCACATCCCTCGTCACAGTTTCACTGTTTGACTGGCCATCTCCAATTTCCTACCAACCCAGTCTTTCCTTATCCACAGACACATCCATGTCATCCTCGTTATGCTGTCTTTGTAAGAATGGCACCGAAGATGTTGACCATCTCTTTTTTTCTTCCCTTTCTCCTCAGTTCGGAAGAAGGTCCTTAGTCACTGCTGGCAATTGAGAAGAAGAGTGCTCCCCCTCCCCAAACGGAGCAAAGAGGCCCTGCCCATCTCTTTCTCCCCTCCTCCTAGGGGGCATAATTGCACACATAAATATCTTAGTCTCCCAAATGTTTGTTATGAAATAACATAGAGAGGGTGAATAGGTCATACCAGTAGATTTTAAAAATTCTTTGGTTACAGGTCCAAGTGTGATTGCAAATTAAAAATGCAGAACAATAAAATTAAGCACAATCACACAACACCATTATAGTGGTTTGATTCAATCCGAGTTTAGTCCACTTCCTACAAGTTTCAGTCATATGGTATTCCACTAGCTTTCCCTTCAGTACAATAGGTAGGGAGAAAAACCTTTGCAAACTCTTTTAAGAATAAGAGGATCCATACAATCTCTTTAAAGGATGAGAGGGTCCTTTACAATCTCTTTCCAGGATGAGAGAGTCATTTACAGTCTCTTTCAAAGATGAGAGTCCTTACAGTCTCTTAAGGATGAGAGGGTCTTGCATACTTGTCTAAGTACGGTCTAGAACAATGTGTAAACAAGGTGTCCAATTCTAGAACCCAAGTCTTTGAACAAAAACAAATTCAAAGTGGGATAGAAAGGTTTAAAGTTACATCTTGTGTGGTGCGTGAATGAAATGTTATAAAATAGTGCAACTTTAAAGTCTTTTAAATGCTTGCAATGCAAATTCCAAGATGTAGATGAAGACTTGTAGAGAACCTTGAGTTCTTCTTGAATGGAAATGAAGAACTTGAACTCAAGAGATGGTATAAACCAATCTCACTTCTAATGCTCAAATAATGCTCCTTCAGAGTTAAGATTAATTGTTTAATTAATGAATAGCATTAGAGGTATGTATACGTGAGATTAGGGATGAAATAGGCAAGAAATCTCACTCAAATGGTCTTTTTTTATCGACCAGTCGACCGCCATCAGTAGTCAATCGATTGCCAAAAAGAGTTGTTGGCAAAAACTAGCCCTTAGAGAGCCGTTGGAGCTTAGGAAATCCATCCGGTTTCATACCAGTCGACCGCCAGTCGGTTCGGTCACTCCCAACTTTTGACAGGCATTTGGAAAACTGACCTTTCGTCAGTATTTGGACATAACTTTCTTGTCCAACTTCGGACTGGCCTGATTCCAAGTTTGTTGGATTCGTAACTCGAATATCTACAACTTTGGTGAAGAGACCATCTTCTGGTACCTATTTTAAGGTTTCCCAAAATGCCTTTGAATAGGTTCATTGCTGTTTTCTCAGCATATTCCTAAGACACGTTATACCTAACATGTTCAGAACCATTTTTAGGTCTTGACAATTGGTCATATGTACTTCCTAAAGTTATTCTAAGTTAATATGAACTAACGGATGCAATATGTAATGCATGCTTATGAGATGCAGTGTAGTGCTTGTGTATTATGTGTGCACTATTACATTACGCTAAGATCTTCAAGGCTTCTATCAAACATCCTACAAATGGTCTTCGGTATTCTTCTTGCATTGCTTGCGGTTTAGAATAACTTCAAGTCTTGATAGTCTGAGATCTTAATCCTTTGAAGTACTTTCTTCAAGCTTTGGAGGCTTCATACTCCTGCTCTCTTTTCAGCTTTACTTCTTTACTTTTGGGCCTTTATTTTCACCATTGATGACTTTGATCTTCATTTCTTCCTTTCATTCATCAAATCGGTCTTTGATACAAAGTCTCCACGAAACAATACTTGAAGACAAATTGTGAAGTAGTTTCATATGTTTGTTATCATCAAAACCAACTATAGAAGTGTGGGCATGCCCCTAACACGTTATAGGTAGAGAATGGATCTGGGTTGATATGACTTATGCTGGTCCTTCCATCTATGACAGCATTAGAAAGCTCGCCTTTTGTGCCACCATCGACAACATCTGGATGGAGAGGAATCTTCGTAGATGGACCTCCAATTCTCAATCTTTTGATAAGATTTTGAATGCCATCTACTTTAATACCTCCTCCAAGATTGCCTCCCTCCGCCATTGTTCTGTTACAAACTCCCCAAGGAATGGGTTCATTGTTGTTTTTTGGGGTCCCCCCCCCCCACCATCCTCTTCCCCCCCTCATAGTTTAGTCTTGCCCCTATTGGGTTGTTCTTTTGGTTGCCTTATAGGTCTAGTTTTATCCCCCATCCCCGGTTCCTCAAGGTTGTTTCCTTTTAGGCTTCCCTCCTCTCCCCCCCCCTCTCCCTTGTATTTTCTTCTCCCCTAGGTTATTAATTTATTTATTCATAAAAAAAATGGGAAACAGTCCCTAAAGTAATCCTATTACATAAACTCTAACACTCCCTAGGAATGATCAATTCCTAATGTAAATAGCAAAATAGTGCTATACATTCTCTTTTGCTCGTTTTCATGTAAGGGGAATATAAGTTGTATATATACTAGCCTATGAATGGCAATTTTGTCTTTCATAAGTAACTTATTGGGTTGAAGTGTCAATCATAAGATGCAAAGAACCATTCTTTTTTACTCTTCTTCTTTCGATCTTGTTACTCCTTCCTCTTTGTGCTTAATCATCCAACTTGGTATTGGACCAAAGGCTTCTTGCTGCTCCAGCACAAGATAATGAGCAAAACTCCAGTTCTTGAGAGCAAATTGTTTTAAATTATAGAAACTTGTCCCAGAAAATGGAGGTCATAAGTTGTAATAACTTGTGAGGAATTGGATTATAGTATGTAACTAGCTCTGTTTGAAGTAATTTTTCATTAAGTTCCCATAAGAAGATATGCTGGCCTATGTTTTTATGAATAAAAGTTTGAAATCACCAAAAATTCTCAAAAACTTTAGAATGTCCTGTGTTTTTTTTTTTTTTTTTTTGGGCATGAATGATTTTGTTTTAAGGTGGGACTCACACTAGCTGGATCGCAACAATGGAGACCGCCAGTCAAGTTTAAATTCACAGCTCTTACACCATTCGGTGGGCCCCATATTCATAGCATCTCGTGCAGATGGAAACCTGAAAATGCAGATCCTAACCAAAATTCCTAACAAGTACCAAAATTATGTGGCCATATTTCTGAAACACATTATATTGTCCAATGCTTCATCAGCTACAAATTTTCCATCCAAAAACTTTTCGAGTATCCATTCTTGATCCGAGAGGAGTGAAGAACCCTGGTGGTGCAGGTAAGAATGGAAGGAGGTGGCCTGGATTAAGGGAGGCAAGTGGGTGGGCCTGGGAAGGTGGCCCACAGAAGGATGGGCTGAGCCAGGAGGTGTCGGCTGGAATGGGCTGGGCTGGCTAAAAGAAAGTGGAGAATTGGATAGTAAGTCCACAGAGAAAGGGCTGGGCTAGGTGGCGAGAGAAAGATGGGCTGACTCAAAGGATTGGAAGGACAGCAAGATGAGGTGTGAGGGCTGGAGTTGGTGATGATAGTGGAGGTAGCGTGTGAGTTAGAAAAGGAGGAAAAGTCGGTGAGAGTAGCATCTGGAGAGGGAGCAGGTAAGAGAGGATCCATTCTCGCAGAGGAGGAAAGGGCGGCGGGAGCAGGCGAGAGGGAGGGAGAACTAACAGGGTTAACCGATGGAGCACAGCGGGAACCGTCGCTGTCAGGAGAAGTGTCTTGAAGGGCCGAGAAGTGGTTGAGACTAGTAATGAGGATTGGACCGGAGGTCCCAGATGGTGATTTGAGGGAGAATGCAGAGGCGATGTGGCCTGAGGGCTAGGGAATCTCTTGCCATGGGATCTGCCCTGAGTTCGCCGGGACCAGCTCCGACCTCTACTTCTGAAACGAAGGCCAGGTAAGCTAGAGGCAAGGTCAGCAATATTTGGAGCCGAAGGCCGAGAGGAAGTGCTGGAAGCCGACCAGAGGCTGGAATTTCCGAGCGTCGTATGGAGGACCAGAAGCTGGGAGTCCGAGGGAAACTCCATTCTTCAGGGGCTCCAGTTTCGAGCAATCTTGAGTGGTGTCCAAAAATCCGACAAACCGGACAGTGAGGGTGGGGTCCAATCATAGCAGATCTTTGGTGAAAAGGATGACCTTCTTCATTCATGAAGATCACAGAGGAGGGAGGTGGCTTCAGCAAAAACTTCGATGCAGATTCTGGCAAATGCAAGATGTTGTTTCTTCTTTGTTCTGGAATCAGTGAAGAGAGGGGTTCCAATGACAGAAACAATAATACTCAAGCCCTTTTCTCCCCAGAAATGCAGGGGAAGATTGGGGAGAGCAACCCAAAGAGGGATCGGCTAATAATCCAGCTTGTGAAGGCTCATAAATTGGTTCCACTGCCTCAGAAAAATCTGTTTTTCCCTACTTGCCATGGTCTGCCCTCAAGGGCTCTGGTCATTCATTGCTCATTTGAGAAATTGAAAAGAATAATCCCATTTTCCAAAATGTGGATGTCCATCGAGTCGAGTGAGCCCCATTGATTGCAAAGTGAGCGTTTAACAATGGGGTATGAAGGTCTGCTGCCAATAAAATGGCCAACAAGGCAAAATCTCCAAATGGAGATTTCTGAACCTAGGGAACCAGCAGGGCAGAGACCAGTCTTTTTGCCACCCAGATTGGAGGGGGGGGATGAAGTGAAGGGCAAGGCGATCGGTAGAGGAGGGGTTTAGGACGGAGAACCATGTCTTAGGGAGAGAGGATGAGGGAGTATGCAAGCTAGGAGAGGATGTAGCAGGAATGGAGGAGGGATTTGGGAGGATGGTTGGAGAGGTAGCCTCGGTGGAAGGGGAGGGATCGAAGGAAGTAACAGAGGTAGAGAGGGAAGGGAGGAAAGGTTAGTTGCAGGCGGAGGGTGTCCGCTGGCCATGGAGTCAGCAGCCGGCGGAGGTCAGAGGGGGGGAGTCATGGGGAGGGGGGAAATTGTTTCTATTGCCTCAAGAGAAATCTTCTTATAAGAAATTTAATTGGCCACAGCATCCCCCCAATGCCAGAAAAATAAATAAATAAATAAATCCTGCTATGACTATCAAGACGTAATCAAATATATCAGAGACACATATATACAGTTTAGGGAAAGCTGAGGCATCAATCAAGTCAAAGCCACAACCTGCCATATTCCATAACACTCACACTTTGGCGTTTACGTGCCCATGTGAGCATCTAGTCGGATCTTACAGAGGGGCACGTGTCACCTAGCCTCTCCGGACCTCACACTTTGGCGTTTACGTGCCCATGTGAGCATCTAGTCGGATCTTACAGAGGGGCACGTGTCACCTAGCCTCTCCAGACCACCTGATACAAGAAATACTAAGTGAGAAGGATCCTGGGTATTAAAATGTGCCTGACAGCATAACTGCAATATTAGTGTGAAGAGATGGATTTTTTCAATATAAAAAGTTGTGTCTAGAAGTTACCAAGGATTTATTAGAAATGGGGATTCAGTATTCTGAGACAAAAATTTGGGTTCCCATGGAAAGACCAAGCTTTGCAATTTCCTCTATATTTCTATTTCTGTAAGCCACTCTGTTTTGGTTCAATTAAATAAATTTTCCCAGAAATTCAGGTTCTGGTCAACCTTCTATCAGATTGTCTGCATCACCACCCATCCACAAACCACATTTACGAGGTCAACTAACATATTGTCAACTCAATTAGAACCACTGATTTCCTTAACAACTGCATAAAAGAGAAGTCATAATAAAAGGATGCATTATTATTCAAAAACTGGCACAAATAAGAAGACCAAGACTTCCAGATCTCTTACCACTCCCCATGTGTAGTTGGAGTTTCCAGTTAAAGGAATCAGATCTCTAGCACAGCTTTCATTTGCTTCTAGGAGTTCTCTCACTCCAGATTGTGTAAGACCATCCACATGATGCAACTGGCATAGATCAAGGTTAGGACTTCATAATGATTTGATGAAAATATGAAAAGAGTATCATGAACCAAGTTTGTGGTTAAATTTCAAACTTGGCGTGGAATGAGATAATCCACTATAACTCTGAAAGAACTCAAAAACTTATTTTAAATATAGTTATTAAAGGGTTAAAATTCGAACCTCACATTTTTTCCGATCCCAATGGTAGGGAGTTTAGCCATAACACCAAGATGGCAAGCCAAACCAAAACCTACAAAAGAACTTGAAATTATAGCTCCTTTGCTAAGACATGGAGTAAATACTAACACTAGACCTCATGAGTAATGAAACCAACAATAATACTAAATCATTAACAAATTTAGCTCATCTCAGTTTTCGGATTATTATTGATTCTGCTCATCTTATTTGCATATTATTTTTGCTGCGTTACCTTTGACGTTCTCAGATTCAATTTCAATATCTGGTTGTTGAGTTGTATTCCGCTTTCAGCTATTGGATTGGATACTATCACCCTAATTTCTGAAATTTGTCACTACCTACTTTTCTGTGTACCTAATGGCTTATCCTAAACCACCTGTCGATAATGTCCAGATTCAGATTACAACTATTACACTTGTAAATAATAATAATAAGAAGAGGAAAAGAGAGGAGAGAAAGGAGAAAGAGATGGTGGTAACCTTGGGAGTCACAGCCTTGCACTTCATTCAATATATATAATAGTGACATGAGACATAAACCTACTAAAGGGATAAAAGAAAATAAAGGACATAAAAAGAAAACAAATACAAAGTTACCATTCACATGAACAGTACCTTTGAACATTGTTCAAATTAACAATGGTGTGAACCACTTAATCGATAACTTTTAATACTCACCCTAAAGCTGGAGCATAGATGTTAAACCTGCCTAGCTCGTTACAAATATAATCAACTCTGCCACTCCTAAGAGACTTAATAAAAACAATTGCAAGTTGTTCTCCTATGCAAACATGACTTGTAAAGATAACTCCTTGTTATAGCACTTCTCGAACAAAATGGCATTCAACCTCAATATGTTTCGTTCTCTCATAGAGCACCCCTGGTTATCACACCACAATTGCATAGGAGATGTACTTTCAAATCCAAGCTCAGTCAACAATTACTTCACCCACATCAACTCACAGGTGACATGCGCCATGGCTCGATACTCAAGACTCTGCAACCTAGCCACAACATTTTGCTTCTTACTCTTCCAAGACACAAGGTTTCCTCCAACAAAAGTAAAATACCCAGTAGTTGATCACCTATCAACAAGAGATCTAGCCCAATCAGCATCACAAAAGCCTTCACTACGTCCAAGTCCATGATCCGACATGGAGCTTTCTCGAGATATCTTAGAATATGAACAATGGCATCCCAATGGGACGTACAAGGAGAGGACAGAAACTAACTCACAACATTGACAGGAAAGGCAATATCAGGTCAAGTCACAGTCAGATAATTCAACTTTCCGACCAACCTCCGATACTTTTCAAGATCATCTAAAAGATCACCACTCTATAAGTTTTACATTGGGATCAATGGGAGTATCCTGAGGCTTGGAGTCCAATATCCTAGTCTATGTAAGCAAATCCAAAACATACTTCCTCTGAGAGAGGGAAATACCTTTCCTTGACTGAGCAACTTCAATACCCAAAAAGTATTTTAACCTTACTAGATCCTTAGTTTGAAAATTTTGCTACAAGTGCACCTTTAAACCTTGGATACCCTCAACATCATCTCCAGTAATAACAATATCATCAACATACACAATAAGGAGTATTCTTCCCACACCAGATCGCCTATAAAAAACCGAGTGATCACTGTCACTTCGTGACAACCAAACTTAAGAACCACATCAATAAACCTACCAAATCATGCCCAATAAGATCGCTTCAAACCATACAAGGACTTCTTAGGCTTTCACACCATCCTAGACTCCCCCTAAGCAAAAAACCTCGAAGGTTGCTCTATATAAACTTTCTCACATAAATCACTATGAAGGAACACATTCTTAACATCAAACTAATATAATGGCCAATGGTGAGAGGCTGCAAAAGATATTAAAATGTGAACTGATTCAAGTTTGGCAACAGGAGAAAAAGTATCGACATAGTCAACTCTATATACTTGGGCATACCCTCTTTGCAATCAATCTTGCCTTCAACCGAGCAAGAGAACCATCAAGATTGACCTTAACCACATATAACGGCAACCAATAGCAGACTTGCCCAGAGGTAAGGGGACAAGATCCTAAGTCTGATTTTCCTCCAAAGCCAAGAATTCTTCCTCTATAGCTGTCCTCCATCCAGGACTCCACAATGCCTCTCCAACAGACTTAGGAATAGGATGACAATAAATAGTAGAAAGATAAAAAAGAAATATGATAATAAACTGTTGTAATAATGGATTTTATGGGTTTTAGGGAAAGTGCCAGTTACCAAACGGACCCTAAGGGGTTTAATGGTCTTTGTAATTCTCTAGAACCTTCTCTCCATTATTATAAATAAAGAGGGCTGGTGTCATATTAGACACAAGCCATTACCCCATTCAATATGGTATTAGAGACATAGGATCCGAAACCATAAGGGCTCTCCCTCTTCTCCATCTCTTTGCCTCTTTCTCATTTCTCTCTCTCTCCCAGCGCCTCCCTCTATCTCTCTTCATTTGCTTCTCTCTCGTGGTGGGAGCTTCTTAAACCACCAAGAGGGTTTCTAGCCTCCATCCATCTTTCCCCTGGACTCTCAGACTCTCTTCTATAATGATCTAAGAGACCCAAAACCATTTTTTATCAATTTTTCAAGGTTTTCTCCCTGAGAACATTTTTTTATTACCAGGATGCTTTTCCCTGCTCAATGCTCCGATCATTTTGATGTTTGTTGCAATTGGCGCCTCTCATCCTTGTAGTGGTATGTAATGACCACTTTTTCGTTTGAGGTCTTTATTCTAGAGCTATCCCCAAAATCGTTTTCTCAAGGTTTTACCCTTTATCGATTTTTAGGTTTTCTAGTTTTTTCTGGTTATTTTGGTACTTTCTCTATCTTCGGCCAGTGTCTATTCTGTTTGCACAGCCCCCTTGAGTAGCAACCATGTCTATCAGCTCATCTACTTTTACTGACAGAGACACCATAGCTCTTCCTACCTTTCCTCCTGTGTGCTATCAAGCTTGATGACGCAAACTACCTTATGTGGTCACACTCGGTCTACATATCCATCAAGTCCCTTGGCTATTACGGGTACCTCACTGGAACCACGAAGAGTCCGACCACCGATACTGAGATTGACAAGTGGGAGTGTGCCAACTCTTTGGTTATGGCCTTCCTTGTCAACTCCATGTTGCCACAGCTTTCGCGTGGCTATCTCCTCAACTCCACTGCAAAATCTGGAAGCCTGTCCAAGATATCTATTCCCAGGCAGGGAATCATGCTCAGGTCTTTGAGATTTTTCGAAAGGTCTATGATCTGAGGTAGAGAGGGCTTACTCTATCACAATACTAATATGATTTGCAGGAACTATGGATTGAGTTGGATTTCTATGAGTATACTCCTTCCACCCCTGAAGATGTCACTAAGTTTCAAAAGATACAGGACAAGATCAGGGTCTATGACTTTCTGCAGGTCTGAATGTGGAGTTTGATCAATTGCGATCCCAGGTTTTAAGTCGTGAGCCCTTTCCTACCTTGGATCAAGCCTATGCTATGATCCAACTTGAGGACAGTCGACGTACCACCATGCTTCCACAGCAAGCTGCCACTCCTACTGAGAGATCTGCACTTGTTTCTGGCACTCAGTCCTTTAGTGCAACTCCCCAGTCTCCTCTACTAGGACTCCAGTAAAGTGCGATTACTGTGGGAAGGAGCATCACACCAAGGAGCACTGCTGGAAGCTTCATGGTCGTCCTACTAGTACATATGGATAAGGGCAAGGGAAGGGTCGTGCCGGTACTTCTGGGCAGGCGAACCATAGAGAGCCCTAACTTTGACTCTGCTCTTAGCTCCTCAGTAGCCTCGCTATCATTTGATGAGCTTACTGCCTTCTGTCGCCTCTTGACATGTCCAAACTCTCTTGCACCTGCCACTTCGAGCTCTGCTCATTCCACCACTTCTGGGTCAGGTATCTCCTTTTATAACCATACTATGTTTGTCCCTAATACCCCTTGGATTATACACTTCGGGGCTTCTGATCATATGACAGGCCGCTTGTCTCTTTTTTCACAGTTCACAACTTGTCTTGGTAATAGTAAGGTCAAATTGGCTAATGGGACTTATTCCACTATTCTGAGGAAGGGCTCTGTTAGTTATACCCTCTATTTATCCCTTTCTACTGTATTGCATATTCCTTCTTTTCCCACTAACCTTTTGTCCATTAGTAGTCTTACTTCTAGTCTTAATTGCAAATTCACCTTTTTCCCATCTCATTATGTTTTTCAGGATCTGGTGACAGGGGCAACAATTAGCTCTGGTAGGGTACGTATTGGTCTGTATCTACTTGATGATGACTCGGCGTTGGTCTCTGGTCAGGCTCTTCAGACATCTTCTACGTCACCTCCCATCTCTGAGTAACTACGGTGGCACTGTCGGTTGGGACATCCCCCTTTGGGAACTTTAGTCAGAGTTTTCCCTTTAAAAATTGTAATTCGAATCAGTTTTTTTGTGTGGCATGCGTTTTGGCCAAAAAAACTCGAATCACTTATTCAGTTTCTGGAAATAAAAGTGCCACTCCTTTTTCATTGATACATTCTGATATTTGGGGTTCATCCTGCTATGTTTCTGTCAATGGTTATCGGTGGTTCGTCTCTTTTATTGATTGTCATTCTCGGACTACTTGGATTTATATGATGCGAACCAAGGGCAAGACCTTCTATTGCTTTCAGCAGTTTCACCGCATAGTTCGGACTCAGTTTGGTGCTACTATTAAGATCCGTCAAAGTGACAATGGCCGGGAATACTTTGAAGGGTCCTTTCAAGCTTACCTATCCGATCATGAGATGAATCATTAGACTAGTTGTGTGGATACTTCGGCTCAGAATAGGGTTGTTGAGCGGAAGAATTGCCACCTTTGTGAGGTAGCACGCTCTCTTATGTTTGAGATGCATGTTCCTCCCCAGTATTAGAGTGACGCAATTCTCACTGCTGCCTTTCTTATCAACCGAATGCCTTCTCGGGTCCATGCCTTCCGCTCCCCTCTAGATCTTCTCCAAGGTTCCGCTGCTTTTCCTATTCCTCCTAAGGTATTCGGTAGTGTTTGCTATGCTCACAATCATCATCTTCATGGAAAGTTTGGTCCTCGTGGTCTCCGATGCATTTTTCTAAGGTATTATCCTACTCAGAAAGGCTATCGGTGTTTTTATCCTCCTGCTCAGCGCTGGTTTATGACTATGGATGTTATCTTTCACGAATCTGCGTCATACTACATCGCGACACCTATTCAAGGGGAGTCTCCTTCCATTATAGAAGATGTGCTACCGTCTCTTGAAATTGTTATCCCTGCTAGTACCCCTTTTTAGGGGGGAAAGTGATACTCCTACTTCTCATACTGCGCCTCGGCCGAAGATACGTGTGTATAGTCATAGACAGAAGACTCAGACCACTACACATCCAGCATCTACCCTACCACGCCAGTCATCTCCTCTTAAGCCTGATCTTATCCCCTTGGACCCTGCTAATTCTCCTTCCCCTTCTGTTGATCAGTCTCTTGAGTTACCTATTGCTGTTCGTAAAGGCATTAGGTCTTGTACTTTACATCGTATTGCTAAAACTATTTCTTATGACTCACTCTCCTTCCTACTATAGTTTTGTGTCTTCTCTTTCCGCTGTGTCCATTCCGTATACCTGGCAAGAAGCGAGTGCAAACTCACAATGGCAGGCAGCTATGGTTGAAGAGATGCAAGCTCTGAAGAAGAATGACACGTGGGATCTGGTGTGTCTTCCCCCACAAAAGAAGACAGTTGGGTGTAAATGGGTCTTCACAGTAAAACAGAAGGCTGATGGTACAATCGATCGGTATAAGGCCAGACTTGTTGCCAAAGGCTTTATAGAGACTTATGGGATTGACTACCAGGAGACTTTTGCTCCAGTTGCTAAGATGAACACAATTTGTGTTATCTTGGCTTGTAACGCCAACTTAGATTGGGATCTTCAGCAGATAGATGTGAAGAATGCCTTCCTTCATGGGGAACTTGAGGAGAAAGTGTATATGGACATTCCTCTTGGGTTCATTTGCTCCAAAACCCAAGGGAAGGTATGCAAGCTGAAGTGTGCTCTGTATGAGCTGAAGCAATCCCCTCATGCTTGGTTCGGACGTTTCCATAAGGCTATGGTCGCTACAGGTTACTCTTAAAGCAATGCTAACCACACTTTGTTCATCAAAAGATCTGGTGGGAAGATTGCCATCCTAATAGTCTATATAAATGATATTGTTGTTACTGGTGATGATCTCGTAGAAATCTCTCGCCTCAAGAGATACTTAAATGAGGAATTTAAGATCAAAGACCTAGGACAACTTCGTTACTTCCACGGCATTGAAGTTGCTAGGTCTTCTCGTGGGATCTACTTGTCTCAGCTGAAGTATGTGTTTGATCTTCTCTCTGAGATAGGCATGTTGGGGTGTAAGCTGACAGACACTCCTATTAAAGCTAATGGTCACCTGAGTAGCAAGGAAGGTGATCCAACAGATAAGGGGAGATATCAGAGATTAGTGGGGTGGTTGATCTATCTCTCTTATACAGTCCCAGACATAACATTTGTTGTCAGCCTGGTTAGTCAGTACATGCATAATCCCTACTCAACTCACATGGAGGCTATGCTGCGTATTCTTCAGTACTTGAAATCTACACCAAGACGTGGCATCGTCTTTTCTCCTCATAATCACCTTAGGAAGCCTTCACAGATGCGGATTGGGCAGGTTCCCCTGATGACCGTAGGTCTACTACTGTTTATTACACCTTTGTTGTGGTAACCTTGTTACATAACGTAGCAAGAAGCAAGCTGAGGTTGCCCGTTCAAGTGCTAAAGCAGAGTTCCTTGCTATGGCACATGGCATTTGTGAGCTCCTATGGCTTCATGGTCTTCTCACTGATTTGGTTATTCCTGCTACCCTTCCTATAAAGCTCTTTTGTGACAGCAAATCTGCCATTAGCATTGCTCACAACCTTGTCCAGCATAATCAAACCAAGCATGTGGAGATCGATCGACACTTCATCAAAGAGAAGCTGGATATGGGCCTTATCACTGTGCCTTTTGTTTTTAGTATTAAACAACTGACTGATGTATTTACTAAAGGTCTTAGTAGAAGATGTTTCATCCTATTATCTGAAAGTTGGGCATATGTGATATTTATGCATCAACTTAAGGGGGAGTGTTGTAATAATGGGTTTTAGGGAAAGTGTCAGTTACCAAACAGACCCCTAAGGGGTTTAATGGTCTTTGTAATTCTCTATAACCTTCTCTCCATTGTTATAAATAAAGAGGGCTGGTGTCATATTGGACACAAGTTATTACCCCATTCAACATAAACCAAAATAGGATACAAAATTAGAAATGGTGTGTTGGGTGCAAACGTGAACACCCTTACACTGAGCAATAAGAAGATCAAGGTCAAAAATAGGAATATCTGGCTCAGGATCTACAGACGAAGATGATAAGGTAGGCATTGTAGAGATAACGGGTGTTGGATCTTCCCGACGACGACGAGTATAAAACCGAACAACTAGTGGAGGAGGTGGCAGTGTTGCAACAGTTGGAACTTGTGAAACTGAGTGATGAACAATATAAATGGGAAGATCATATCAAATTCAGACAACAAATGACTCATATGGATAAGAGGTGAACTCGAAGAAAGATACATCAGCAATAACAAACTATTTTTGAAATTCAATAGAATAGCATTTATATCACTTGGGTACATAAGTAACCAAGAAATATATTATTAAAAGCTCTAGGATCCAACTTTGATAACCCTAGACGATGGTCATGAATAAAGCAAACACATCCAAAAACACGTGGAGGAAATATAAACAAGGGATCGAAAGGAAAAAACAAAGACTAATGAATACCACCACGTAAAACTGAAGAAGGCATGCGATTAATAAGATAGTATGTAGTCAAAACGGCATCAACCCAAAAATACTTGGCCTCCTTAATTTCAAACATAAGGGATGAGCAACTTCCATCAAATGTTTATTCATACTTTTAGCAACATCGTTTTGTTAATGGGTGTCTAAATAGGAAGACTGATGAATCATACCACGTTCAGACTTAGAAAAAGGCCACAAAAATTCTTTGGCATTATCACTACGTAAACTTTAATAGACAAGCCAAACTAGTTCTGAATTTCAGCAACAAAGGCACAAAAATGGAAAACAACTCCGCAAGGAACATTTGCCTATTTTTATAACAGATCGTATGGTAGGTCACACAAATTGGGAGAATTTGCACCTACTATAAATTTATGAGGACATGCGATAAATGGTAATAAATCCAAGTAACTCTGGAATTGTCATCAACAAAAGTAACAAAATACTTGAAACCCAACTTAGATATAATAGGACAAGGACCCCACACGTCAACAAACTAAAGCAAAAGGGTGAGTAGACCGTTTATTAATGCGAGGGAAATAGCTCACACGATGAAGCTTTCCAACCTAACAAGACTCACATTCTAAACAAGAATGGAACTAAAATGAGGATCAAGCCATTGTAAAGTCTGCAAACACAAATGACCCAGATGGCAATGAGCTTGATGTGGAGATAAAATACTGGATTAAGCAACTAAAGGAGTGTTATCTTCAAGAAGATACAATCCCCCAATTCACGACCTCTAAAAATCATCTTCTTCGTCATATGGTCTTAAAAAACACAAGAATTAGGATAAAACGTTTTAAAACAATTGTAAGCACGTATAAATTTACTCATGGATAAAAAGTTAAAACTGTTGTAATACTGGGTTTTATGGGTTTTAGGGAAAGTGTTAGTTACCAAACAGACCCAAAGTGGTTTAATGGTCTTTGTAATTCTCTAGAACCTTCTCTCCATTATTATAAATAAAGAGGGTTGGTGTCATATTAGACACAAGTCATTACCCCATTCAACATGATATCAAAGCCTTAGGATCTGAAACCTTAAAGGCTCTCCCTCTTTTCCATCTCTTTCCTCTTTCCTCTTTCTCATTTCTCTCTCTCCTAGCACCTCTTTCTTCTGCGCCTCCCTCCATCTCTCTTCAAATGCTTCTCTCTCGTGGTGGGAGCTTCTTAAATCACCAAAATGGTTTCTAGCCTCCACCCATCCTTCCCCTGGGCTCTCAAACTCTCTTATACAATGCAGAACATTTTTTTCATCACTTTTTCAGGGTTTTCTCCCTGAGAACTTTTCTCATTGCCGGGATGCTTTATCCCCGCTCGATGCTTCAATCATCTTAATGTTTGCTACGACTGGTGCCTCTTATCATTGTGGTGGCATGTACCGACCACTTTTTCATTTGAGGTCTCTGTTCTATAGCTATCCCCAAAATCGTTTTCTCAGGGTTTTACCCTTTATCGATTTTAGGGTTTTCTAGCATTTTTTTGTTATTTTGGTGCTTTCTCAATCTCCGGCTAGTGTCACTTATATTTTCACAGCCCCCTTGAGTAGCAACCATATCTACCATCTCATATGCTTCTATTGGAGGAGACACCACGACTCTTCCTACCTTTCCTCCTTGTGTTATCAAGCTTGATGGCACAAACTACCTTACGTGGTCACACTAGGTCTGCATCTCCATCAAGTCCCATGCCTATTCCGGGTACCTCACTAGAACCACGAAGCGTCCGACCATCGATACTGAGATTGACAAGTGGGAGTGTGCCAACTCTTTGGTTATAGCCTTCCTTGTCAACTCCACATTGCCACAACTTTCGCATGGCTATCTCCTCCTTGACTCTGCTACGAAGATATAGAAGTCTGTCCAGGATATCTATTCTCAGGCAGGGAATGATGCTCAAGTCTTTGAGCTTCGCCAGAAAGTTCGTGATCTGAGGCCAAGAAGGCTCACTCTGTCACAGTACTACTATGAGTTGTGGTCACGATGGACTGAGTTGGATTTCTATGAGTATACTCCTTCCACCACTAAAGATGTCACCAAGTTTCATAAGCGAGAGGACAAAATCAAGTTTCAGACTAGTGTGGATACTCCGGCTCAGAATGGGGTTGCTGAGCGGAAGAATCGCCACCTTTGTGAGGTAGCATGCTCTCTTATGTTTGAGATGCATGTTCCTAACCAGTATTGGAGTGACGCAATTCTCACTACTACCTTTCTCATCAACCAAATGCCTTCTCGGGTCTATGCCTTCCACTGTCCTCTAAATCTTCTCTAAGGTTTCGTTGCTTTTCCTGTTCCTCCTAAGGTATTCAGTAGTGTTTGTTATGCTCTCAATCATCATCCTCATAGAAAGTTTGATCCTCGCGGTCTCCGATGCATTTTTCTGGGGTATGCTTCTACTCAAAAAGGCAATCGGTGTTTTCATCCTCCTACTTGGTGTTGGTTTGTGACTATAGATGTTGTCTTTCACAAATCTGCGTCATACTACACTGCGACACGTGATATGGGAAGATCATATCAAATTCAGACATAACAAACGACTTATTTTGATAGGAGGTGAACTCAAAGAAAGATACATCAGCAATAACAAACTATTTTTGAAATTCAATAGAATAACATTTATATCATTTGGGTACATAAGTAACCAGGAAATATATTTTTAAAAGCTCTAGGATCCAACTTTGATAACCCTTAACGATGATCATGAATAAAGCAAACACATCCAAAAACACGTGGAGGAAATATAAACAAAGGATCAGAAGGAAATAACAAAGACTAATGAATACCACCACGTAAAACTGAAGAAGGCATGCGATTAATAAGATAGCATGTAGTCAAAATGGCATCAACCCAAAAATACTTGGCCACCTTAATTTCAAACATAAGGGACGAGCAACTTCCATCAAATGTCTATTCATCCTTTTAGCAACATTGTTTTGTTAATGGGTGTCTAAACAGGAAGACTGATGATTCATACCACATTCAGACTTAGAAAAAGGCCACAAAAATTCTTCGGCATTATCGCTACGTAAACTTTAATAGACAAGCCAAATTAGTTCTGAATTTCAGCAACAAAGGCACAAAAATGGAAAACAACTCCACAAGGAACATTTGCCTATTTTTATAACAAATCGTATGGTAGGTCACACAAATTGGGAGAATTTGCACCTACTATAAATTTCTGAGGACATGCAATAAATGATAATAAATCCAAGTAACTCTAAAATTTTCATCAACAAAAGTAACAAAATACTTGAAACCCAACTTAGATGTAATAACGACCCTGATGCAGATGCCTTGGCTTGGCTGGACCAAACCGACAGACTACGGAGGCCTAAGCCAAGACAACCAATCCAAACCGGTATTCTGGTCTGGCTAGGGTTGGTAGTTGATATTTAGTAAGGAAAAATAACATATTCGATTTTCTTTGCTTTAGAATAAGATACGTAGGATTTCCTTTGCAATTAGTTAGTTTCTATTTTAAATTATTTCTATCTTTAATTGCTTTCCAATTTTATGTAAGGAATTCTTCTTTAAATTGCTGGAAGATGATTATGGAGGAAAGTTTTTTGAATAAGAATTTTGAGTGGGATGAACTACTGGGACCAAGACCTTGATTGAAGGTTCTCTACCTACAGGCGATCAAAACCCTGGAGTATTACATCCAAGACTTTGTTCTATCCTGAAAAATAAAACTCAGCTTCAGATCTGGTTCTGAAACCCTCCGCCAGTACTGATATCAGAGAGGAAACTCCATCCTTTCACTTCCTATTTTGGCTGAACCTCGGCTGGAATCACAAGACCTGTGTGCTGCGATTCTCCCTTCCAAGCCCAAGGTTGATCCATGCTGGTGTGAGAGAGCTCCATCAAAACTATCGAAGCAGCCCCCTTTTCTGGTTCTGACACAGGGTTGAAGAGAGTCGTGAGTTTGTTTTATTTCTCTTGTACTCTGATTTCCAGTTGTGCCCTTCTCTTTGTCTCTAACTCTCTCCTGTCCTAAATTCATATTATGTTTCCTAATTTATCCCCATCCAATAATTATTAATTCCCTTTAGGTCCCATCTCCCAAAAATATTTACAAGTCTGCCACACTTTTATTACTTCTGTTTATTTACATTACTGCCACTACCTTTGATTATTGGATACTCCTATTTAGGTGGACCATTAAGCAAACCGAACAGGGTTTTTTTAAACCCCGGTTCTGCATTATGGAGTCTAATGCAGAATCGGGGTTTGAGAAAACCCTGTTCGGCTCGCTTAATGGCCCACCCACGTAGGAGTACTCAAAAATCAAAGGCAGTGGCAGTATTGTAAATAAACAGAAGTAATAAAAAAGTGGCAGAATTGTAAATAATCAGATTACTATTAAGCTGATTGGGAGATGGGACCTAAAGGGAATTAATAATTATTGGATGGGGCCAAATTAGGAAACATCATATGAATTTAGGACATGAGAGAATTAAAGACAAAAAGAAGCGCATAACTGGAAATCAGAATTCAAGAGAAATAAAATATACCCACGACTTCTTCTTCAACCTGCGTCAGAACCAAAAAAGAAAGGAGGCAGCTTCGATAGTTTTGATGGAGCTCTCTCACACCAGCAGGAATCAACCTGGGGCTTAGAAGGGAGAATCGCAGCACCCAGGACTTGTGATTGCAACTGGGAAACACTTCAATATAGCAGCAAACAGGAGCTGTAGTTCCTGCAGGTCAGATCTGGCGGAAGAAGTAAAATCCAGCACAGTTGCAGAGTTCAAACCTGTAGCAGGAGCAAGAATAGGGCCTGAGATTCTAGGGTTCAGATCACTATGGGGAGAACTTCCTTCGATCAGGGGTTTGAACCAAATAGATCTCACATGAGAGAGATTGATCCCCACTTGTGGGCTGCAACTACCACCCAGAACCAGAGAAGGGAAATACAAACCAAAAAAGGAAGAGAAAAGAAGAAGAAGAAGAAGAAGAATTATAACAGAGGAAGATGAAGAATATAAGGAAGAAGAAGAAGAAGAAAAGCAGGGGGTCACACACAACCACAGTCATCAGCCATTAAACCAGCCGTTCAAATTATTTCATTCCAAAAACTAAAACTCCATAATCGTTACAGCAATTGAAAGAAGAATTCCTTACATTAAATTGGAAAGCAATTAAAGATAGAAATAATCTAAAATAGAAACTAACTAATTGCAAAGGAAATCTTACGTATCTGATTCTAAAGCAAAGAAAATCAAATATATTATTTTGCTTTCCTAAATATCAACTACCAACCCTAGCGAGACCAGAATACTGGTTTGGGTTGGTTGTGTCTTGGCTTAGGCCTCCATAGTGGGTCGGTTCGGTCCAGCCAACCCAAGGCATCAGCATCAAAAACGTCAATGAACTAAAGCAAAAGGGTGAGTAGACCTTTTATTAACCAGAGGGAAATAGCTCACACGATGAAGCTTTCCAACATACCAAGACACATTCTAAACTAGAAATGGAACTAAAATGAGGATCAAGCCATTGTAGAGTCTACAAACACAAATGACCCAGATGGCAACGAACTTGATGTGGAGATAGAATACTAGAGTAAGCAACTGAAGGAGTGCCATCTTCAAGAAGATACAACCCCCCAATTCACGACCTCTACCAATCATCTTTTTCGTCATAAGGTCTTAAACACAAGAACCAGGATAAAAGGTTATAAAACAATTGTAAGCACGTGCAAATTTGCTCACAGATAAAAAGTTAAAAGGAAATTGCGGCAAATGAAAAACTGGTGATAATGACAAAGAAAAATTGGGATAAATTGTCTAGGTGCCTTTAACCTGTACTAAGAAACTATTGGCTAAAGTGACACTAAAAGAAGATTTTTGAAAGGAGGAAAATATACCTAAAACACCAAATAAGTGATCCAAAACATCTAAATCAATGATCCAGGGATGAAAAGATAGACATGCAATGGCATTACCTGCCTGGACAAAGTAGCAATGAAGGTTGAGAAGGCTGAGAAGTATGAAACTGATTATATCTTGCAAACCCGTAGTCTATCATCATAACCAACTTATCCTTAGAGGGTCTAGGTGGAGTGGTGGTCTCAGTATTTGCCGTTGAATTAGAAAACTGCTTCTAAGAAGGTTTTCCATGAAGTTTCCAGCAGAAACGTTGGATATGTCCAAGTTTGCCACAATGATGGCACATCCATACTAAAACTGAACTGTCCGAGGATGTGGAATTACTAGTAATTTTCTCTTTACCATTCCCACTGCTAATGCCATGTGTACTACCACAATTAATGTTCAGGGACATAAGAGCTAATCTGTCCACATGTATAGAATCATGAGAACTCTCTTGAGATACTCATAAGACATAGGAGACAGTATCTGCAAGAGGTGCCACCTTGTCACCTCTAAGAATTTGAGAATGTACAGAGTTATACTCTAATCCAAGACCATCCAAAAATCTCACAACTGCAAGTTGCTCCTTCTATTTCTCATTTGCTACACATCATTACTAATAAGAAGTAGAGAATTAGACTCTTCATACATCCTCTTAAAATGAGCAAAGTATTGGATCAAAGCATAACCCCTTTGATCAACCTGATAGAATTCCTGAGATAATTGATAGATACGAGAGAGACTATTCTATCTAAAGTACAGAACATTCAGATATTCCCATAACTCCTTCACAATATCAATATGGGTGACAATATCGACAATTGAATTTTCTATAGAGATCAAAAGTTGTCTCAAAATTTGTGCATCAACAGCATCCCATGTAGTATATGTAGCAGGCTTAATCTTTGTTAGATGATCCTGTTGATCACAACCAATCAAAACCAACTGCACAATTATCTTCCATTGCTAAAAATTGTCAGGCCCCTGCAAGTTTCTTCTTAGTGATTCTATGAGAGAATGAGGATACAACCTTAGTCACTACACTCTTTACTTTGGCCATTAATGCAACGAAATCAAAATGCAATAACAAACAAGAACAAAAAATCAGTCCACAAAACCTTTAAAAAAAATCAATCTCAAAAACCCTACTCCAAAAAAAAATCGATTAAAAAAAAAAAACCCTAACAAATAGTATCGATCCACAAAGAGATTGATCCAATACATCGACCAATCCCAAAAAGCAACCTTTCAACAAAGATCAATTGATCTCTCAAAACCCTGAAAAAAAATCGATTTTCCAAGAAACCCTGACAAAATTGATTGCTCCAAAAAAGCTTGAACTTCTTACTTCAATCTTCACTTCATAAACCAGCAACCACCATAGATGAGACCTAGTTCTTAAGACTGGTCATGAACTAGTCTCTAGAAGTAACCAATAAACACCATAGGGTGTTGCGCCCCTTTTAAGAAGAAATTGAGAGAAACCTCAAAACAGAATTTGTGATGGTTCAATCACTCTTGATTGAAAGTAGAACTTGTGAGGATGGGAACCTGTAATGATTGTATCAGTCCCTAAGGATCTAGCTCCGATACCATATAAATAATAATAAGAAGAAGAAGATGAAAAGAGAGAAGAAAGAAAAGAGATGGTAAAGAAAAGGAAATAAAGGACATAAAATGAAAAAAAAATTACAAAGTTACTGTTCACGTGAACAGTACCCGTGAACACTATTCACGTGAGCAGTACTGTGAACCCCTTAATCGATAGAGTTTCTAACTACTTGTTATGGGCCAAGCTGTGCCAAAAGTTCCTTCAATTTCAATTTACTAAATACCGTCATCCAACGTGAGTCATTTGAAATCTGTCCAACATTTCCACTTCAAATTGGAGGGAAACCTCAAAATTTTCGAAATGCCAAATTTCCTGATCCTGGTGCTACAAAATTTCAAAAGACTAAAATAAGAAGAAAAAAAAAAGAACCAGTTAAACAACTAGGAGTTGTGGTAACTAAAATAAGATCATGTAGAGATTTGATTACTGAATATCTGGTAAAGAAATGATCTGCTTCTTTTTCTTTTCTATATGGTAAACTCAGTAAGTTCCCTCTCATTCAATTTACTAATGACTTTTTTTTTTTTTTTTTTTTTGGGCTAATGACGGGTATCCAAGCCTTCGGCTTGACTAGTCCCGCTGGCCAATACTGACCAAACAACCGCATTGACTGGGTCATTCTGGTGTTGAGTGAGAACCATTAAACTTTCACTGAAAGAATTTACTAAAGACTTTCATCCAGTGTGAATCATTTAATTTCTGCCCTGCTGCATTCCCCTTCAAATTGGAGGGAAAACTCAAAACTGTTGCTGCCAAAGTTCCTGATCCTGATGTTTCGAAAGACTAAAATAAGAAGAAGAAAAATGAACCAGTCAAACAACTAGGAGTCATGGTAACTAAAATAAGACCAAGATTACTGAAAATCTGGTAAAGAAAGTAATTTTCTTCTTTTTCTTTTCTTTATGGTAAACTAATTCATAAAGTTGGGCATTGCTGGAAGATAGGAATGGCAACAGCATTTACTGAAAGCCACGATTTTCCACATTTCTACTCCAATGATTAACACCCACTATGCATCATATGTTCTTTAAAGCATATCCAGCAAATATTTGGTCCAGAAAACTTGCCTCGAGGATGAAGTATTCCATTGCCATCAACCATCAGTAACTGTTAACATTAATTGAAGATCCATACTTCAGTTATCTGATGAATCGGTAAATTTTTGTGGAGAAATCACAAAAATAAATAAATAAATAAACTGTTTTTGCTCATCTAGCTAGTTTCTGGCAAAAGATTCCCCAAAATAAAAGGATTGAGGAAAGGATAACTGACAGTCTTCCATGGCCAGAAAAAATAAAATAAAGTTAATTTTCACATGCAAGTACACTAATTCACAGGGCTAATCAACTGCTAGTTTAAGGTATGGCTACAACAGGTGTACTGCAAGTCATGAAATAAAACTATTACCTGTGGGTAGATAAGATGAGCATTCTGCTTCATTTTCTCCAGTAGCTCTAGAAGAACTGGAGCCTAAATCAAAGAGAGAAATTGCTTATTAAGAAGAGTTATTTCCTACTCAGGAATTTGATAATACAGAAAAAAATAATAAAGATAGCAGGTTCAGGGATGTCAAATTATTGAGTTACAATATAAAGGGCATAAGAGAAACTAATGCTGTGCTTTCTGTACCCAAGTTTCAATTGAAAGGGAGGTTAAAAAAAAAAAAAATTGAAAAGAACAGTTTTTTTTTTTTTTTTGGCACTGAAGGGAGGGAGAAATGAATGATTTTTTGCCAAGCAAATTACCAAAATTATGTCCCAGAACACTAACTATAAGAATTATATAGGGGTAATCAAAAGGGCATTACCCAGTGCATGCGACTCCCGCCACTACGGGGTCTGGGGAGGGTCATAATGTATGCAGCCTTATACCCCACTTCGTGTAGAAGCTGTTTCCCAACTCGAACCCGTGACCACTTGGTCGCATGGAGCAACCTTACCGTTGCACTGAGGTCTGCCCTCTAAGGGGGTTATCATTTTATCAAAAAGAGATGCTTGTGTAGGAAGGTAGATAATAGAACTCCGTCTCATCTAATCAGAAGTATATGAAACATTCATCAATTATGTTAAATATTTTCTATGAATTCGTTTGGAAAGGAACGAAGATAGATCAAGCTCTTCTTCAACCAAGACTCTAGTTGTGTCTCTCTTTTGGAAAAATAGGTTTTGTGCAGCAATATATCATATTTCGTGGGAACAGAACTTAAAGAGATGGACTAACAAATCTAGAACCATTGACCTGATTTGGGAATTCATCTCTTTTGAAGCCACCTCTAGGTAGGACACCGTCTCTTTTGAAAATCCAGATTTTTATTTCAGAGTTTTTGAATACATAATCTTATTCAACAAAAACAAAAAATGCAAAAAAGTTCTTGTCCAAGAAAAGATTCAGAATGTTTTAGAGGGAACGGTTGCAACAGAGAGAAGCAGGATATTATCAAGTACAGTCAAGTATAAATTTTTATGATGGAAAGTATGAACAGAAAAGCCACATTTAGAAGGAAGTAAATCTTTTAATTGGTGTACAATGCAAATCTATTTTCATCAGGAATCCTTTTTGTACCAATTGTGCATATGAGACTTCCATTACTATAATTCTTGGTTTGACTGTACTTGCAACCGGCAGATGTACAGAGTTTACACTAATTGAATTCTTAATCAAACATCACCATTAAAATAAAAACCTTCCAAACCTCTCTAAATGCAAGGAAACCAGGAATATAAGGTATCTGAAGCCGGACAATACTGAAATCATCATAGATGACTTTCAAAATTTCAAGATCCACAACAACAAGCGCACCACATGCTATGGAAGGATCATCTTTGGAAAAGCTCAAATCAACACCTCCTACATATCTTAATTTCTCTCCTTTGTCATTATCCTTCAACCCATTATCATGACTTGGCAATCTCCATGTGAAATTATCTTCTACAATTAATTGTCTCTTAAGGGATTCCTGAGCCCTGAAAACCAGAAACTATTTTTTTGTCAAAGCCAACAATTGATAATAATTTCTACAAACATGTGGAGAAACAAAGTATAGAATGTTACTCGATCCAGGAGTTATTGATTGATGAAAGAGAGGCTTCTGATGTACTAGTTTCATTTATCTTCTCCATTAAATTTACATCACACAAATCCATAGACTGAAGGGAGAACCTGCAAAAGAATAGATGTTTGGAGAGCCACTACTATTTCGCAGTTTGAACATACGATGCGTGTCAACTAATAGTCATAAATTGAAGAATTCCGGCTAAAATTTTAACCAAAGAAAATTGTGCCAAATGACCAGAGGGACGGCACTGATTGAAAACCCCCAATCAAGCCCATCGAAGACGCAAACTGACACAGCGAATTTGAAAAGGTAACGTCTGAAAATTTTCCGTTCATATTTAATAAGTCTAAACTCTAAATTTTACACAGAAAAATTATACATGCTCAAAATTTTTCCACTCTTTGTTCACATGACGCAGCAGATAGAAAAAAGCATGAGAAAATTGCATTGCCACCCCCCGAACTTCGGTCGTTATTCAATGTCACCCCCTGGACTTTTCAAAACGTCAAAGCCACCCCCTAAAAATTCAAAAAATTTCAAATCGGTCCCTGTCGTTAGCCGACCGTGAGAAATGAATGAAAACCGGTTAGTTTTTTTCTAATATACCCAAAATACCCCCACCCATTGTGAGAGGACAATATTGCCCTCTCCTTTATTTCCATCTCCTAAACCAATACCCATCTCACATCTCTCATCTCTCATCTCTCATCTCTCATCTCTCATCTCACTCCTCTCACTCACTCGGCCGGACAAGAAGAAGAAGAAGACGAAGACCCACCTGCAACGTGATTCTCCCCTCCTCCGGCGTGTGATTCTCTCCTCCTCCGGCATCCGAACCTCTATCCCAAGGTATGTAGGGTTCGGTTTCTTCTTTTTCCTTTCTAATTTAGGGTTCTTCTTGTCAAGTTAATCTAGGGTTTATGCACTTTGGAGTGGGGAAAAAAGAAAGTAAAATTTTTTCTTGGAACTCTTTGGAAGAAGACCTGTGAAATGGTTGTTATATGCAGTGAAATGTGTTTGGATTGTCGTTCCAAGTTTTCTCTCCCTTACTCTTTCGGTAATTTTAACAAACACTCTGATAGAAAATGTATTAGGCATCAATTGGTTTTCTTTTAATTATAAAAAAAATTTTGAAAACCATTTCTCGGTCGTGGTAAGATACATTAAAAGTGGGTGCCCATTGCCCTCTGTTATCTTCTTTATCATGTGCTTGCCCTCTGTTATCTTCTCTATCATGTGCTTGCCCTCTGTTATCTTCTCTATCATGTGCTTGCCCTCTGTTATTCCTCCTAGTGAAAGACCCATTGCCCTCTGTTATCTTCTCTATCATGTGCTTGCTGCTCACAAGCTTATCTGAAAACGTGTCTATCGAAAAGCCTTTGTATTCCATTTTTGAGCTCTACTACAATGGGTGTCACACCCCGTTCACACTGAACCGGAGCGGTGACCGAGTTAACACCGGTTAACCCAAACCTGCCAGGATCATCAGATACTGTATTCCACCACAGCATACGCACACTAACATAAGTTCATCAGATCAGCGGAAGACTAAGTTTTACCTGTGAATAAATCCCATATACTTGATACCCGAATGGTGATACAATAATTATATACATTTGGGCCCGAAGGCATGATATATACACAAAAGAATAAAATTCAAATATCAAGTATATACAGGAAATCATCAAAACCATCAGAGTACACAGCTCGGCTCGGTATCAAGGCTGGAGCTCAGCTCGGCATCAAGGGTTGTGCCCAGCTCGGCATCACAAGGAAGAGCTCAGCTCGGCCTTAGAAGTGGAGCTCAGCACGGCCTCAGAACTGCTGTCCCGCAGCACAGCTCTCGCACGAGCAGTCTACACCGTGCTCAAACTCCTCAGGGGTCCACCAGTCCTCTTCAGGAAACTCGACTGTGGGACCCACCCCATGCTCCTCAGATGTATGACCTGCAAAATCANTTCAAAAAGATTGTGTAAATACATATATATATATATATATATATATATGAGCAAACATAAAATGTGTGTAAGGTGTAAACACTCAAATTTTAACATTTTCTAACATATTTTAACATTTTCTAACATATTTATATTATTATTATATCTTATTCTACGCCCTAGGCTCTATGCCCACTAGGTTATTTTTTCAAAGGGAATTTTATCTTGGTAAGAGATATTTTGGTCATTTTAAAAGGAAATGAATGAATAAATGTAAAGGGAAGAAAGATTGGGATCTAGGATTTTCCTTCTCACATTCCACGCGGAAGAGAGGAACATTGAGAGGAGAGGGTTTTAGGTTTAGTTTCTTTGTATGTAAGAGAGAAGAAGGTTAGAATTTCTTTGTTCATACAAGGTAGAAGGGACACTCAAGAATGTTTTAGATGGAGTTACTAACTTGTTTCTGAAAGGGTAACCGCTTATGTAGACACACATTGCTCTCTCTTATAGCGGAGGATGGCAAATAAAGAAGGTCGTAAGTAAGGTTTCTTGATGATTATAACCATCTTTGTTCGACTAACTACCCACATGGGTGTGCAAGAAGCCCTCCAGAGCGGGCAACGGCTCACGATGAACGGTTCCATAAGGTTCATGCACGCCTATAATTAAGGGGTGGGTCTGTAGTTTAGGGCTTCTTCTTTGACTTTCTTTCCAGGGATTCAGAGCTGAGGTCTGAGTGAGATTTTAGTTTGGGGTTTTTTATTGGAAATTTTCAGAGTGTTCTGATTTAGGTGAGAGGTTTTGATTTTTCTTTTTGATTGAGAGAGAGAACTTAAAATTAGAGAAGATTTCTTGAAAGAATTTTGTTGGAAGAATGTTGATTTTGCTTCTTTTTCAGATGGAGTTTTATCTCTTGCAAAGTAATTCATTCGATTTTTTGAAATAAAACTTTGGTTTTACCTTTATACGAAGAGAGTTACAGTTTTTTGATTTCTTTCAATCGGACTTTTTGTGTTGTGACTAGAGTTCTTCATCTAAATTCACATATTCCACTTGCTATTTCATCATTACTTGCATAATGGAATCACTTATCTCTTTCCACTTATTTCTTTATTTCAATATACCAAATTTTAGATAAGTTCAAAATCTCTCTTTATTCGTTATGATAGAATCGCTTGTGTGCTTTACTTGTTTGCTCAATTTTCATTCCTGAAGCTTCTTTACATTATTTATAGAGAAAATTGCATTGCGACCCCCTGAACTTCGGTCGTTATTCAACGCCACCCCCTGTACTTTTCGAAACGTCAAAGCCACCCCCTAAAAATTCAAAAAGTTTCAAATCGGTCCCTGCCGTTAGCCGACCGTGGGAAATGAATGAAAACCGGTTAGTTTTTCTCTCATATACCCAAAATACCCCCACCTATTGTGAGAGGACAATATTGCCCTCTCCTTTATTTCCTATCTCCTAAACCATACCCATCTCACATCTCTCATCTCTCATCTCTCATCTCTCATCTCTCATCTCACTCCTCTCACTCACTCGGCCGGACAAGGAGAAGAAGAAGAAGAAGACGAAGAACCTCCGGCGTGCGATTCTCCCCTCCTCCGGCGTGCGGTTCTACCCTCCTCCGGCGTCCGAACCTCTATCCCAAGGTATGTAGGGTTCGGTTTCTTCTTCTTCCTTTCTAATTTAGGGTTCTTCTTGTCAAGTTAATCTAGGGTTTATGCACTTTGGAGTGGGGAAAAAAGAAAGTAAAATTTTTTCTTGGAGCTCTTTGGAAGAAGACCTGTGAAATGGTTGTTATATGTAATGAAATGTGTTTGGATTGTTGTTCCAAGTTTTCTCTCCCTTACTCTTTAGGTAATTTTAACAAACACTCTGATAGAAAATGTATTAGGTATCAATTGGTTTTCTTTTAATTTTAAAAAAATTCTGAAAACCATTTCTCGGCCGTGGTAACATACATTAAAAGTGGGTGCCCATTGCCCTATGTTATCTTCTTTATCATGTGCTTGCCCTCTGTTATCTTCTCTATCATGTGCTTGCCCTCTGTTATCTTCTCTATCATGTGCTTGCCCTCTGTTATTCCTCCTAGTGAAAGACCCATTGCCCTCTATTATCTTCTCTATCATGTGCTTGCTGCTCACAAGCTTATCTGAAAACGTGTCTATCGAAATGCCCTTGTATTTCATTTTTGAGCTCTACTACAATGGGCCTATACAACTGAAAGCATTTTCAATGCACCAGTACTGTTATTTCATTTTGGAGCTCTAAAACATTGCCAAACCTTCTCTGTGGTTATCTGAATGCCCTCCAGGTAGCATGATCAGAACTGAATTTTTTTGGCACCAACCAAGGGAACTTGACACTGTTCAGTGTGTAAGAACCTTACCAGTAGGGTTAACAATACCCTGATCCAATAGGAAACCATAGTAGAAGTAATAATGTTCAAAATTTAGGCAAAATTGAACCAAGAATAGGGTAGTGGTGGGAAGATACACAGGAACCAATCTTCGTAATGTTGGTGAAATCACTCATAGAAATAGGTGTAGCAGATCATCTCAATATCTGCAACAATCATGATCCCCATCAAATAAGTAGCCAAAAGGAGGCAGACACTGTAAATAAATGTGAAATTCAAACCATCGGAAGGCCGATTCTGTCTGTGACCTCCAACAGGTCTAATAAGGATCATCAATGTTATAACCACCATGGTTGGCTCAACAGCAACCATGAAGATATTAATTTCTGGTTATAGTCTTCCTAGAACCAAATGGAACTTCCATTGGTTCCCCCCCCCCCTCTTTTTTTCTCTTTCTTCTAACCTTTAAGGTAAGTATGTGACCCATTCATATCAGCTTAATGTGTGATCAAGTAGCATATCTGTGAATTAGTCTTCAATCATCTAGAGGTTTTATAGTTCCTGCATCAGAGGTTCGCGATTTCTATCGACTTACGTTCTGTTGCTGCTGTGAAACCTATTCTCTCCCTCTCTTGTACATGATATATTATCTTATTATACGACCGGATAGGGAGGGAAAAATGACAACCTCATCCCTCAAGAAAGTTAGAAAAGATCAATTATTTATGTTAAGTGTGGATTGATGATTTAACCAGATTATTTTGTTATGAGAAAATATATATGGGAAAATAGTTGATATTTGAAAAATCCTATGATTAGGTTCTCTGTGTTATGCATTGCTATGATTGGTCCTTGATTTTGATTTGGAAATTTCTTTTTTGGATGTATAAATGCTTTGACTTGTGTATTATCTGAAATCTTTGATGAAGAGTTTACCATTCTAATGAGTATTAAGTAATGTTACTGATTTTCTCTGTTTTCACATCTGAATTTTTTTTTAGCAATGAATGTTAAGTGTGCTATTGAATATCATTGGAGTGGGAAGACTGTAGTTAAAATTGTTGATCCAGACTTATATGGCTACTTGGACATGGTGTATGACATCTACAATGAACTCATCACACATGTGTCTGTGGGTCATAATGTAGTTTTCCAAGCGAATTGTATACTACCAAACAATGAGATAAAGGAGGTAACAGATGATCCATCAATGTATGAGTTGTTTGGCTTGCATAGTTGTGATATGATAAATATATATGTGGATGACATTGTTCACAGCAAGTCTGCAACCGATGAATTTACAGTTAACCGGTTCCCTAGCAGTCTGGTTAATAACAGAGATGGTGAACTTGATGATGAACCTAGTGGACAATGTCAACAGGCTCTACAACCATATGGTGATGGTCCTGGTCAGAGCAAGGGAAAAATTGCTGTATATAAGGCTACTACTGATGCTAATAGTAGTGGAAGTAGAAGTGCTACTGCTTGTGCTACAGCTATTGTTAGGGGAGGTAAAGATACCAAGACCATTGCAAGGTGTGTGAACATTGCTACTTCTAGTGGAAGAGCTAGTAGCAGAAGTAAAGCTACTAGTAAGAGACTGAGAGTGTCTGATGAGGTTGTCAGGGCTATTAGCAATAGCAATGCGTGTTCAGATGACTCTATGGTTGGATCTGATGAAGAGTGGAAAATTGGCAGCGAAGATGAGTGGGATGATGAAAGTGAAAAAGAAGATGGTCAGAATGACAGTGAATCTACCGAGGATGATGGGCATGGGAAAAATGATGAGGATCCAATTGATGATGACCTATCTGGATATGAATTTGAAGAGTATTATGGCAAATTTGGTGAACAGAACTATGTGGGTGAAGGTGGCAAGGTGAAGATTGCTGAAGGTAATGTATATGGAAATGTGCACCATTTCAGGGAAGCTTTGAGAGAGTATATACTACAAGAGGGGTTTGATATTATCAGGCTGAAAAATGAACAAACTAGAGTTATAGTTATATGCAGAGCACCAAATTGTTCATGGAGATTACATGCTTCACCAATATCAGATGGTATCACCTACATGGTAAAGACATATAACCTAGTTCATACATGTATTAAGGCAACCAAGAACAATTCTGCTACATCTAGATGGATAGCAATGAAACTTCTTCAACAGCTGAAGGTTCAACCAGAAATGAAAATAGAGACCATGGCTGATCACATGTAGAAAACATATGGTCTTCAGTTCTACTATACCAAGCTGTATAGGGCACGCAGGATTGCCCTAGAGATTAATGAAGGAAGCCATTCCACATCATATGCAAAATTACCTACTTATGGTAGGTTGGTACTTCAGAAGGATGTTGGGAGTATTTTTAAGCTCCAGTTTGAGAACAGGAACCGTATGTCAGGTAATCCGATTTTTAAAAGATTGTTTGTCTATTTTGGTGTTTGCAAGAAGGGTTTCTTAAGAGGATGTAGACCATTCATTGGTCTTGATGGCTGCCACCTCAAGGGCCAGTATGGAGGGGTACTGTTGAGTGCAATATCTGTTGATGGGAACAATGGTATTTTTCCTATTGCATATGGTGTAGTTGAAGTTGAGTGTAAGGATAGCTGGACGTGATTTCTGGATAATTTACGACATGCTCTACTCGATGACAGTGATGATATGTCACTCACATTCATGTCAGACAGATAGAAGGTATAGGGGCATATACTTTTCTGTCTCTTTTTTTCTTTTTTCCTTTTTTATATGTATTTTGAATTACTCATTTACATGTCCTAACATTTAAACATATGTGTTGTATAGGGGCTTTCAGTTGTGATTTTCACAATCTTCCCTTATGCTCACCAAAGAATTTACAGTAGGCATCTATATCAAAACCTGAAGGCAAAGCACCCTGATATGCTATTGAGACTACATTTTTGGGCTGCCTCACAAGCTTCAACTGAACTTCAGTTTCAAAAGGAAATGAATAGCATCAAGGAGATTAAGGAAAATGCATACTTGTATTTGAATGAAACCCCCTCGAGGATGTGGTCAAGGCATGCCTTTGATGTAGGAGCAAGAAGTGACCATATAACGAACAATATGACTGAGTCATTTAATCACTGGATTGGAGATTTAAGAGCAAACCCATTCTCACATTGGTTGATCACCTAAGGGTGAAAATAATGGGTAAACTACATAGAAGGTATGAGAAGGCAACCATGTGGGAGGGTAAAGTAACACCAAGGGTTATGGTGAAGTTGAACAAGGTTCAGCAAGAAGCAAGGCATTGCAGGTGTCAACCGGCAGGTGAAGGTCAATTTGAGGTCTTAGACAGATTTGGAAATAGATTTGTGGTTAATTTGAACCATTACAGATATGATTATAGAGTTTGGGAAGGCACTGGTATACCTTGTCTCCATGCTGCAACTTCTATATCATACATAAGGGGAGAGTTGGTCAATTATTGTGATCCATTTTTCAGTATTGGAAAATACTTGGATACATACAAAGAGATGATCCATCCACTTCCAGATTTGGCAGTGTTGAAGGATGATGCTCCTAATGAGAGAGTACTGCCACCAAATCTGAAGAGGTTACCAGGTAGACCTCACAAAATCAGGAAAAGAGAAACAGGAGAAGCACTTCCTTCAGATTTCAGGAAGAGATCATCATCAATTAGGTGTGACATCTGCAAGAAAGAAGGACACAATAGGAGGACATGCCTGAGGGCTGGAGATGCTAAGCATGATGGATGTACTAGTAAAAAGAAGAATATAAAGGTAAATGCAACTCACTTTATTTATTTAGTTGAAACTTGTTTAATAAATATCTCATGCTTATTTGTTGTTGTGTAAGAGAAACATAAAGGAGAGAGTGAAGATGGGATCAGCACATCTCAACTACTGACTAGATCACAAGTATCTATGTCTAGCACAGTTGGGTGTTTACAAGACAAGGTATTGACCAAGCAAAAGACCAATCAAGCAAAGAGGACAGTAAGGGAGAGGGAGAAGAAATGAAGTACAAGCAATCTGGATGTTTTAATTTAGAACAAGAGAACAATATTGTATTAATTTACTTTTTATGACTTTAAAACAGTTGGGTGTTTCTTTATGGTTTTGGATGTTTTTGACGGATTTGGTTTTTGTTAAGATCTATTTCTATTTCACATTATTTGTTGTTGTGTATGGAATATGTTATGAATAGGAATTTGAACAGGTATTCATGGATATGTTTTTGGATTTTTTTTTTATGGTATAAGTTGTGATGAAAACAGGAATTTGAACCTTTTGGTGCTTCAGGGATATGTTTTGGATGTTTTTTTATGGTATAGGTTGTGATGAAAACAGGAATTTGAACCTCTTGGTGCTTCAGGGATATGTTTTGGATTTTTTTTATGGTATAGGTTGTGATGAAAACAGGAATTTGAACCTCTTGGTGCTTCAGGGATATGTTTTGGATGTTTTTTTATGGTATAGGTTGTGATGAAAACAGGAATTTGAACCCCTTGGTGCTTCAGGGATATGTTTTGGATTTTTTTTATGGTATAGGTTGTGATGAAAATAGGAATTTGAACCTCTTGGTGCTTCAGGGATATGTTATGGATGTTTTTTTATGGTATAGGTTGTGATGAAAACAGGAATTTGAATAGGTATTCATGGATATGTTTTGGATGTTTTTTTATGGTATAGGTTATGATGAAATATGTTGGTTTCAAGTGTATAATGTTACAGGTATTTACAGGTATTAAATGTCATTTTATAGCCAAAATGATGCCCGTTTAGAGTCAAAATGCTGCCTGTTTAGAGTCAAAATGCTGCCCGTTTGTTTTCGAAACTTATCACAATGCTAGCACTCTCTCCATCAAAATGCTACCCATTCAATTTTGAGGGTCATGATTAATCAATAACTTAGTAATAAGAACAGTGAGAATGAACGATTTCATTTAGTTTAGATTTTTACATACTTGACACAACTTCACTATTAAACATTGTAAAGTCATTTTTTAACACATAGCACTAAACACACCACCACAAGCACACCAATTACAATTTTCATCGTTCCATAAGTTTTCTCTAAATACTTAATTCTTTTCTTCAAGCCATGAATATCTTCTTTCATCTGTTGACTTTGGATTCTTTCACCAACAACTGCTTCTAAATTAGTTGCAGGGGGTGGCAAAAGTCTTGGTGCAGCTATAGGTTCACACCATGAGAAGTATCGACAACCTCTTGGTGCTTCAGGGCAGTAGTAGTACAACATATTTGGGTGTGAACTAGACTTTGAAATTCGCACCAATGCCCTTTTGGGTTCAGGACATTTGCATCTAACATTCACACCACTTTGACTGCTGTCATTGACACTCGTGGTAGACATCGATTATCTGCAAATTAAATATGGTAAAAGTGGATTATTATTACTTAGCATCCAGAGTATGAGAATCGCTCAAAATATAGATCCAAAACTCAAACACAGGGAACACAAGTCATAGATCTTTCCTCAAAGAAAACACTGAAACTTACAATATAACTTTACCAGCCTCTTCAAAGCTCTACAGAGCAACAGAAACCACCATATTCATTAGCAGTCAAGCTATTGGAAACAGAACAAATTAAGTGACAAAGCAGATTTTACTATGATGGTAAAAGTGATAGTAATTTTACTTGGCTTGTGAATTAACCAACTGGCTGCTTGAATTGTCTAAAACATTTGCTTCTTTTGTTGAAGTTAGGCATCTGTTGCAAGTATTCTTAGTGTTGTTGACCCTGCTAAATAACTTAAAGAAGTTGCGTTAAGCGGATTCTTATATTGACTTTTGATTTTCATTCTGAATAATGTTGCAAAACCTGCATTAAGTCAAGTTTAGACTTTGGACTATCCAGAATGAGGGAAAATTATAAATCAGAAGGGAATTTTATATACTAATGTTTTTATAGACTGTGAAGAGTATGGCAACTTTCTTGCAAGACTTACCATAGTGCATATGTATATGGATAGTTGCTTATATTGTGTATTAAATAGTTCAAATAATTTGTCAAAGAAAAAAAGAAAAAGGCACTTAAACTTGTTTAAAATGGAGGGGGAAGTCATACAATTGTTGAACCTAGTTTCTCTATAGTCTATACATCTGGTGCATTTTCTCTTTCCTCTATTATTTCCATTTAGTTGGTTCCATTCCCCAAGAAATAGGAAATTTGATCTCACTTACTGATCTATACCTAGATATGAGCAATCTCAATGGTTCAATCCCTGCCTCTTTAGGTAATTTGAGAAACCTAACCATTTTAAACCTCTCTCAGAATCAACTTTCTGGTAGGATTCCTCTAGAAATAGGTAATTTGAGAAACCTAACCATTTTAGGCCTCTACAATAATCAAATTTCTGGTAGGATTCCCCTAGAAATAGGTAATTTGACAAGTCTGTCTGAGCTAGATGTGCCCATCAATTGTTTAACTGGATTCCTCCCTTCGACTTTGGGAAAGCTACAGAAGCTCACCGTATTGAACCTGCTGGAAAATCAGCTTTCCGGATCGATCCCTGAAGAAATAGGAAATCTTACAGAATTGGTTTACTTATCATTTGGAGGTAACCATTTCTCAGGTAGCCTGCCACAAGAAATAGGAAATCTTACAAAATTGGCTAATCTACAATTGGAAGATAACCATTTCTCAGGCAGTCTGCCACAAGGGCTCTGTATGAGTGGATCACTTGTAAACTTCACTGCATATAACAACTATTTCACAGGTCTTCTTCCAAAGAGCTTCAAGAAAAAATTTTACTTTCTTTTTTCCCCACTCCAAAGTGCATAAACCCTAGATTAACTTGACAAGAAGAACCCTAAATTAGAAAGGAAGAAGAAGAAGCCGAACCCTACATACCTTGGGATAGAGGTTTGGACGCCAAAGGGGGGAGAGCTTTGCACGTCGGAGGGGGTGAGAATTGCACACCAGAGGGAATAGAATCGGACGCCGAAGGGAAGAGAATCGAGTTGCAGGGGGTGTCATCGTCTTCTTCTTCTTGTCCGGCCGAGTGAGTGAGAGGAGTGAGATGAGAGATGAGAGATGAGAGATGAGAGATGGGAGATGGGATATGGGTTTAGGAGATGGAAATAAAGGAGAGGGCAATATTGTCCTCTCACAATAGGTGGGGGGTATTTTGGGTATATTAGAAAAAAACTAACCGGTTTTCATTCATTTCTCACGGTCGGCTAACGGCAGGGACCGATTTGAAATTTTTTGAATTTTTAGGGGGTGGCTTTGACGTTTCAAAAAGTCTAGGGGGTGGCGTTGAATAACGACCGAAGTTCAGGGGGTGGCAATGCAATTTTCTCATATATATATATATATATATATTCCCATGTCCCATCCCTCATGGAAGGAGGAAATCTTGTCCATGTTGATGGTTCTACTAGTGCTCCCATTGGCCCCTGCATTGGTGTAAGGGTCATGCTTCCTTTTAAGGAACCCTTTCCTCTACACATTCAAAATGGTATGTTGGTAATTCTTTCTCTTCAATCGCAAAAAGTTGGACTTTTGTTTCTGGATGGATGGATGTCCACCATGGATGCGAGAGTGGCTAGTGCATCAGTGAACCGGTTGCTATCTCTTTGAAAATAATCAAATTAAATGTCTTTAAAATGTTGAGTCAGATTCTTCCCCGCATGAATTTATTCAATGTCTTGTGTACTTTGAAAGTGGATGAACACTAAAGATTTATTTGGCATCTCTCAGCTTGCATACTAAGACCAACTTGATAGTCGGTTAGCTAAGATTATTTAATATTTCGATGCCATCCAGTTAACCACAAAATAGCCATGACAAAGCCATTACTAATGTAGCAAAAAAAAATCATGTTTTCCAAGATCCAAAGTACCCAAAATTGTTCTCTATCAATATGGCATCCATAGATCCTTATCTATTCTAGGCTTTACAATTTTTGTTTTTTTGATAAGATCTGGCTTTACAATTGCACCAAATGCTTTTTCTTCTTTTCTTCCTCTTATCTGTGCAAGAACTGAAGCATCTTATGTTGTAGGTTACACAGTTAAAACTGCCTTTGGAGATGTATCTGGGTGAGAATATATCTTGAGGAGTATATAATAAGTGAATAACTATGTGGGTGAGGTTATATCTTGAGGAGCATAAGTGCAACCTAGGAGAAGATAAGGTTCATGTCACGAGTTGCACTCTACTGATCTTAAATCAAAGAAGGATGTTGCCTATAGAAATAGAAGGGCAAAATAGTTTTAGTAGGACATTAACAGAAACATGTATAAGAGTTCATGAATTAATTCATAATTCTTCAGTGTTAAGGCAAGTAGAGACAACCCGAGGGCGTAGCGCAATTGATGAGTAAAGAACTTGGTATGAGCCGTAAACTCAGACATCCTAAGTTCGACCCTCACTAGGCACACCTTGGACCACTCACACGGGAGTGTTTAGTGCTCTTAACTGCTTTTAGTGAAAGTTGAATGGTTCTCATTCAATCATAGTATGACCTGCTAGTCCATGGGTTGTGGAGTCAGTATGGACCTGTGGGACTAATTAGACCAAAGGCCTGGATACCTGTTGTTAACAAAAAAAAAAAAAATGTCAAGTAGAGACAAGGTGCACTAAGGTTAGATGCGACATGTTGGAATCTAATGTGAAATAAGAATTATTAGATGGTTCTTTAATATTGGCCATCTAAACTAGGGGGAGTCTAACAAAGGAGAGGTTGAGAACTACTTTCTGAACAGGTCCACAAGGCTTTTATGAATGAAAAGAAATGGAATGAAGAAAGACAGAAAGCTGTGTGAAAGGTGAGATTCTAACTTGAAAGGTAAAAAGAGATTCAAGCAAGGACAAAGTTGCTACTCTGAGAGTGTATCCAATTTCTCTCTCTCTTATTTTCTCTGTTTTCAAAGTACGTACACAATTGGAGTAAAAAAGAAAATGAGGAAAAAGAAGGTGCCTGTAGAATAAACTTAAATTAGATTGGCTACCACATCTTTTTGCATCTTCCCAGAAAAATTTTCTTTCTTACTAGACTAGAGACACTATGTCGTCATCTACCAGCGGTTTTTGTTTTGTTTTGAAGATAAGAAGCAGCTTTTGAGTCATCTTACTTAATTCCATTTATTTATTTATTTTTATTATTATTATTTTTTGGATGGGGGAGTCTGCGGCCATTTACAATTTCGGGCCTTAGAAAGAGGGTGGTATTATGGAAAACGTTGAAATAAAAGGCATATAAATCATTTTACAAGAGGTTGCTATTGTAATCTAGGTCTAATTAAAAGAGGGTGTTCATATGAAGTTTCAAATTTTAATTACTGGTGTACAAATCCTTTATTCTTTTTCCTATCGTAATCTGAAGGTGTTGTATGTTGAGATTTGATTCTTTGGAGCTCAATCAGAGAACTTACTATATTGGGCCCAAGGAATAGTGTAGGGAGGTAGCTAGGGTGTAGTAGCATCACAAATCTGAGATTAAATGGGTATATTAAGCATTTTTCTTTTGTTGTTTTAGAGAACTATATATTTAGCACTTCTTTGTATACAATATTTGGTCTTCCTATAACTGATGGTCATAGTGACAAGAAAATTTCTTGAAGTCATTTTTGAAAAAAAAAAAAAAAACTCCTCTGAAGACAGTATGCAAGAGGTTATTTCTACCTGGACAGCTTTCTGATTGACGATCTAATCATTCTGACCAACGGTGGCTCTTATCTCAAGTCACTGTACTGTGCATAGTTTTCTTTTGATAAAATTTTCCTTCACAACGGGAAAGGGTTAAACATTTAACAGAAACAAAAAAGTAAAAGGGTCAAACCACTATTCTAAAAGAAAATGGCCCCAGGTGTAGGAGAACTAATGGAGTATGGACCCACCAAGGAGTGGGCCGGACGTCACCTCTCTCTCTCTCTCTCTCTCTCTCTCTCTCTTATATTAATGTATCCTGATCAATTATTTGTTGGGTTTCTGTAAAAAAAAAAAGAAAAGTAAAAATAAAAATTTGGGCAGTATTCGCCATCTAGAAGAAGGGCTAGAAGCTGATATCTACCCTTTTGAGGTAGAAAATTGAATCAAAATGGATGAGACAAATATAAAAAATTTCAGGGTTTTGGATTCATGTAAATTTATGGATAGAGAAGGTTTTACACACCCAACAATCACCTAACAAATGATAATTGGTCTTTTTCTATGTAAACCGTCTCCTATGTTAATTAGTTTGACTAACTTAACCTAAATATTGTAATTGCATAATATGACTGAATATAACTGTATGTTGCATGAACATGATATGAAATAATATATATATATATATATAGAAGACTCAATATGCATAAAGGAGAAAATTAAAATATAAACATGGAAGTGGTTGCACCTGAATGAATTAGAGTATCTATGTACCCTGAACAAGGATGAAGTCATTGGTAGTTTCACATGCAACTGAAGGATGAGGATCATGATATAAATGCATATGCATTATGATATGAATGAATGGATTTGTATGTCATGGTTTTGACCAAATTTAACTGAGTCCGATTGCCTATATACCCTTGATAAGGATCAAGTCAATCGTAGTTTTCAGTATTTCAACTAGGAAGATTCTCAAAGTTTTGCCCTCTTTTTGGGTCTAGCCACTGGTTTTAAAATGGTCTGGTTCGATGACATAGTCTGATAAGACTTGCTACCGAAATCTTGGTTGCCTATCAACATACCGCATGGTCATTTTAAAATAGATTGGTATCATTTTGGTGCGTCAAAGAGCGTTTAGAAGCATATTGGAAAGTCAATAATACTAATAAAGCATGGCAATGGCTTACATGATAATTATTTGGTATGTCCCAGAATGGCGGTTAAAGCCTGGGTTTAAGGCCATAAACCCTAACCTAGTGTGCAAAGGCACAAAGTAACTACATATTATTGATCTATATGTAGAAACATGTAATTATGAATGAAAAAGGAGGAGAGAAAAAAAATATATTTTGGGGAGAACAAAGTGGGATTTCAGATAATTTTCAAAGAAAATCAACAATTAAGTTACACTTCGGTAGCAATAGAGCACCATGATCGATAAAAAGAGAGAAAATATTTTTTGGATCCAAAAACTGGTTTTTAGGGAATTTGGGCAATATTCCGATATTTCTACGGCATTTCAAGAGAAGATTTTTGTAAAACTTCATCAAGAGAGAGAAAATTGACTTTTTGGCCCCTATTGTAGAGTTTTGTTATTTTGGCACTTCCTCAGTGATCCAAGAGTGTTTCAATTCTTCCTAGATAATTTCAGAGCTTTTGAAATTTTTTGAGGTTTTTCTAATTTTTGAAATTTTTCTCTCCTATTGGCTTTTGTATAATTTCGTTGGATTTTAGAGATTCTCTAGGGATCTAAGGATTCTGTCTATGAAGTGACTAATTCAGAGATTGAGGAGAGAGAACAAAGCTCAAATTCAAAAGTAGAAGGAGAATAGCTTTAATGTTGTGTTTTAAAACCAAATTGGTCATCCCTATTACAGTAAAAAGGTGATACTTCAAATGGAGTATCATACTCCAAATGGAATCAAGGCCGCGCGGCCTAGAGGGTCCAAGGGGGTACTGCCACATGGCACCAACTCCGATTGCCTTCTTCGTGACCTTTGAGGACTAGTTTCAGAAGATCTGATCATCCAATTTTGATGATATTTATATCATTGGAAAGCATTCTAAATATACTTTCCAATGACATAAGGATCAATCGTTGATTTTTTTTCAGGAAAATAGTTTGATCAATGTCTGAAGTTGGTTGGCCCATAATGTGATCATATTTTACTGCTGTTCGCAATATTTGAAATCAGTTTTTGGTAAATAATTGGGGGCTGAATATCACATGGATTACTTAAGTTCCAAAAACCTGTACTTGGTTCTCTCCTCTAGCTCAAATGTATACTCTTAATTATGATGGCTCTTTTACACAGGATAAGGCAGGTTATGGAGGAATATCAGGGAGAATAATGGAGATCTGGTTATGGTTTTTGCTGGTATAGGAAGAATGAAGTCAGTTCTATACATGGAGCATATGACAAAAAGGGATTATTTTATGTCCAGACCTAAATATTCATCATGTCTCATCAGATCTAATTTAAAATTAACTGTGGATATTAGAAATGGTGATGTTGTAGGTCCATGGGATGTCCAAACTTTAAAAAGTAAGATATTGCATCTTCTTATAGATTTGGATCGAAAGGAGGCTATTCATGTGTGAGGGAGATTAACAGTCCAACTGATTATAGGGTTGCTTATGACATGGAGAGGATGAGATCAAAATTCTGCCAGAAGAGTTTCCTCAAGATTTGCAACATCTTGTGGACAGGGATGCTAGTCACACAGTTTACTTCTGAAATTAATTATGTAATTGTGATGTGGATGTTATATATGAGTTATGCACGGTCTGTCCTGTTTGTTCAGGTTTTCTTTCTGCCCTCCTTTAGGTATGTCTAAAGAGAGTGGATGAGATTGCCTTTCTTTGTATTTTTCTTTTTCCTCTCAATACGCAAAGTTTACTTAGCCAAAAAAAATAAAAAAAATGCAAATGTCAATCACTAGTTAGGCCTGGGACACACTTGATTTGGGTCTAATGTAGGCAAAACCCACATCTTATGGATGAATGTCCAAATAGTGTATGATTTACACCAAATTTTAGGAAATCCTTTATTATCATGGAAATATGCTATCCATTGAAATTTATGACATTCTGATAATGTTTGTGCTTCCCAATCATACATGTGAGCTTGTAGAAACACACTTAAGTGTATATTTGTGTTCAAACCATTGGCAGATGCTGGGGAAAAAAATATTCGTGTGGCAAAATTCAGTGTCTGTAGGGGGTTTACATTTGTCTCTAGATTTGAGGCCTTCTCCAGAATTATTGGGGGTTCTAAGGTGTATTTGAATTGAAGGTGTAAAGTCCTATTTATAAAAAACAAAATGGGGAGAGTACTTTGGAAATAAACAAAAGGTGACACTAGCAAAGGACACTTGGTTGTGCCACCAGGTCTCCCTAGGTGGTGGCCACCACGAGGCATCTCCTTGTCGGTCCAAAAATAAATCTTGAAAAGTCTAATTTTGACAATTTTATACAACAAACTTAGCTGATGATATCTCCCAATCTGACCATCGGGTTTTGACTATCTATATATTGTTTGAAAAATATTTGAGATTAAGGTTAACCATAAATTTTTTCAGGAACAATCAAAATTGTACCCTAAGCAGGGACCCGCAAAATGGATATTTTGATGAATGATAGCCAACACAGTCTCATATTCAAAAGATTTTATTTTAACTCAAAATGATAAAACATATCTTTCCTAAAATTTTCAGTCAATTCTGATAAGGTTTTGGCACCCAAGTCATGCCATTTGCAAAATGGTCAATTTCTATCAAGCAACTTTTTGGAGCAATGTTGGGCTCAATGTACCATCATCTGGATGGTGTCTTAGGGTGACAAAAGATCAATTTCTATTGAAGGCTTGATTCTTAAAATTATTTCGTCAAAATCTACTTAAAATTGTGGGGTAAAAATAATGAACAATTTCTTCACCTTATTACACTACTTATGAAAGCGAGTAAAAATGTTGCCTTTGGAAATCCAATTAGGCCTACATGTATACCCCCATATGGATAATTGCGATACAGTTGGAAGACTAAATCTTGGTCATTTTTTTTTTTGGTAAAAAGAAATTCTGTTCAGCTAAATGATATGAGTTACATAAGGATTTGATGCAAAGTATCAAAGATGACTAAGCAATAGAATATGGCCAAAGTGTCTAACATGCAATCGACCTGAACTTCCAGACTAGAGGATGCACAAGTAGATTCCTTAGAAATATAGCTATACATAGCCAACAAGACAAATCGAAAATTTACGTGAGAGATGAAAAAACAATTAGTGGAGTAGTAATGGTAGGTTGAATAGGGCAAGTAATTGGTCGAAACAACTCAAAATGGCCCGTGTAGGTTGAATAGGGCAAGTAATTGGGTTTGGCCTCAAGATCCTTTTGTCTTATTTTCTGACGTCAACGTTGACTTTGGGTTTGACTCCACCTCTAGATATGGGGCTAGTAAGCGCTGCATCCTGAGGCCCCATATGATGGGAAGAATTGGCAAAAAAAATCCATCAATGTGAAAACATTTTCTAAGGAAGATGGATCATTGTTGGTTTATCGAGCTTCTAAATCAAATCCATAAAGCACTAGGCTGAAACGATGGGGAGGTTTTCAACAAATTTTTCATGAACTTTCCCATGCTTATGCGAGCTACTAATTTTGTGCCAAAGCAGGATAGTAGCCATAATGGCCGCCATTTGAAAGATTAGACCCTTGGACCCCAAAAACTAAGTTATGAAGAGAGTTAAAAAGTGTGGTTACTACAAGCATACCTTCAAAATCTCTTGCACATTGACGAGAGAGAAGTAGATAAAACTCATGTCTGGCAATGTAGATCTCCCAAATCTCAAGATGCTCGTTGTTCCGGTTGTCCTTGCGCTAAAGCTTTCCACACACCACCCGCAAATCATCGATCTCATAATTGCTCGATCTGGCGTTGCTCGCATAAAGTATGGCTTTGACATCAAAGATGGCGACACTACTTTCACAGGTAGGGAGTTAAAGACAAAACGAAGGAGATGAGAAAGAAATGGTTTATATAAACAAAACACCACTTGGAGTGGAGAAGATCATCCATAGGAGTGGAGAAGAACATGCACAGAGGCGGAGGGACTACATCTTGTGAGCTTGAAAAACATTTTATTAGAAAAAAAAAAAACTTAGACACCCCCTGTACTATGTCCTTATTGCTTCATGCTCCTAAAGTTTGAAACCATTACTTGAAGCCCCATGAAACCTAATGGTGTTAGTTTACTGTTAGTGGCTGAATAAAAAGACCATTTTACCCTTTCGACTTATTCAACTGAAACTTGTGGAAGTAAAATGACCAACTAACGGTTTAAAGCTATTAACCTAATAATGCCCAAATCCATCGCCGACGAAGGCGAAGAAGAAGACTAAAATTTCTAGCAAGATGCATCGCTACAACTCCCCGACGAAGGTTGGGGAAGGTTGCAAGTGTAACGTCCCGACCCCATTAACTTTGCACAATATTATTTTCTTTGAGGCCATAACACCCCAGCCCCATTAACCTTGCATAATATTGTCCTCTTTGGCCCATGGGCCTCAAGGCTATAAAACATGGTGTTATGTTAAGGAGGCTAGAGGTTATTAATTAGACCAGTATTCTTTCCTTAGGTAATGTGGGACTAAAGCTTGCACACCCTCACTGATCTCCCAAACCCCCTGGTACTTATCATATTCTTGGTGGGGATACCTCACCGATCTCCCAAGCGGATTAGTTACTTGCCGTATTCTTTGGTGTCACAACTTCCCCCCTTTAGGTACAGCGTCCCTGTTGTGGCCCCACACGCTGTCGGGATTTACTCTGATACTAATTGTAATGCCCCATCCCCTTTAACCTTGCACAATATTGTCTTCTTTGGCCAATGGGCCTTAGAGGACAATATTACGCAAAATTAATGGGGCTATGAAGTTACAACAGGTGCTAGTGGGAGGTAGGGGATGGTTGATTTCTCTTGTGGGGGAAGGTTACAAGTTAGGGTTGTCTTTTTCTTTCAAATCTTGTTGTTTTTGTTCTATTCAATTTATTCTTTGCAACTATCTGTACTAGTAATGGGGAAACATCAATGATCGTAACAGTAGACAAGGCCTTTGGACCTTTGCTCTGTCCAAGCCAGGGAGACAATACAGATTAGACGCCTCGTCCAATCACGCTTAAGCTCTTGCTAGGTTGAGCAGGGGGTCGACAAGGGCTATCGATGCTGGTGCATGAGACAGAGGCGATATAGCTCGAGGGGTGACATGTTGATTGAGGCTTATTTAAAACCTGTTGCTACTCTCAACATTGATTTGAACCTTGTGTTTCCTGTTGTGGCTATTATGATGTGTTTCTTGTAGCTGAATACTCAGATTAAGGATTGGATCTGTGGGAACACGTTATAATGTGTGGTTCATGTGGTTTTGGTATGGTTGGAGTACAAGAAGAAGAATATGTGAAGGCTTCGTTCTTCTCCGATGTCTGCAAATCACCATAGTAGAGAGAGAGAGAGAGAGAGAGAGAGAGAGAGAGAGAGAGAGAGAGAGAGAGAGAGAGAGAGAGAGAGAGAGAGAGAGAGAGAGAGAGAGAGAGAGAGAGAGAGAGAGAGAGAGAGTTGTTCAACATTGAAAGAGAAGCCATCTTCCCTTATTTTAGTGAAAGGTATATAGATAGCATTTCATGGAGGATTTCACTCTACTATAGAGAAGGAAACATGGTAGCCGACAGATAGGCTAAATATGCTGCAACAACTCGGTCAACTAAAAGCTGGAACTCTGTGCCATTCTTTGTTTTCCATGAAATAATTTGGGACTTAAATATGAGACCAAGATATAGATTATGTTAGCTAGTTTTACCTTTGATTGATTTTTCTTTCTGTTGATGGTAATGTCGAAGGTAGAGACGTTATTTTTAATGGTTTTTTTTTCTCTCATTCTTGTGCTTGTAATTTTCATTTATTTATACTTTTGCTGACTTTTAGCCAAATAATAATAATAATAATAATAATAATAATAATAATAATAATAATAATAATAATAATAATAAAATAATAATAAAAATTCAAAACCCAAAATCTCTTTTTGATCGAAAATCCATACCTAGAGAGGGATGTAGGAAAACTCCTTATATGCTTATTTTCCCTACTATGTATTTCAACTAATCATAAAGAGGGTCTTTTAAAATATATATATATATTTTTTTTGCTTAAAAGCCTAAGTACATATATGTTTCATGGTAAATACATATTCATTATTTTGCTTACAAAGTGACTATATTAAACACGTACTGTATCATTGTTGTACACGTTTTATTATGCCAGATTTTTTAAAAGTATTATTATAGTTTGATTAGTTCAATTGCCATACGTATTCGTTCTTGATCGTATCATTGCCATTCCCAAACTTACTAACTATACTTGTGTGTGGAAGATTGATGTTATAAATTTAACTACTCGATGTAAAGGGAATGGTCTGGACATGACATACCCTATTAGGTATGTCCATGCATCCCTTGTTAATCGTTGCATCCTCTGGTAATATAGAATATTTCAAATTACTAGGTGGGGATTTCATTTGAATTGAAACTTGATATATGATGAGTATGAAACATTGGAATTTATTTGTCCACCAAATTTCAACTTCATACAATTTTACACATGGTAAAAGTAAATTTTCCAACTAGAGATTCATTTCTGGTTTTGTTAACAAAAAACCGGCTATTGAATCTTTTTGCTAAGCCCATCTATGCTAAGGCCACACCCCTAGACGACCCATCATTTGTGCAAGAATTTTACATTGAGCCATTTAGGCTCTATTCATGTGAATACAAATGACATTGGACATTTACCTGTAGACCTAGTTTTCATGGGGAAGAGAGAATTTCTTTACGATAAAGATCTAATCATTTTATAAGTACGAGGAAGGATATTTTTAATCTTTTACAATAAAAAATGAAAATTAATGATAACACTAGAATCCAGTCTAAATGTTATATAACGAGAAATGAACTAGTTGTTCTTTTTTTCACACTTTTTTTTTATTTTTTCGGTGTAATATTCTTTTCTTTACACGGTTGAAAGATAACTTGATCTTTATCTAGCTAAAGTGCACATCTTTTTTTTCTAAGGAAAGAGACTTTCTACATACTTCACTTTCTTTCCAAACATTGCATATACAATGTGAAAAAAGATGCAATTCTCTTTTCCCAAATTTCCTGAAAAGCTTGCACGCGAGAATGTAAGAAAGTATCTTTACCAGAAAAAAACCAGAAAAGAAAGTAAGAATCTAAACTTGGTTCAGTCTAGAAAAAAAAAAAAAAAATAAATAAACTTGGTTTAACTCAAAAAAGTAAACTTGGCATTGGAATTGTTGACTTCATAATGACAAATAATAAGAAAATGTTAGACATTGGAAATGTTGACTTCACTCCACTAAGCCACAGTTTTTGGAACTTTAAATTATTACAAAAATGCACTACTTTGGTGCATAGAATGGCTTATTATATGGCATTTGAACAATTTCTCAGCATTGTTGTTTATATCATGATCCATGTGATTAATGGATGCACAGGGTCACATACACTTTTGCCTCTTTAAGTTGGTAAATTTTTTACTTTCTCAAGAGTTGCATGATCTTACAAGGAATCACAACCACCCACTAATGAGGGCTTCAAAAACTGACCAAGTTAATTTAATTTAATCTAATCTAATCTAATTTAATCTAATCCAATCCCATTATTTTCTCAAACCTAAATTCTCATTTTCAATTGGGTGGTGGAATCCACATGGCAAATTTCCAATTACCCACTTGTCAAGTACATAGAGATAGGCATTCCTTCCCCACGGGTCTTTTTTTATTTTTTATTTTTTTATTTATTTAAGGACTAAAGAAGTCCTCAAGGGAAGCACCACTAGACAAGGGTGAGTGGAAAAAATCATATCAAATCTTATTTTTTTCCATTCATTGTATGCGAAGTAATAGAATGTCCACCATTACCTTCAACCCTAGACTGAACCTCCAAATTGGGAAGGAAAGTCACCAACATGTTCCTGTAATTGAAGAGAATGAAGGGTTCATCAAAGTGTACAACGATGGCTACGTTGAACGACTTCCGATCGTGCCTAATGTCGCATCCACGGTGGTGGCGCCGGAGCTTGGTGTTATATCTAAAGATGTAATCATCGATAAATTTACAGGCATCTAGGCACGTTTTTATTTGCCTAGATGCCAATCAAAGCTTCCTTTATTGGTTTACTTCCATGGTGGAGGATTTTGTGTTGGTTCAGCTTCTTGGAGTTGCTACCATGAATTCCTTGCTAAACTGGCTTCCAAAGCTGGTTGTGTGATCATGTCTATGAACTACCGGTTGGCGCCGGAGAATCGTCTCCCGGCCGCCTATGAAGATGGTTGTAACGCCGTCATGTGGGTGAAGCAAGAAGCTCTTAATGGGTCTGTTGATCAAAGGTGGTGGTGTAGCCAATGTAATTTCTCTAAGGTGTTCTTAGCTCATAATGTGGTCTCAAGACTTGGTTCTCTTTTTGCTTCTAATGATCAATGCGGCATTCCAAAGCCTTTGTGCATCAAAGGGGTAATTCTGATCAGCCTTTCTTTGGTGGCGAGGCAAGGACATATTCCGAGAGGTACATGACACAACTGCCGACTTCGTCGTCAACTTTGCAGGCCTCCGACGTCTACTGGCGATTATCTCTACCTATAGGTGCTAACCGTGACAATCCATGGGGTAACCCTCTTGGTGGAACCAATTTGGAGGCCTTGAGGGTTCCCCCAACCTTGCTGTGTATCTCAGAGATGGATATACTAAGGGATAGGAACTTGGAGTTTTGTACTGCCATGGCTAGAGCAGGTAAGAAGGTGGAACAAGTGGTCTATAAGGGTGTTGGGCATGCATTTCAGATTCTAAACAACTCTCAAGTCTCAGAGCTTCGAACCCATGAAATGATCTCTCATATCAAAGCCTTCATGAACCAGTAATTATAATTAAAACCTTTGTGATTTCTTATAGTAATAAGAACTAGTTTGTAAAGATAATGGGAGGGTAGTTAGAATTCCTTTCATCATATATCTACTACTCTTACGTTTGATTCCACAACTACAGTGTAATTTTTACTTTATTTGTATGAATTTCTTGAAAGAAATGTGGTATATTCTCTAATAGAATACTCTAGAACCCATTCCTAATTTGACTTTTGAAGACCCTCAAGAGATAGTACTCTAGTTCTTTGGAGAGAGAGAGAGAGAGCTTTAAAGTCAAATCGTTAAAAGAATGAAGAGCCGTTTGATAACGTTGAAACGGTAGAAACATAAATTTCTGTTTCTAGAAACAAAAAGAGAATTGAATGTGTTTGATAAGTCATGTTTCTGGAAGTCGATAGTAACCAGCGAAAGAATGACCACGAGTCGTTTCCAGAAATGGCGAAACAAGTTCTACTTACTTCGTCTGGATAGTTTCTTGAACCATAAATACATAGAAATTTCAATTTCTATTTCTGAAAACAAGTGAAATGAAACAGTTTTATCAAACTCTTTTTATTCCGTTTCTGCCATTTCTGGACACAGAAACGGCAGAAACACGTTTCTTGAAACGTTATCAAACGGGTCCGAAGCAAATTCATTTAACCATATGAGTGGTGGAGGGATGGCCTAGCTTTATGACCAAAGATGTGTTTCTCTTGTCCCATTATTCCAACCAGTAACTGTATCACCCTGACAAAAGCATCTTAAGTTCTCAAGCAATGCAAGAGTTATGATTAGAATACTCAATTACTTGTGGTACGTAAGGAAAACAAAAATTCCAGTTCTTCTTCTTATTTCCATTCTGAGAGAAGCATTAAGACATGAGAATCTTCCCAAGCTTGAAACGACAACTACTACTTGGACTGAGATTGTACTTTAATCAGTCATGGTGTTGGTGTAATGGGCACCAGAAATAATTTCAAAGTCTTACTGCAAGCCTGCAAAGCTCTTCAGTTGATCACTAGGAAAAGATGACAATAATTTAGATGGAAGGTCTTTTTCTTAGGGAGAAAAAATAAGGGAGCACGTTTTATGAATCAGCCGTCTATAGGGTATCTATAGACTGCCCACCTATTTGTACCACATAGAAGCTCTGATGGTCGTTGAAACGTTGTAGAGATCTAGACCTTAGCCCCGTACAAACATGTTAAGTTTGAGATCCGTTGGAGTTAGCCAAATGGAAAATTAAGATTTTGAAATCCAAAGCAACCAAAAGGCTAGTGACATGAGGTTTACTTGTGTGGTCTGTTTGCCTACATAAAGGGTGTCTTTTCCCACTAGCTCCTCTGTTTTGGTTTTAGAACTTGTAACTGCATGCTTAGTTTTAGGCCTCCAGTCATCATAGTTTGAGGTAGGGCTGCAACAGGGTTAGAGTGGGCCGGACTTTTGAAAACCGTAACTTAATCTTGAGTCCTTTTAGTTGGGGTCCAGGTCCAGCCCGATCATGACTTAGGGCCTGAAAATCTAACCTTGCTCCGTCCTCAGGGCCGAGCCGGACTAACCTTGATTGCCCTGAAACATTGAATTTATTTTCAGGAATCTGAAAATAAATGACACCGACACAATATTTTTATCATGCCATACTACTAAAGGACTTTTAATTAATTCAATTTCAATCAAGAAATTAGTATAGTACATCCAACACAAAGATAGAAGTTACAATATAAAAGCTAAAGCAATCTACTTTTCTCATGAAGGATAAAGTAGGCACATGCAAGCAAAACCCTGTTGAATACATCTTGGTCATAAAGAATAATCAAGCATCCAATTTCTTGGATGTTGTAAAATTGACAATAGTTGAGAACCCAGGACCCTATAACATAAAGATTTAATGCAGTGGAAAACAATTACTAAACTGATAGACATGTTTAGGGGTGCACAATTGGCCCTGACGGGGCAAACCTGCCTTGAGCTTGTACATGGCCTAGGCTAAGATTTCTAACCCTTAGGGTGGGGTGGGGTTGAAAAACATTAATCTTGGGCCAGGGTCAGATTAGGACTGGGTTGAGGCCTAGGCCCAACCTAACCGTGACTTTAACTATAGTTATATAATATGATTTATAATATGATTTATAATATGTTTAACATATATATATATATATATATATATTGCTTGCCATATTATATATTGGATTAAAGTAGGTTTTGTTGGTTTCTTTTGGCATAAATGTAAGAATCTGGCCCAACTTTACTTGCCCAGAGGGTAGGATAGGGTTTATCTTCTTAGGCTCCAGCAGGGCTGGGCTGGGCTCGGGCCCAATTAAGGAGATGCAGGATTGGGTTTCGGTTTGGGTTTTCAAAAACCTAGCACAACCTGCCCCATGTGCACCTCTTGACATGTTCATAGAGCAAGAAAAGAACAAATTTGCTAAAAGCAAAATAATAGAAGAAAGAGAAAGAGAAAGAGAAAGAAGAAGATAAGGTCAGGCTGGGTTGGGCAGGACTACGATGAGCTCAACCCAAGTCCTCAATCCTAGCCTAGCCCAACCCTAACTTAGGGCTAGAAATTCCTAGCCCTGACCAGCCCTCAGGGCCACGGTATCTTAGCCTAGGCCTTGTTCGGGCTATTAGGGACAAACTTGTACCCCATTTTGAGGAATCTGATCAGATCGGCCTGAATTAGTCAGATTGTATCAGTATTGGCTAATAGCCTAATACTGTATTGCTGAATCGGTATGGATAAAGGGTAATAAGGTTAAGAAACATCAGTCTTTTTAATAACAACCAGGGGTATATCTGTCCAATTCAAGCAGGTCTTGATCAGTATTGGATCGATATTGGCCCTATCGATCCCAAGACCAATTCACAATGATTCACAATAATTTACAACAAATAGAAAATAATGTTCCTCCAGTCAAAGAGGGGGATTAAAAAAAGGAGAGCAAATGAATGGAATTAATTACAATAATCCGCTATAGTCAAACTAGAGGTTAACAAGTACTATTATGGGTGCCACTATCCCATGATTAGGTAATGGATCTAGGTCACATGTGGGCAATAGGTACTAATTATATAATACGGCATTATATTAGTATAAGTTTCCATTCAGTATGGGGGTTGTCGGTTTCTGGTTGGTGTTATGAAGGACGAGCAAAGCATGATCGGAGTTTCCCCTCTCGATATAGGTTGAGGTTTGAGTTGGTCATCTCCAGATATAACATAAATATGTGCTTGGGATATTAAGTACTGACCACAGATATCATTATTTAGTGCAATAATGGTATATTAGTTTAAGTTTCTAGAAGAGGAGGTTAGAGGAGTAGAACAAGAGTATTCCGCCATGAACCTCATCACTCTCCCTTGATTGCTTCTTATTACCATGTATGAGTTCTGAGACTCTTAAGAGGATTTGATGTCATATCTTGATATGTGTGTCATCACATTAAGGGTGTCATCATTAGTCGCCTAGGATAGCAAGATATCTAGTTGTATGTGAGAGACGATGTAGTTTCATTAGAGAATGAGGTGGACACGCATCTGCCTTGGATCGATGCGTTTTCCTCATCTTAGCCGTTGATGGTCCCCTTTGTTTGGTGGTGGAGATTTGTTGCAACTTCTTTGTGATTTCTCTGTTGTATAAGTATGGTGAGCAGGGTTTAAAAGGGTTTTTACCACTTAGGCTTTATATCTCGTCTTGCTATCATCTTCCTTCATTCTGGTGTTGTAAGTGCTGATGGCGATCATCATGGGTGGCTCATTTTCACTTTTCTAGTGGTTTTTTGTCATTGTGTTCTTTGTCATCGTGATTCGAATCTCCAATCTTTGCTTGAATCAGTAAGTTTTCTTCTCGCTTCTTCACAAGTTTCTTCTTTTTCTCTTTCTGCTTCTTTATAATGGTATCTAGGGACACCTTGTTGGATTCTGACGAGCGTTCTAATCCCGATTTGGGGACTTTATACACCCTTCCTTCTAAAGGCAAAAGGCCCACTACACATGGTTTCTGCTAAAAAGGTCCCCAAACCGCAAAAGGCCCACAATAAGGTCACCCTGGGTTACAACCCTATGAATAACCTACTTCTAGCTTCTTAGTCAAGTTGTGTCCAGAATCAACTGAGGAGTTAGAGAAGTATGGGAGAGTCTACCATATTCTTGACTCAGTAGTCCTGAGGGTTCCTATTGAGGGAGAAGGGCCAACGGTGGTTGGGAAGGGGAGGCTTGCTTCTAAGATCATTCCTTTTTTTCTATCCTTTGCTTCACCATCCACAATTTTCTCTATTGAGTTCTATAATATTATAGTATCATTCCTGTCCAACTGGTCTGGAATTTTTAGAAGAGTATGTTGGGTTTCTATATGAACGTCTACACCTTATCCGTGAATCCCACATTTCGTAGGTGTTTCTACTTTAGAAGGTAGAGTAAGCTTCACCTCGTTGTAGATTCTCTGTCGACCTCGATACATGAGTGGAAGGATAAGTTCTTCACTAAGGCTTTTGAGCCATTGAATTTCCAACCGTTTGGCCAGTGGTGAACACAAGGAAGTCTAACATGGTGCCTGCCCTTGTGAACGAGGAGAATAGAACCTTGGAGCAACTAAAGGTGCCCATTCGTGTTGTTCTCTCTACCGATCTTTCTGATGACGAGTGTTGGCTAAGTATGGTCTAAGTCCTGGTGACCTTCGTTGCCAGTTGTGGTCCGAATGTAATGATGTGTTGTTATTTTTTCTCATAGTGTTGATTCTTCCTTGTAGTTCCTATGGATCATAGTCTTCTTCAGGAGGTGCTTGATGAGGTTGGTGTCGAGTATGGATCAGGGGAGGAGTTACTATTCCTACTCCCGATAACCAAGGGGTAGCCACTAGCAGGGAGTTTCTGGAGAGGTTTTGGAAGGCGTCTTTCTCCTTAGCGGGAGAATTCTAAGTTTTCAGATGACAACAGTCCCCTCGCCATAAGGAAATGCAATAGCAAAGGGATGGCTATAGCATGAAGAAGAGGAAAGATGTCATCCCTAATTAGGGGATTTCCACTCCATCGGCCATAGAGGGTGTTATGGCTACTGATATCAGGACTACATCTACCCCTGTTGATTTTACAGACGAGGTTACAAACATGTCACCCCCAAAGTGAGATGGCAAGGACCAAGGGGGTCCCATCGATCAAGTAAAGGGGAAGGAGATTGCTGCTCTTGCTGATGACCCATATGTTCCCAATTATGGGGTTATTGTTGCTCTTGCTGATGATCCATATGTTCCCAATTATAGGGTTTCTCATGGGTAGTCACTGTTTGATGATACAAGTGTAGCCCATGCTGTGGCGACTGAAGGAGTTCTTCCCAAGGATAAGGCGACCTTTTTCAGCAAGAAATTCAGCTCTTGCCAGCAAAGGGCTATACACAACTTGCAAGGGTGGGTGATTTTTCTTTATTGTGAATTTGTGATATGCTTTGTATTCCTGCATTTTCTCTTCCAGTGGTTAACTATTTATCTTTCTCTATAGGGGCAAGCTATGTTGGGTGAGAGCTTCTTGTCTAAGCTGAGGAATACTACCGAGTGGGCAAAAATATAGAAAGAAGTTTGAGAATGTTAACAATGAGGTGACGAGGTTAATAGGGTAGTTAGAGAGGGTGAGGAAGGAGGAGGCTTTTAACGCCATGATTGTGACCAATAATGCCTAATACGATGGGCTCATGGCCACCCTGAGGGAGATCGAGAAAGCTTCACTTATGACTATTATGACTACAACTAGAACCTTAACCACATAGAAAGAGCTGAAGGGGAAGAACGTTGAGCTCCTCTAGGCAACGAATGATGTGGATACCCTGAGGAAGTAGCTAGTGCTTTTGAAGAATGACAATGCAATGCTTAAGGATTAGGTGAATAAGACCATTGCCCAAGTTGAGAGTGAGGTTCTCAATACGGTTACAGAGTACAAGGGTACCAAGACTTCCAAAATTGGAGGGCTAAAGCAGGGGACAAATGTTATCGACTTGGGCTGCTGACTTTGTGAAAGGAGGTAGAGAAGGTTCATCCAAACTTCGATTTTAGTATATTCTCAAAGGAATGGGCGAAGATCAAGTAGTTGAAGATTGACCAGTCTTCTGCAGCCTCCACCAATGGCCAGCCGAACATTGACTAGCTTGTTGCAAGCGCTGGTGGGGGTGCTCATACCAAGATTGATGAGGTCACACCTCTTGGTGTGCCTATGGTTGCCCAAAAAGGGGCCAACAAGAGCACAGATGGGCCTACAAAACAATTCTGACTTTGGTTGATTTTATCCGATTCAGATTTAATTTGTATCTTGTCAAAATGTAAACTGAACTAGAACCATATCAATTGACACCCTTATATTCGAGTAGACAAATCAAGACAGAGACAAGTGTTTTAGACATGCCCGGATCCATGGTAGGAGAAGAATTCTTGCAAGAACACTCCCTTAACAATGACAATTGTTGGTATTGTATATTATCTTATCTTTTCACAACTTTAGGGTTTCTTCGTCATACATCTAATCGGTCAATGTGATTATATAAAGAGTCACGGTATGAACCAACCCCACAAGAAAATAAAATATTTATTTTCCCATTAAAGGATATTTGAATCAAATCCACAAATATGCATTATTATACATACTAATTAAGCAATATCAAATAAAGCCCAATAATACAATATGAGATCACTTCCGAGTATTATATTTAATAAATTTACCCCAACGATAGTCAACACTTCACTAACTTGATTTTTACAGGCGAAACAAGGACCATGCTAGTCCACCAAAAGAAGCCTTACAACAGATTATTGAAAGGAAGTCTTGGTGGCATATAGTTTTGCTTCCAAATGCTCTACAAGGCTGAAAATCAGAAAACATCATCCACTTTGGATGAAATTGGAAGGTTTAGTAATCATATTTTCTTGGATATATGGTTACAAAATTATTCTGTAGGAGTCAAGACTCATGAAGGCGATCACTATAACATATTATTACATTATTTGTCTGAATTTTCAACTTCTTGGTTGAAGCCCCCCCCCCCCCCCCGGGTGTTAAAACCCTAAATAGAACTTCAACATGAACTTGATCTGCAAATGGGGTTGGGCATAGTGGAACAGAGATACAGTTGGGCCACGAAAGGTGTTGAAGGATCCAATCAATAGTTAAATAATATAAAAATGGTACATATGATATTATTGATCCTTAAATTCCCCTTTAAGAAACTTGTGATTTGGCATCTATCAAATAAAAAAGGGGAATTTGTTAGCTGGCATAACATGAAACCATCAATTCAATAACAGACTTCTGTTGGTATTCCAATCTTTCTTCTTCCAAGGGCTTATCCAAAAGAGGATCTAGTACCTCTTGGTCGTGAATATCTGAATAGGATCAATTGGTCCGTGCATATCTTTGCTTCCGAACAATACAATTAAATTAGACAGGTCAACTAGACTGTGTGCTCGAGAAAAGGTCTATCCATTTTATTTAGTTATTCAGTTATTAGAACAGATAGCAACAAACCACCTAGGTCACCAAAAATAGGGAATACTTGATCAGATTGGGTCGGAGACTCCTCAAGAACCCTTAATCTCCATGAGCTCTACTGCTTAAAGGCCAGATATTTCCCAAATTCAACTTCCTGTATTCCAAACGATGTAAGGGATCAAGAATTTGGAAAAGCATAGGAAAAAAAAATAAAAAACCATGGTTTAAAAAATTGGAGTTACTTGATAGCAGGCACAGTAGTGGAGGATATTCCCATATGCAGACCTCGATTTAAGGAATCTCGAACAGTGCCAAGGGCACTCCAGGAATTTGCCTGGTAAGATGCCGATGTCATAATTGCAGCCTGATCTTGGGTTTCTCTTCACCAAAGGTGATGGAAAACTACTCCTTAGCCATTTAGGCAATGGGTTATATGGGGACTTATGTATCCGAGGTGGTTGATTCGATCACCGTTTTGTGAAGAATTGAGCTATAACAATCCAGAAATAGGTGATATAATAGAGCTAGAGGCCTTTCAATGTGATATTACTGAACAGTTTGTGGATCTTTAACCATGCCAAATCAAGCTTTCAGTGGTTGTTCGAGTTTCAGACAAACTGAGATTTAACATGAAAGTTAATCAAATAAGCAATGAAACTGGTTCCTGCTTATGGATTGTACCCCAATGAATCTGGAATTACCAAACGAAGATCCACAACCTTACCGATTCTGAACTAAAGTGACGTTATTGAGGATATTTGATCTACACATTGTGTCTGATGAAAAGATATATTAACAATGGACAAAATTTGTGGTTCACCGTTGCTCATATTGCCAAAATAAGGGATCTGAAACCAGTTTTCATTTTATGAAGAATATAACCTCAGAAACCACTATTTTTTTTTTTTTTTTGGGGGGGGGGGTGTGGGGGTGGGGGTGGTGAGGGGGAGGAGAGGCAATCATTTGAATGATAAATTTCCTCAACCCTCTAGTCAACAAAGCCTTGTCCCATCTACTTCAAACTTGAAAATTTCTGTGGAGAAATAAAATCGCTCAAGATCTTCCTTTTGAGGACCTTGGATATAGATTTAATGGTGGAAGGTGTTGTCCTACAACATCCTCCAATGAGTTTGGCTCCTGAATCGCGCCATCTTGTTGCATACAATTGGAACATGTCATCGTCAAAGCACTGGGATGGCTGTAAATCCAAAACCACAATAAGAGACTGAAAGAAAGAACATAGTAAAATAACATTTGAATGAGAATCCTCTACCACCACTAATCTGAATGAGTTCACTGATGGATAATTGATTGGCAATTGGAGGAGCATGGTCCAGAATTGGAACAATCACAATAACACCACCCCTGCCCCCCCACACCACCCAAAAAAAGAAAAAGAAAAAGAAAAAAAAAAATGATCTACTATGCTATACCCATCGGATAGGTGGAGACCCAAATTGACAGAAATGTCAAAATGTATGTGTATTACAGTTAGTAGTATGCCATTCAACATGCCACAGGGAATGAGAGATCTGAGGACCAGTAACTCGACCATATCTTGAGTGGTCTTCAAAAAGATCACACAATTATCGACACTTGATGTAGACATGCAAACAGTGAAGAGAACAAAAGCAATAATAATTTTACTCTGCACTCACCTTCCAGCTCTTAGCTCTTCCATCCCACACCTCCCCACTATTGGGATAAACAACTATTGTTTTTTCCGTAAACTGGAAAACAGAGAAAAATGCAATGTTAAAATCTGGAAATGACAGGCTAAACTAAGAGATGCATGAAAAGATAAAACTTACTGCCTGTTTACCTTCTTTAACTTGCAAATTAGACCTTCCATGAACTGTGGAGGTGCACAATTTATCCCAACTGCATTCACTTTGTCACTCTTATTTATTACATCAAGGCACTCCTTAAAGCTTTCCCCAGAGGGAGCATGCTCACCATCCACGGAGCTGAAGCAGATCCAAGATGGAATTTGGACTTGTTCTTCATCTAGTAGCTCAACACAGGCCTGTGCAACAACTCTCCGGAAACCATGTTATAAGCTGTGCAATAGCTTTTCATAAACTAGTATCAAACCAGTCCTGAGAGGTAACTACTCTTCCTACTCTACTTTCACAGCTCAAGTGCAGGATAACATTAAAGCCAGTGGATATAAATGTAAATCTGTAATTATATTCAAGTGTCCAAAATTCAGCTTTGATAGGCATACAGACAGGAAATGCAACAAACGACACATTCCTGGAAACCTCAAGGATGACAAATTTCTTGTGACTAAACTTACTAGGAATACAAAACTTGTACAAAAAAAAAAAAGGCACCTTTTGAGAGAGTTGTAAAGTTTGTGTTAGGTAAGATGGATTTTCTAGTTCATGCCAAGGGGCCTGCAATCCCTAAGAAAATCAACTTATCAAAGTAAGGCAATGTGCATTCGAGTCATTTAAAATGAGGCTACAGTTACTCGTGTAATGTTGAAGGAAAATCCTGCCTTTGGGATTGTTAAACAAGTTCTCAAACCACACCAAGTGGAGAATCTTGCTTTAGGTAAGCTAAGGTACTTGTGTTACTTGTGTAATGTTGGAGAAGAAGAAGTAAAACCAATAAATGACTTGTTCAGAGTCATTCCTGAACATTTTGAGCCAATGTGCAAAACAATGCTACAGTTAATTGGAGTAGAAGTTTCCTGTCCCCTTCATTCCTGCATATATGACAAGACAACATCAACATTTAGGAAACTGGCTCATGATTGTTTTCAGTCTACATCTGCGACCAGAGAAAAGCTTCCATACTCCACCTAATCCGATTCAAGATCCGTAGGTTTCTTCGGGAGTTATTGAACTACAGGTGGCACTCGAATAAACTCAAATAAGGATCACAGTAACAATATTGCATTGGCTATACCAATAGTTTTTTGCAATTCCCAATTCTACTTTAGCCAGATATTTTTCTCTAAATATAAGACAACTTCTAATTAACTCCACTGATATCCTCTTCCGGAAGGTCTTCACCTTCTTCTATTAAAATTTGGTTGTCATTGGTCTTCATAGTTCATAGCATCTTATCAATCAATCAAATTGACCCTGTTGTCTGCTGAAAGATGTTTCATAATCAAAAGATTTCAAAATAACCAGGCCAAGGGGAATACATTAAATTGACCGCCGCTATTATCCTGTTTTGTTTATCTAGGAGAACAGAGAGTATAAAGACAGAGTAGAACATTGACTATGAGGACAAAGTGAAAGTGTGCTTCTTTGTGGTCCACGTTTTGCAAATTAGACCACCCTAGCATATCATCTTCATATGTTTTCTAGAGTCAGCTAATATGGAAAGAACTTCACACCAGGAATGACACCAGAGAGTAATGATACAAAGAGAACCCAAGCCTAAATGGGGAAAAGTGCACACCTGAGCTTCAAGTTTATTGGGTATGGTCTCAAACGCAAGCAAGTCTGGACCTGCCTCCACAAGAACTTGCAATCGACGCCTATGGAAATCCTTCAACTTGTCCAAGCTCACATCTGGTCCATAACACCCACTATACGTACATGCGACAGACACAGAACTCAGGTACCAATTCCAATCAAAGACAAGTATATTAAAGAAGATTGAAATAACAGGGAACTACAAATATTATGAGGGTACCAAATAAAATAAATCTAGAGAAGTTCTAACAAATAATGAGACATCAGTAGGCACCTGTACTCTGATCCATCTGCAAGATAGGCCCCGTAGCTTCCGAGAGACGCAGCAACCAGAGCCCGGTTATAACTGCGCTCAGGAATCATTTGTGCAACAGCCCAGAACTTATCACGGGCTTCCAGAGCCAATGTGACACTCTTTTGAAGAAGCATTTCTGCTTCTCCAATTGATAGTCCCTTGGACAAAAATCCTGGAATTGTTGCCTGAAAACCCAGAAGCATTGGAACACAGAATTAGTAAAGGAATTAAATCGGGGAAAAAAGGGAGAGCAATACACAGATTACACGAGTGCCCAAATTAACCTGATAGGAGGATGTCAACAATATATCTGCGCCAGCCTCAAGGTATTCAAAATGAACCTGAATCATGAGCACATTACATTTTTCTTAAATCTTCAGAGACGCAGTTGCATAGAAGAGAAATGAAACAAATGAGGTAGAAATTAACAAACCCGTTGGACGAGTTCGGGGTTTTTGATAAGGCAAAGAGCGCTCCAGAGAGGATCGTTAATGGCTGCACCATGCTTCTCAAGCTGGGTGGCCAGACCTCCGTCGATCACAGCACACCCACCTGCTCTCCTTATCAGATCCTCCAGCAATGTCTCCCTAGCAGAGTCTGTCTCCTTCCCTAGCCCCATTTCTCTCTGTCTCTCTCTCTCCAGATTCGATAGCTCTTTCCAATGGCAATGCCTCGAGTCTTGACCAGTAAAGAACGGCTAAATAACATAAACTTACACTAGTCGAGCGTTGATCGCGTGGGGAAATGTCAATCTTCTGAGGTGTGAATCGGGATGAAATAGGGATCAGGTTCATGTATGAATCGGGACGAAATAGGGCTCAGGTTCGACGTTTCAGTTACCTACTTCAACCATCCCCACCCATTACCTTCTTTGGTTTGAGGCGTTGAGCCTTAGAAGGAAAATAGGGTATGGGCCCTACTAGTGCATGGATGGTGATGGTAATGGGGGATGGTTTGGGTGGAAATGGGCTCGAATCGTGTATAGATGGTGATGGTAATGGGAATGGTTCAAAACATTCAGGTCTTCAGTAGTTGGGAATGGGTCTGGTCATGGTGTGCAGATAACTCTGGCGTCTGATGTCTGCATGTTTCATAATGTTGGGAAAAAAAATCCTCTGTTTTTCTCATCCCTATTTTTCCTTGTTTTGTTACCTACAGAATACGACACGTGGACAACTTTAAGACCAACGCATTAGATGTAATAATCCTCATCCAATCTTGACCGTTGATCTTAAAGTTATCCACGTATCGTGTTCTGCTGGTAGCAAAATAAGAAAAAATAAAAATAAAAAAAACAGAGGATTTTCATCCCAATGTTGGTGGGGCTTAGGCTGACCAATTCCTGATTGGGAATTGAGATGGGCTTGGGGTTGGTAGCACCACTAGCACTGGAATCCAGCTGGGTCCTGTCAGCTGTGAGCTGTGATATTAAGACTTGCCCTCTACAACACTTGTTTCACACTTCAAATGGAAATAGGTGAGATGTGACGCTTATCTTTACTTGAAGAATGAGTAGGTCATGTTTATTTATTTATTTTTAAATTCTACATTCCTATGGTTTTGACTTTTGACAATTAAATAAAAGAACCAAGGGGTGATGGAGTCTCTAAGTCAAAGTTGAGGTGGGTGAAAGAAGTCTAGAGTTTGACAATCAAATATGTTCTTAAAATAATAATAATAATAATAATGAAATATGTCCACCAACTTCGATATCTAGGTATACAATTTTAATTAGACATAGTTTTCGTTCGCCCACATGGTAAAAGAAGATTCATTTCACCTATTTTCTTAGTAACCGTCAAATAAGAATTCTTGAAAATTAGAAAGTCAACAAAACTCACTTTCAAGGTTAGGATGTGGGGTGGAAGCAGGGACAAGGTCTTCCCCTCTATCCATAGTCCCATAAAGTAATGTGAACTGAATACAGATATGAGTGCCAAAGATCCACCGCATGGATCTTTCAAAATTACAATTTCACTTAACCACTGTTTGGCAGCCTTTTTTTTTTTTTTTGAATAACAAGGGTGTGGGGAGTGGGCACTAGATGTGGAACGAGAGTCTCGAATCTGAGACCTCCAGTGCACAAACGCTCTACTACACTCTACGTTAACCTGCTGACCTCTATCCTCCCATGCATGTTAGAACTCCAATCACTATTGGATCTCTCCTAAGTTCTTAATGCATTTTTTAATCATTTAGAAAATTCCATTTGGACTGAAACTTTATATGGGTAGGGGACTTATTAGTAAAATTTGAATATATATATATATACTAGTAAAATATCCATGCGCAAATGCACGTGTGGGTGTGTGTGTGTGAGAGAGAGAGAGAGAGATGCCCTCCTACAAATTTCATTTAAAAAAGTATTATGGTTTTCCTATTTAAAATGATTACTAAATATTAATTTTTAATTCAAATAATGATATACAACTACAACATTTGTTTAGACAATCAGTAGTTAAATGCTATTCTAGGAGAGAGAGAGAGAGAGAGAGAGAGAGAGAGAGAGAGCTTGGAAGAATATCTCTCTTTTTCTTTTCTCTAAGTGATTTACTTAGTATTTACATAAGAGACTTGACTCAAACTCAATTTTATTTCGACTAAACCTTGTCATTTTAATTAGTTTCTAACTTGTCCAAGTGTTGTGTTGACTTGATCTAACTACTCATTTTTTTTTTGGTGAAGTCTAACTAATCAATTAATATCATGGAAATATTGTCAAAAATCAACCACTTCCCCTCTACATAATTCATTTAAAAATATATTAGATTTTTTCTGTTTAAGAAACCAAGTGATGAGGAGCCGAATTCCAATGATCAAAATCGGATCACTTAGGGCCCACAAGAATGACTAAGAAGCTCAATGTAATGGTTGAGGAGTATTCTTGTAATTTCAGAAACAATTTTAAGAGCTTAAAAGAGAGGAAAATAAATAATGGGGACAAACTGAAATAGAAATTGGAAAGAGAGGGATGTTTAAGAATTACACAAGAGAAGGGGGAGTAATAGAATATAACCTTACAAAACAAGGGCTTACTTGTAATGACCAAAAGTTAAATGCATAAAACAATAAACAAAAAACCTTTCTTCTTCCTCCCGATAGAACACCTAACGGCAAACCAGTGTAGACCTTCAAAGGAGAGACCTCCTTCACCACAGGGTTGTTGAACCTGCAAGCTTAGGACAAGGATCGAACCTTCAAGCCCTATTGGATGCATGTGACAACCAGCAGTGATAGATTTCCCAGCAAGAACTAATTTGTTCTGCAACTCAATCCAGCGCAGGCAGAGAACTAGATCTAAAGTTCTAGATCTTCCACTAGAAGTCAAGGATTGTCTCGAAGTTGTGCAAGGTGGATCGTTTCTATGAGAGGGATGGGCCTTTAAAACCTCAGACTGATCAGAAGTGTATCAGGAGAGATCAATGGCCAAAAACTGGGCTGGAAGTACCGCCCAGAGCAGGGTATAACAAGAAAAACCCAGAAAATGAAGGAAAAAAAAAGAGGATGAAGAAGAAGAAATAAAGTGAGATCAAAAGAGAGAAGAAGAAGATAAAAGAAAAACCAGAAGAGGGAAGAAAATCAGAAAAGGAGGAAAAGAGGGTCGGCAGCCATTGTTCAACTAAAACCTAAATTCTCAAATTCATTCCAAAAATCTAACCACTGAGTTCATCCATTACAAGACTAATATAAAGGAAAAATCAAACAATTAATGGAAACTATTCTAAAATTAGAAGTTAGCTAATTTTAAAAAGAAATTATTTCTAAAAAAATCAAATCAAAAGATTTTTTTTTTTCCTAAGTTCATCGTGCAACTGCATCATGGCAAATGGGACATGAATCAAGTATTCACTTTCTTGAGAGAACATATTTACAAGTTTATGTTAGGTGGACACATTTGGCACAGACCCAAAAAGTTACTTTAAGACTATGTGCTTGTCTGCATGTTTCAAATGAAAAGGAAGAATGGGGATTGTCCATTCAAAATAGGACATGCACCAGTGAATCATATTAGGAGTTGATTAAGTTCAGGCTTGCAGATTAGAAGAGTTGGAAATTGACATGACAAGGGTCCATCAGCGTTCCTCACAATAACATACTAAGTTAGGGGGTCCAAAAGCCTTACCTCCATCTGACCTACCAGTGCAATATCGATCCACAGCTAGACATTTAAGACCAACAGATGAGTCCCAGCTAGTGAGCAAGTTGAGGTGATGGAGGTGAGGAATTTGAACCATCAACCAAGTATCCTTGTAATTTATCTCAGACAAAGAATTAAAATTTGTTTGCCAATGATGACAGAGGTAGTCTGTGCAGTTTTCTGGTATATTTAGAACAAGGTATTAGTTAATGAGTAAGTACCTCAAAGAATTCTGCTCAACATTCTCTGTTAGTCGGCACTCAGAATCCGCAACTGCTTTTGATAATGCTTCAATAGAAATCATAATGCATTCCATTTTCTTCCCATGTTCCCTTTCTTTTGATTTGAGTAATGATATGGTGGCTTGCTTCTCTTGAATAACAGCATGAAGATCTCTTCCTTCTCCATCAGCTACACTTAACTTCTCCATTGCTCGCTTAAGTTTCTGATCTAGTTTGCTAATATCTCCCTCATATTGACCTATAAGTTTTAAAGTCAAGTCAAGTAGACTCTTTATTGAATCCGACTCCTTTTCCTTCTTTGCCATTAATATTAATAATGAGAGCTGCTCTCGCTTCAATTGCTCCTTCTCCTCAGTCTCTAACCTTAGGGATTTCTTAGTTTCTAAAAGTGTTTCTTCAATCTGTTCATTTTCCTTTTCATTTTCAGCCACAATTACATTGATTGCAGCCTGGGCATTCTTAAAAGCTTCTCTGTGAATTATTCCACAAACTTCTTGCATGATAATATATTCCATATCTGAATCTGTGACACCACATTCCATTATTGCCTCAGCATCCTTAACAGCTTCCCTGAGAATAATCCTACAAATATCTTGCGTGAATTTAAACTTCGTTTCTGAATCTTCGATATCACACTTGAAGTTTCTAACTACATCCCTAAGGAGACAGATGTTTATCTCGTCCCTAACTGAAACATCCCATTTTAAATCTTCCATAACACAGTTAAGCTTCCTTATTTCTTCCAACAAGTCTACCTCCGTTATAGAATGGGGGGACGTTTTATCTGTCGCATTGGATAACTGTGATGATAGGCATTTGACTTTTTCTCTCTCATTTGCGAGGAAATCTTTGAGCAGACGGTTCTCAGAATGCAAAGCATCAAGTCTATCCTTTAAGATGCGGATATTCATGCAATCTTCATAACTCACAGGCAATTCCTTTTTCTCCTTCAGGATACCATCCAACTTTGACATGACCTCAGGGATCTTCTTCTTCAACGAGTCAAACTCCTTATCCCTCCTCAAAGATTGCGGACCTCTTTCTTTTAGAAATTCCCTCTTAAGGGCGAAACATTCCTCAATCTTCTCTTGCAAAATAGACTCATGGTTTCTTTTCATTTTGGCCATTTCTGCTTTGAAAAAGCTGATTAATTCATCACTTGACTTGTGCTTCAGCCCCGCATAGTCCATTCTATCTAGTGAAGAGATCTTAGGTTCCAGTTTTCCATTTTCCTCAAGGGAAGAGGGAAGTGATATGTGACTGCTAGCCTTTTGATTGATATTATCTTTCAATACAGCATTCCATTCTTCACCACTTTCATGAGATCCATGACATGGTAGATGGCCTAACTCAGAACTGGATAAAGACTTTGAAATGAAATCCAGAACTTGGCGCAGACTTGAAATCTCATTGACCAATTGGTTAATTTTTTCACCACTACAAACTTCAATTTTCAATTCTTGTTGTAAGCTCTTGATAGAATTCTGAATCACCATGGCCTCAATTTCTTCCTGAAACTCCCGCTCTTGCTGCCACTCACTAATTGATGTCTTAGACAAGTAAACCATATCGT